>NC_080548.1:12844813-13144813 GCF_028640845.1 Ahaetulla prasina
TCTATCTCCCATTTGTGGACTGGAAACATGTGAAAGTTACATCTAAAAGTTGGTATCAAGGTTAGTATTCAGAGGGGTGGGGAGAACCCCATGACTTTCCAAAATAGAGGTAGTCCTCGACCTACGACCATAATTGAGCCTAAAATTTAGGTTACTAAGTGAGCTTTGCCCCATTTCATGACCTTTATTGTCACAGTTGTCAAGTGAATCATTGCACTAGTTAGTTAGTAACAATGTCATAAAGTGAATCCGGCTTCCCCTTTGACTTTGCTTGTCAGGAGGTCACAAAAGTGGATCACGTGACCCCCAGGACACTGCAACCGTCATAAATCTGAACCAGCTGCCAAGAATCCGAATTTTGATCACGTGACCAAGGGGATGCTGCAAGGGTTGTATGAAAAAACCATCTTAAATGACTTTCTTCAGGGTCGTCGTAATTTTAAACGGTCACTAAATGAACCACTGCAAGTCGAGGACTACCTGTACTCTAAATGTGACATGGACTTCACCTGTTTCAGTGCTTCTCCGAGTTAAGGGGTATCTTTCAGCCATTAAAAAATGGGTTTTCGTTTTGCATTTTACATCCATCTTTCCGCACTGCTTTAGCTCAACGTCCACAGAGATCAATGTGGATGGAAATTTTCTCTAAGTTATGACCACATCACCAAGGCATGCTTTTGCGTTTGTGTGTGCGTGTGTGTGAGTGAGTGAGTATGTCCCCCTGTGTGCATAGGCATGCTTCCTCTCTCGCTCAATAGCTACGATGGGTTTTTTTTTGTTTTTGCTTAAAAAAGTGTCTCTGTGCCGTGCAGCTTGTACGAAAAAAATCATTTCCGTTAGTTGAGGCTGTGAAGCAAAATTCTCACTCGCTCAACAATTGATTGTGGTTTCTTCTAAATGTAACAGTGGGCAGGTGGAAGGACGTGAGTCAGGCCTTGGAGGGGCTGCTGGGTGCTCTTTGGGGGATTGAGGCCCTGAAACTGCTCCATGCAATATGCTGCCATCCGCTCATTTCATTTTGACGCACAGCTGAAAGCAGCCTGCATATCTGGCGGCAGGACCTAGACTAATCACGATCCTAGTTCTCATGAAGGTGGCCGTAAATGCAGGTCTAGGATAGTTTGCTTTAGCCTGCCACAAGGTTGGCATGTTTTCCATTCTCTTTGGAAATGCACTGATATTCATTTCCCACAGTTACTCATTGACATTGATATTCCTGATCCTTTCTATAGAGACATGCATATGGAAACATTAACACCAGAGGTGGGTTTCAGCAGGTTCTGACAAATTCTGGAGAACCGGTAGTGGAAATTTTGAGTAGTTCGGAGAACCGGTAGTAAAAATTCTGACTGGCCCCACCCCTGTCTATTATCTGCCTCCCAATTCTCAGCTGAACGGGAGGAAATGGGGATTTATGCAATAACCTTCCCCTGGAGTGGGGTGGGAATGGAGATTTTACAATAGCCTTCCCCTGGAGTGGGGTTGTAATGGGGATTTTACAGTATACTTCCCCTGCCACGCCCACCAAGCCACACCCACCAATCCATACCCACAGAACTGGTAGTAAAAAAATTTGAATCTCACCACTGATTAACACCTCTCATGCTATATAAAATTTCTTTTGACAGATGAGGGTATTAAAGTAACACAAACCTTTGCTAAGTTTCCATTTGTACCCTATAGAACCTGCACATTATTAACAACTTAATTTGGGACTGATTTTATTTGGGGAGTTGCCCTGTGTAGTAATGTACTTTATACATTAGATCATTACATATACCCTGTTTCCCCTAAAATAAGACATTCTCTGATAATAAGCCCAATCGGGCTTTTGAGCGTATGCGCTAAAATAAGCCCCCCCCCATAAATAAGCCCTCCCCCAAAATAAGCCTACCCCAAAAATATTTACCTGCATGCGCAGCCTGTCTCCGCCATTTCCTCTGGTTAGGGTTAGAGAGACAGAGCTGGAAATCAGGTAAGACGGCAAGAGGAGCCCCATCTTGCTCCACATGCCCCAAAATAATAAGACATCTCTGAAAATAAGGCCAAGTGCTTATTTTGGGGTTCAAAAAAATATAAGACAGGCTCTTATTTTCGGGGAAACACAGTGCATATACATATACATACAGTATACATATAGATATAGAGATATAGATATAGATATATAGATATAGATATAGATATACATATAATTTCCCTTCCTTTTTTTACCTAATATACTTCTTTTTCCTTTTTAATTTCCTCTCTATTTTATTGCATTTAATCTCATTGTTCTGATAATATGGATGTTAGATCTGTGAACTGTATAAAAGTAACTGAACAGAACTGAAATCGCTTCAGTCCAATGAAGGATCTGAAATTTTTGGTATCCTGTCGAGGGATCTGCCAGCCCTTTGAAGTAGGCCAGGTTAAGAAAGAGACACTACAGCAACACTTTTTAAAAATGCTATTTTATTGCCATCAGATAGAATAAAAGAAGCTGGAAAGCCCATTCACATTTTTTTCTGCTTCATCGGAAACCAACCCTGAAATTCTTCAGCTTCTTCAGCTCTTCATGAAATTTCAGATTGTCCATCGACACCCCCCCCCTCAATACATAATAATGCATTATATGAAAATATAATTTCATTTAATAAAACATTCATTTAATAAAACATTAAACGTAATGTTTATCATATGAAAATAATTTCATAAATTCTGTATTACTTTAACTAACTGTACCATAACTTCATAAAAATAGGTAATATTTAAAACATGAAAAATATAAGAACCAGGGTTTTTTCCCCCTGAAACGGCTGCTATCATGGATGGGAAGCATGATGAGCATCAACAAGGGTCCAAAAAACAATTGAAGATTATCGAGTTTTAATCATAAATTACCAAAATCTTCCAGGTTCAACCAGTTCCTTTTGAACGCCAGCCATTTGGATAGTCCTACTGATCCTTGGGAGTTAATATTGGCCATGAGAGCCAATCCTATACTAAAATCAATTTCTTTCTCAGAATAAGAGAACAGAATAATAGAGTTGGAAGGGACCTTGGAGATTTTCTAGTCTAGTCCAAACCCTGCTCAGGACGGAAATCCTATATTATTCCAAACAAATGGTTGTCCAATCTCTTCTTAAAAACCTCCAGTGTTGAAGCAACCGCAACTTCTGGAGACAAGTCATTCCACTGGTTAATTGTTCTCACTGTCAGGAAATGTCTCCTTAGTTCTAGGTTGTTCCTTCCTTGATTAATTTCCATCCATTTGTTTCTTGTCCTGCCTTCAAGAGCTTTGGAGAGTAAGTTGACCCCAGGGGTGAAATGCTCCCAGTTTGGACTGGATCAGCCGATCCGGTAGTGATGGTGGCGGGTGGTTTGGAGAACCGGTAGCAAAAATCCCTGCTCCCACCCCCCGCCCATGTCCACCCAATTGCCCCGTCGCCCGCTTGCTCACTTGCTTCTTTAAAAAAATGCTTTTAAAAGTAAAAAAAAAAAGGCTCTGATGATCACTGCTGAGCCACGCAATCGTCAGAGCCTTTTTTTTACTTTTAAAAACATTTTTTTACAACCTATTTGGCCGAATTGGTTGTAAAGAAAATGCTTTTAAAAGTAAAAAAAAAAGACCGTACGCCATAGCTGTACACACACACACACACACACACACACACACGGTGTGCTGTTCTACTTACCCCATGCCTCCTTTTGGTGTTTAGAACAAAATGTTCTAAATTTTAAGTTAATTGTATTACATCGTTTATCTCACCATCTTGAATCAAACCGATGATATTGCATCATATTTTATATATTTCAACAATTCTTGCATTATAAAAACCTCTATCAAATTTTATTAACATATTTTTTATCTAACCATTGATAAAATAAGTCCCATATCTTATAATATTGTTTATCTTCCTGTTCCCTAATTTCAAATGTCAATTTGCTCATTTCAGCACATTCCATTATTTTCTTAATAACTTCATCTTGTGTTGGTATTTTCTCATTGATCCAATTTTTAGCAACCACAATTCTAGCTGTTGTTAATACATTCACAATCAAATATCTCATTTCTGTATTGTAAGTTTCAGGTATGATCCCCAATAAAAAAAACCTCTGGTTTAAAAATCTATGTGTTTTTTTATCATTTTTTCCAACCACATGTGAATTTTAGTCCAATATCTTTTAGCTTCTACACATGTCCACCATATATGGTAATATGAACCTGGTAACTTGCCTCCAGAACTTGTAAATGTTCCAACACTTGAGCATTTAAGAAGAGATTGGACAACCATTTGTCTGAAACCATTTCCTGCCTGAGCAGAGGGTTAAAAAGACAAATGTAATTTTAGGCTGCATTACAAACAATTGCCACCAACCTGCCTTCCATTGAGGACCTGTAAACTGCACAAGTCAAAAAGAGGGCTGTGAAAATATTTACAGACCCCTCGCATCCTGGACATAAATTTAAATTTAAATTTAAATAATAAATAAACTGTTTCAACTCCTACCCTTAAAACGACGCTACAGAGCCATGCACACCAGAACAACTAGACACAAGGACAGTTTTTTCCCAAACGCCATCACTCTGCTAAACAAATAATTCTCTCAACACTGTCAAACTATTTACTAAATCTGCACTACTATTAATCTTCTCATCATTCCCATCATCCATTTCCTTCCACTTATGACTGTATGACTGTAACTTTGTTGCTTGAATCCTTACGATTTATATGGATATTGTTTGTTTCCTGATTGCTTATTTGTACCCTATGACTATCATTAAGTATTGTACCTTATGATTCTTGATGAACATGTCTTTTCTTTTATGTATACTGTGAGCATATGCCCCAAAGACAAATTCCTTGTGTGTCCAATCACACTTGACCAATAAAAAATTCTATTCTATTCTATTCTATTCTGTTCTGTTCTGTTCTGTTCTGTTCTGTTTTATTCTATTCTATTCTATCCCCCTCATCTAAATCATTGATGAATGATTACTGGGCTTAAGACAGAGCCTTGGAAGATCCCACTGCATACTTCCCTCCATGTAGTTGCCATTCCATTGAGTGCGGTTGGTCAGCCAGTTACGAGCCAGAATTTTGTTGCTAAATACTTTTGCACTGTAACACCAAATGCTGCATTTCTTTTTTGAGAGATGCAGCATGATAAATCTTAAAACTCTTACGCAGGGATTTTTTGTTCATTTTTCTGAGTTGGAAGGATGATTATCTCCAGGGTGTGATTAAAATAATCAAGATGTTGGCCATGATAATACAACACAAGCTTCACCTTTTTTGTATGCAGTCTTCTTCTATGTGATTCTTCAGATGATGTTTGGTTGGTTGGATCATGGCCATTTGCTCATAAATGTCTCAAAGCATTACTTGGTCATCCCAGAAGTGGGTTAAAAAAAAAAAAGCAACGAGTATTATCTGTCTGAATCATTGTCAACACCCTAAAATGGGTTTTGTTATGTTTCACCCACACTAAAGGGCAGTGAAGCTTCGCTCTTGGTTGGTCACAATAGACCAACCCATGGCTTAGATCGAATTAGCTCACCTCCACAGATAGTTCCGAGTACTGTCTCAACCAAGTGAGAATGTTTACCTGCACAGCTAGCTTTTCCCAAAACATCCTTTGGAGGGAAAAAAAAACCCTGGAAAGCTTGTGACAAAACAACATGCACAGCTAGCACACAGAAAGAAACAAAACGAATCTCCTGTCTACACAAAGTAGTGGCCATGGTTCAAAATTACTGTACCTTCAAGATTAAGACAATACATGAGATTGGCTGTTTTGGAGTCCTGTGGAGTTCTTTGTGCTTTCCAAGCTTGGCTTTCTTGCAGATGTTTCATTACCCAACTAGGTAAGTTTATCAGAACGCCCTTCTAGCATCAATGATATTACCTAGGTGGGTAATGAAAGATCAACAAAACCAACCAGTGCTTCCTTAGAGAGGACTCCACAGTTCAACCCTGAGTTACAAATATTCTCTTCCATTGGCTGCCTTTTCCCCCTGATCTTGGTGGTAGCCAGCACTTCACTGGCCTGAATTCTTGATCCATCTCACCTCCTGATTCCTGGGCTTTTTAACTGCCCATGATATAAGCTTCCATTTGCCTAAATTTGCCTTTTTCCCCTTCTGGATGCTGCAATGTCTGGGTGCAAAAGAGCCCGTGTTCTCTCCTTTCCCCATCGCGTGCTTGGGAGCTGCAGCAAGGAAGAATATGGCAAGATGGTGTGGATGTTTCCAGAAGAGTAAATGGTATTTTCCCCCACCCCACCTGCTCTTGATTAGCCCAAGGGGATGACATTTGGTTCAGGGTAATCTCTTCATAGGGGGCACAGTGACCTAGCGGTTAAGATGCTGGGCTTGTCAACTGACAGGTTGGCAGTTCAAGACCCAAGTACTGTGTGACAGGATGAGCTCCCGTTCTTGCTCCAGTTCCTGCCAACATAGAGGTTCCAAAGAAAAAAACAAACGCAACAAGATAAATAGGTACCATTTCACTGGGACAGATAACAGCGTTCCATGTGCCTCGGTGTATAGTCATGCCAGCCACATGACCATGAAAGCATCTTTGGACAATGCTGGCTCCCTCAACTAGGAAACGGAGACAAGCACTGGCCCCTAGAGTCATATAATTGCACAGAGGAAACCTTTAGCACTTAGCACTTAGACTCATATGCCACTTCACCATGCTCTACAGCCCTCTCTAAGTGGTTTACAGAGTCAGCCTATTGCCTTCGACAATCTGGGTCCTCATTTCACTGACCTCAGAAGGATGGAAGGCTGAGTCAACCTTGAGCCAGTGAGACTCGAATTGCTGGCAGTGGGCAGAGTTAGCCTACCACTGCGCCACCACAATTCTTTACCTTTAATCTCTTCATGGGTCTTTCCGTTTTGGGCTCAACCGAAGGCAAGTTCTTGTGGATCAGTTTGGGATGGTGTTGGAGATATTGGGGCAAGGAAATGGTGATAGTCTTAAGACCTGGAAGAACTAAGCCCTGACTCATGCAGTGTAAGTGCAGGTCAGGGCTGAAACGCTCCCAGTTCAGACCAGATCACCCGATCCGGTAGCGATGGTGGCAGATGGTTCAGAGAACCAGTACCAAAAATCCCTGCCCCCCTTCCTCTCGCATGTCCAGCTGAGCTGCGCGATCATTAGAGATTTTTTTTTACTTTTAAAAGCATTTTTTCTTCAGCCAAAAAAATGCTTTTAAAAGTAAAAAAAAAAGCCTCCGATGATCGCGCGGCTCAGTTGGGATTGTCAGAACCCTTTTCAAACATTTTTTCTACAAGCTCTTCAGCCGAAGAGGCTGTAAAAAAAATGCTTTGAAAGGGTTCTGGCGATCAGGCAACTCAGCTGGGATCGTCAGAATCCTTTCAAAGCATCTTTTCTACAAGCTCTTTGGCTGTAAAAAAAATGCTTTTAAAAGTAAAAAAAAAAAAGTGGCCACGCCCACCCAGTCACATTACCATCACCACCCCACCAAGCCAAGCCCACAGAACCGGTAGTAAAAAAAAATTGCATTTCACCCCTGGTGCAGATGGAAAACAGAGGCTGCTCTTCGAGGCAAGGCAAGAAGCAACGTATTCAGTCAATAACCATATCTTTATTTATTCCACATGGTAAGGCATCAAAATGATTACACGTAACAGTTAGCAATCATGTATATTTGCTTTAAAAACATGGAACTTTTAGCTTTTCTCTCCCCCCCTCACTTTAAGAAAGAGAAACCTGACCTCCCAATTTATCACCATTTAAGGAGGTGATGCTTTCTTCCTGCCACAGTTTTGGGAAACTGATGCAGCTGACTCTGTTTGTTGGGGGGGGGCGGGGGGGGGCAAGAAGCTTCCATAGGGCCCAGCCTGGGGGGGCAAGAGAAGGCAACGTTCCCCTCTTCCACCATTCAGAAGTGCTTTGCGCGTCATCAGCAAACTTTGGGTTAGGACTGTGGAGGGGTTTTGATGGGATCTGGGGCTCCTCCCAACCCCAGCTTGCAAATGCTACATGTTTGAAAGACAAAACCGTGGGAAGAGAGGAGAACTACAATTCAAAATAAAGGTATCCCCAAGTAGGGCGGGTTAATGGTGCAGGCTCTCACCTTTTTAAATATTATTAACATAGTTTTAAAGATATTAATAATTGAAATTAGCTTCAGTACAGCAAAAGGAAGGAAGGGAACACAAAATGCTCTAATTTTTCCTTGTGTTAAACACAATCTATCTACATCCTGCAAGGCTTTTCTCCCCTCCCCCCCCCCCCCAAATCAATTGCCATTCTGTTTAAAATTAGAAAACAAAACAAAACAAAAGCTACTTCCACACACAAAAATTCTAAGCAGATTTAGGAACTGGGATCCTTCAACAACAACAATAATATTTTTAAAAAGATTTATATTATTTTAACAAATAAAGACCCGAAAGTAGTTTTTTTTTTTTTAGTTAAATACTCCATGAGCCAAAGAATCTTTGGTACAAGCTATTGTGCATCTTTTTTCTTTTTTTAAAAAAAAAAGCATACGATAGTGCAAAGCAACAACCATAACATCAACAAAGAAACCTGGGCCAAATATTGGACCAGTTGCATAAAAGAGATACAGGTGTTTTTCACATCTGGGGACAACAGTCTGTCATAAACCTGAACCTTCGGCTGCAGTTTGCAAGTTACAAATAGCAAGAAATTACAATAGGTGCACAGTCTCTTTCAAATTTCTCTGCCTCTTTCAATATCCTATAAATACATCTTTGGAGAACAGACTAAGGCAGGAGTCTCCAACCTTGGCCATTTTAAGACTTGTGGACTTCAATTCCTAGAATTCCTCATTCTGGGAGTTGAAGTCCACAAGTCTTAAAGGACTAAAGTTGGAGACCCCTGAACTAAGGTACTCCGCTCATTTGAGAACATGTTCACTACCATGTTTCTGGCCTTCACTCCCCACAGCGCTTTAACTAAGATCTGGGGTTTCTATCAGGCTAAATGCATCCCTGAGTATAGACAAGCCACCACATCCCCAATCAGAATTTGAAACCAACCCCAATTTTGCTGGTTGGAAAACGTGGGTGCTCTAAGTGCAGAGCGTACCCCCTAGGTCTTAGATCAGTGTTTCTCAAACATGGCAACTTCAAGACATGTGGACTTCGATTCCCAGAATTCCCCAGCCAGCATGAATGGACGTCAACTCCCAGAATTCCCCAGTCAGCAAAGATGGACTTCAACTCCCAGAATTCCCCAGCCAGCGATCTGTTGCTAAAGTTGAGAAAGACTGTCTTGGCTAAACCATGGATCTCAGTTAAAGCAAAAGAGAGGACCAGATTTATGAGAATCTTTTCAGTTTCCTTGGTGTTCCAAACAAGCTCTCAGATATGGATGTGAATGAATGACCCAAAACGATTTTGAACGATCCAGTTGTTTCAAGGCTAAAACTGGGGGAATTTGGATGTGACACTCTTGACAATTTTTGTCACAGGTCTGCTATCTGCAGATCCCATAGGATCTTGACCACCTGGCATCCTTTAGATCTGCTGGACTTGATCCTCATGATTCTTTTTACCCGAAGGGATTCTGGCTCAGGATTTTGGTAGTTTACCAATTAAACACTTGGAGGAGGGCTTGAGATGGCAAAATCCAGAAGAAGCTCTGCTTAATAAAGGTTATTTGGTGTCATGCAGGTTTAAGGTTACACCTAAGGACAAATATGTAATACCTGATTCTCCCCCTTCCTCCTCTCTCTCTCTCTCTTTTTTTTGAAGAATTCAATCTAGTTGTTACTCAGATTCTGACTCCAACCTTAGGCAAAACACACCGGTTTTTGGTTTTTTTTATTAGACTGAAAACAACAGTAAGGAAGAACAGAGCAGGTTTATTTAAATCATGACCAAAGCTAGAGATTAATTTTGGGTGGTGCACTAGGATTAAAAAAAACAACAACAAAAAAACAGCCAAGTATTTCCTGTCTTCCTCTCCTACCCAAGAACTCCGTGCTCTCTCTGTGTGTGTGTGTGTGTGTGTGTGTGTAAGCAATATTTCCTTTTTGAACTGTGTAAGCTGTGGCGATGGGATGAGTTGCAGACTTTGCACTGGTTAAACAGTAGCAAAAGCTCCCTGAATACCCTCCAAGGATCTATACCTAGATGCCTCTTTTAAAAAGAGAATGAGCCAAATATTTTATTCCCACAATTAATATAGCTGGGGTGCCAAGAATAGCTTTCCGCAGGAAATGCCTTGCCTGGCTTAGTCTCTGGACAAAATGCTGAACTTCGGGTCTTAGATAACTTACCTGGTCAAACCATGGTCCTAATTCATGAAAGGACTAAATTTGGGTCTGAGCTGCAGTGTGTATGAATGTCAGCAGAATGCCAAAGGGGGCTTTTTGCCTGGCATGAGTAAGAGCATCTGGGCGAGGTTACCAAGTGTTACCTTTTTCTTTGGTTGCACAAGGTATCCTGATGTCTGTGAGATAGCAAAAGGTCTTGGAAATGAGTCTGTCTCCATCTCCTTAGGACTGGTGGAGACCAGCCACCACTGCTTGTACACACTGAAGGAGTCAGGAGTAGGGATGTGGGCAATGGAACACTTGGTTAGCACCAAATACTTCCTTCCACATTCAGAAGCTAGAGGGCTGTTCTCGCTTGAATAAGTGCAAAAAGCTACGACCCAACCAGAAATCCCATCCGTGTTTAGCTCTGCTCGCTTAGAGACAAAGCTCTTATGTATCAACTCAGGCCTTGATATCTAAGCTTCTGTCTGCTCTGATAGCGATCACAAATGACTCATCCAACATTGCTCAGCTTGGTTCCTGAATTAAAACGTCTTCTCGCACCAAAACCATATGTTCACCAGATGACCTGGATTCACACAGCCACAAAGCCCCTAATCAAGATGAATGCTAACGCAACTTGGCAAAGGCAGTTCATTTTTAAAGTGAAGCTCATTTTTAACTAGAACTTAAAGTGAGTGAGATCTCCTTCGCAAGAAGCTTTCAAACAATACTTTGATGGTTGTCTTCGCAGATAGCCTCCTGGTTCTGCACTAAGCTGGGGTTAGACTATCCCACTTCCAACTTTAAGACACTATGATTCAGGGTTTGGGCAAAAACAACATATACAGGTAGTCCTCGACTTACGACCACAATTGAGCCCAGAATTTATGTTGCTTAAGTGAGACATTTGTTAAGTGAGTTTTTGCCCCATTTTGCCCCATTTTTCTTGCCACATCTGTTAAGCAAATCACTGCAGTTATTAAATTAGCAACACGGTTGCAACACGATTGCAGTTATTAAATTAGCAATCGATCTTCCCCATCGACCTTGCTTGTCAGAAGGTCGCAAGAGGGGATCACGTGACACACACACACCCCCCAGGACACTGCAACCGTCATAAATATGAACCAGTTGCCAAGCATCCGCATGTAAATCACATGGCCACGGGGATGCTGTAGTGGAACAGTAACTGAATGGTCACCAAATGAACTGTTATAAGTGGAGGATTACCTGTAAGTAAGTAATTTTCTTATTTTCTCATTGTTATTGGGATACCATCTAGATCAGGGGTCTCCAACCTCCCTCCCTCCCTCCCTCCCTCCCTCCCTCCATCCATCCATCCATCCATCCATTGAAACACTGCTTGGCCTTTGAGATGATCACTAAGGATGACCTTCTCTAACCAGGTGCTCTCTGGATCAGTAGTGGGATTTAGCCAGTTCCCAACAGTTCGGGAGAACCAGTTGTTAACTTTCTGAGCAATTTGGCAAACTGATTGTTGGAAGAAATCATTAGGGCAGAGAAGCGGTTGTTAAATTACTTGAACCCCACCACTGCTCTGGATGTTTGTTTTTTTTTATTTGCATGGATTACACCTCCCATAACCTCCAAGCTGGCTGGGGATACTGGAAGGTATTATCTGACCTATCTGGGAGACACCAAGTTGGAAAGGCTAAACCAGAGCTTTTTGTGTTGGGCCATTTTGCTACAACAGAGTAGAGTAGTTCTTTTCTACCTATTCTTTTGCCTGTTCTGGATGCAACAGACAGTCTTTTGTGGCCGAGAGCCACCAAGGTTTTTGCAGGTAACAACTCCAACTAGTCCCGATCCACCTGGATGTCCCAAATTGGGGAAAGGCTGCCGAAGACCTTTTGCCAAGAAGAGCCTATGAAGATTTGTTTTGAAATGTATCCAAATTCAAATTCTAGCCTTCCTGTGCTTGTTTCATTTTTTTATTATCTTATGTTCTGGACAGGGACGATCTCATTTGGGATGCCAAGGCCACTTTGGGGATGGAGTTGGCAGGATCGCCAGTTGCAGCTCTTTTTGGTTCTTTTGAACCACCAATTTGCAAAGAACACGGCTTGGCCTTCAGTGCTTTTTCAATATGGCCTCCAGACAGCTTCGTCCATCCTTCCGGTTGTTGTCATGGTTGTCGGTGAGTTACTATGGCTACCGTCTGCTTCCACGCCATCAGCCTGACTGGTGAGGCTGGGGTTTATCAAGTTGTTCCCCGCTGTGGCACTCGGACAAGATGGCAGCATCCGAGTTGGTGAGCGCTCTCCCCCTGCCACCATGGAGAACTGGTACGACCCAGAGGAGGCACCATAGTACAAGTGGTAAGGGGAGGGATTGGTTTGGAAGGGCCCACTCTGGTTTTGGGTGGAGCTGGGATACGGTGGGGGAAGGTAGGTGTGGTGGAACCTAGTGGCCGTTGGCATGCTGGTCATACTGAGGCCACCGATTCCCGTGGCGGATGGCGTCGCTGTGTAAGGGAAGGCCGCAGGCATGGCACCAGGGTAATGCATTCTTGGGTCTGGAAACCGGGTCTCGGTGAGGCCTGGTAGAGCAGGGAAGGACCGGTCAAACTGCCGGGGGTCGGAGAACGGGCTGAGTTCAGAGGTTCCTAATTTTGGAAAGAGAGAAAGGGAGAGAGAATAGGAGAAGCTGTTACTTTGGATTTCTTTTGCAGCAAATTGCATCTTACAGAACAATAGAATTTGGAAGGGACCTTGGAGGTCTTCTAGCCCAACCTCCTGCTCAGGCAGGAAACCCTATACCATTCCAGACAAACAGTTGCTTGGTCTTTTCTTAAAATCCTCCATTGAACAACTAGACACAAGAACAGTTTTTCCCCGAAGGCCATCACTCTGCTAAACAAATAATTCCCTCAACACTGTCAAACTATTTACTAAATCTGCACTACTATTAATCTTCTCATCGTTCCCATCACCCATCTCCTTTCACTTATGACTGTATGACTGTAACTTTGTTGCTGGCAATCCTTATGATTTATATTGATATATTGACCATCAATTGTGTTGTAAATGTTGTACCTTGATGAAGGTATCTTTTCTTTTATGCACACTGAGAGCATATGCACCAAGACAAATTCCTTGTGTGTCCAATCACACTTGGCCAATAAAAATTCTATTCTATTCTATTCTATGAAGCACCCACAACTTCTGGTGGCAAACTGTTCCACGGATTAATTGTCCTCACCGTTAGGAAGTTTCTCCTTAAGTTCTAGCTTGCTTCTCTCCTTGATTAGTTTCCATCCGTTGCTTCTTGTCCTGCCTTCTGGTGCTTTGGAGGACAGCTCGACCACCCCCCTCTTCTTTGGGGCAGCCCCTCAAGTATGGCAACCTTGTTATCACATCATCCCTAGTCCTTCTTTTCATCAAATAAGACATACCCAATTCCTGCCATCGTTCTTTATAGCTATGACCAAAATCCGTATTTGGAATTTCTTCCGTTTCCCCTTCCCTCCCTCCATTTCTTTAACTATATCAGAAATACATGCGGGCTTCAACTTACAATCGTTCATTTCTGTGGTGTGGAGGATTTGCGGTAGTAGGTTAACATCTTCCCCAGATTTTTTTTTTTTAATTTGTCACAACATTATATACAAGCACATACAATGAAAGGAAATAATAGGACAGGAACGGTAGGCACTTTTGTGCTCTTATGCATGCCCCTTATAGTCCACTTAGGAATGGGGTGAGGTCAATGGTAGACAGTTTTTGGTTAAAGCTTTTGGGAGTTTGAGAAGAGACCACAGAGTCAGGTTGTGTATTCCAAGCATTAACAACTCTGTTACAAAAGTCATATTTTCTGCAATCAAGATTGAAGCGGTTAACATTAAGTTTGAATCTATTGTTTGCTCTTGTATTATTGCGATTGAAGCTGAAGTCGTCTTTAACAGAAAGGACATTGCAATAGATGATTCTGTGTGTTAAACACAGGTGTTGTCGGAGTCGGCGGAGTTCTAAGTTTTCAAGAGGAGCGGAGAACTCTTCTTGTAAAATATTTCTGGACTCGTTCAATTGTATTAATGTCAGAGATGTGGTATAGGTTCCAGACAGGTGAGCTGTATTCAAGGATAGGTCTAGCAAATGTTTTGTATGCTCTGGTTAGTAGTGTAGAATTTTTGGAAAAGAAGCTATGCAAAATTAGGTTTACAACTCTTAGAGCCTTTCTGCCAGTCCAATTATAAACCAGGGACAAAAGGGTTTAGCTGTTCTCCAGGGTTGCACCTAGACAACCAAGCAGCGAGAGAGTCCTAAAGCTCACCAGCCCATCTGCTTTGGCACACACAAAGGGGGCGACACGGAGGAAGTCTGGAGACCCCTGCCAGGTCTGGGTGGTCTGTTTGTACTGAGAAAAGCTTGAGGGACGGGGATGATAAACACCCAGCTGAAAGCTTGCTTAGTGTAGGTCATGTTATTTCTAAGGTAAGGGTTTTTTGTTTTTTTGGGGGGGGGGGGGGGCTTAGAGAAAAAGGAAAAACGAATGAGGAAAATGAAGCCTCTTTCTTCTGAACAAGGCTGCTTCCTTGGCCAGAGAGGAGAAACAGACTGACTAATTCTGACATTTCTTCTTCCCAAAATCTGCAGGAGCGCCAGAAGTGCTGGCATCAGTAGGATGGTTGGGTTAAAACCAGGGGTGGGTTTCTACCGGTTAGCACAAACCGGATCTTAATTTTAATCTGGTTCACTGAAACAATTGTTCCAAGGACTGCGTGACCCCCACCCACCCCACCTTGCCGTCCCAGGACTCTCCACGCGGCCCATTTTAGATGCCAGGTAAGTGCAGGTCATGCGCAGAGGCTCTGGGAGGGTGAAAAACAGGCTACTGGAAGTCCAGAAACGGGCCTGTTTCTGGCCTCCAGAGGGCCTCTGGTGCACAAGGGAGGCCATTTTTTAAAATTTATTTTTTTATTTACATTTATATTCCGCCCTTCTCCGAAGACTCAGGGCGGCTTACAGTGTGTAAGGCAATAGTCTCATTCTATTTGTATATTTACAAAGTCAACTTATTGCCCCCCCCCAACAATCTGGGTCCTCATTTTACCTACCTTATAAAGGATGGAAGGCTGAGTCAACCTTGGGCCTGGTGGGATTCGAGCCTGCAGTAATTGCAGACTGCTGTGTTCTAATAACAGGCTATCTTACAGCCTGAGCCACCACGACCCTATTTTTGCCCTCCTGGAAGCTCCAGGAAAGCCTCTGGAGCCTGGGGAGGGTGAAAAACGGGCCTATCGGAAGTCCCGGAAGTCCGGAAACGGGCCCATTTTCAGCCTCTGGAGGGCACGTGAAGCAAACCGGTTATTACAACTGGTGAATCCCACCACTGGTTAAAACTAGCAATATGGTGGATAGAGCCTCATCTGAAAAAACTCCAATGGGTTTAACCCTCTCTGAGGATGTGTTTTGCTGAGAAGATGGTGAGATCAGGGCATCCTGTTTAATTTCAATTACAGGTAAGCCTCAACTTACAGCTGGAACCAGCATTTCCATTGCTAAGCAAGTTAAGTGAATCACATCTGATTTTATGATCTGTTTTTGTCACGGTTGTTAAGCGAATTATTGCAATTGTTAAGTGAATCGTATTGTTGCTAACCAAATCCAGATTTCCCCCATTGACTTTGAATGTTGAAGCCAACTAGGACGGTCGCAAATAACGATCACGTGACCCCAGGATGCTGCAGACATAGTAAATGGGTTCTGGTTGCCAAGCAACTGAATTTTGGTCATATGACCATGGAAAAGCTGTAATACTGTGGTTGTAAGTGCAAGGACCAGCTGGCTGTAGGACATTAATATAATATAATATAATATATAATATATAATATATAATATATAATATAACAACAGAGTTGGAAGGGACCTTGGAGGTCTTCTAGTCCAACCCCCTGCCCAGGCAGGAAAGCCTACACCATCTCAGACAAATGGTTATCCAACATTTTCTTAAATTTTTCCAGTGTTGGAGCATTCACAACTTCTGCAGGAAAGTCGTTCCACTGATTAATTGTTCTAACTGTCAGGAAATTTCTCCTTAGTTCTAAGTTGCTTCTTTCCTTGATCAGTTTCCACCCATTGCTTCTTGTTCTACCTTCAGGTGCTTTGGAGAACAGCCCGACTCCCTCTTCTTTGTGGCAACCCCTGAGATATTGGACCACTGCTATCATGTCTCCCCTAGTCCTTCTTTTCATTAAACTAGACATACCGAGTTCCTGCAACCGTTCTTCATATGTTTTAGCCTCCAGTCCCCTAATCACCACTCCTGCGCAGACTGCACTGGCTGCCTGTGGTCTCTCGGGTGCACTTTGAGGTTTTGGTTACTACCTTCAAAGCGCTCCATGGCTTAGAGCCTGGGTACTTACGGGACCGACTACTGTTACCTCATGCCTCCAACCGACCCGTACGCTCACACCGAGAGGGACTTCTCAGGGTGCTGTCCGCCAAACAGTGTCGGCTGGCGGCCCCCAGGGGAAGATCCTTCTCTGTGGGGGCTCCTACCCTCTGGAACGAACTTCCCCCTGGTTTACGCCAAATATCTGACCTTCGGACCTTTCGCCGCGAATTGAAAATGTATTTATTTATTTGCGCGGGGCTGGCTTAAATTTTGTTGTATTTTAAATTTATATTTTATGTTTCTAAATTTTATATGAATTTTAATGGGTTTTTAGAATTTTAAATGTTTTAATGTTTTTCGGCCAAATTGTATAATAAGTTTTTTAATTTTGTTTTAATTGTATATTGTATTGTTTTCGGATTTTTATTCTGGCTGTACACTGCCCCGAGTCCTTCGGGAGAAGGGCGGTATAGAAATCGAATAAATCATCATCATCTTTGTTGCTCTTCTCTGCACTCTTTCTAGAGTCTCAACATCTTTTTTACATCATGGTGACCATGATGAAACTAAATGCAATATTCCAAGTGTGGCCTTACCAAGTGGTACTAACACTTCATGTGATCTTGATTCTATCCCTCTGTTTATTATCAGTGCTGTTGTAGTTTTGAGCAGTCACTAAATAAACTGTTGTAAGGCGAGAACTACAGGTAGTCCTCGACTTACAACAGTTCACTTAGTGATCGTTCAAAGTTACATCACTGACAAAAGTGACTTATGACCATTTTTCACAGTTACAACCATTACAGCAGCCACACGGTCACATGATCAAAATTCAGAAGCTTGACAAGTGATTCATATTTATGACAGTTGCAGTATCCGGGAATCATGTGATCCCCTTTTGCGACCTCGTAAAATGGGGCCAAACTCACTTAACGAATGTCTCACTTAGCAGCAGAAATTTTGGGCTCAATTGTGTCATAAGTTGAGGACTACCTGTGCTTGTAATAATGAATCCCAAAAGGCTTTTCCGGTTTTTAAAAATACTTTTGTGCATGGGGATAATGGGTGGCTGGTTCCTCCAAATTTATCCAAGTAAATTCTGGAAATCCTTTCCATCTAGGCTGAAGGTTGAATCACTCAAAGGAACTGTAAAAGGCAACTGAAATTGTTTTCCTCTTCTCTTGATTTCGCTTCTCTGGTTCCACCATTGTCATTGCAATTTTTCAAATCCATCTATGATCTGGAGTGGTTTTATAAATTATACTGGGAGTTTCAACCCTATTCATCACATTACGTCATTAATCCCAGGCGTTTCCAGATAGATATTAAAGTCAACAGACCAATTCTCTGACTAGACACAAGGAATTTTCCAATATTTCCATGTAAAAGAAGTATTTTAAGTAAGCTAGGAAATAAATAATTCAGATCCAAGATGTTTTGTTTTGGTTTTTTTGTCTGCCATTGGAGATGCTTGGAACCAAATCAAAGATTTTTCTACACGTTCTACCATTCTATTACAGACTCTTCCTTCAACTTTAGCCCATTTCCCCCCCCCTCCTGTCTCTTCCACGGTAGGCAGAAAATGAGATTTAACCAATTATTTGGAGACATTTGGAAATTCAGCTATGGATCTGAAGAAAATTACTTCTTGTTTGGCCCTTGGGTCTTTTAAAACGTTTTTTTAAAAAAAAGCAAAAACGAAACGAAAATTAGATCTCAGATGGAGGCTTGGGAAGAAAGTCTTAATGTGTTGCGCCCAACACGTTCCAACAATTATTTTCCTCAAAGGCAAAAAAAAAAAGCATTGCTTCGTATCTCAGGTACTCGGGCAACCCTTCACCTGGATCCCAGCTAACTGTATAATTCTTGTTTTCCATATTCCCTGAAAATATTTCTTTCCCTGTAGTAGCAGCATTCAGATAGTTTTCTAGCTAAGCTGCCCACCTTTGCTGCCCACCTACTCTGTTCCCTCTCGTCTCTTCGGTCTTGCTCCAGCCCAAAGTGTGCCTGAGAGTTTGCGCTGATTCATTCATGTTCTCGCTGGATCATGCCAACGTATTCAAGGCGACACTGGCTGTGAGAACTTCAGAAGATGAATATCTTGAGATAAACGGCAGGCAGGCGCCATGCGCTACCCAGCCGCTCAAATGGAGCGGAGGGAGGGAGGGAGGGAGGGTTCACCTTCCTTCATTATGTTTCACATGGCCATAAATAATATTCCACCAAGAGCAAATTCAAACGAAAAGCTCAGTGCTTAGGGCACATTTCCCCTTTTCTCGTCCTCTCTAATGCATTCCCAAAAAAAATGTTTCTGGAGAGGCCAGATTTTATGGGTCGGAGCTTGCCAGGCTTGGCAAGGGGCTGCCCACTGAGAATATTAAAAGCAACAGTGGAAATGCGCTAATTACTAGCAGCTTGCGATGCATAACAAAACACAGAGAGGCGAGTTATGCAAAATGCCAAAAGTACACCTCTCTCGTCTATGGGTTTTTAAAAAAAAAAAAAAATAGAAAAGGAAAACGGGGCTCTGGGCATCTCTCCTTCTCAGAATTGCCAAAGTAATTTACAAGTTAGAGCATAGCCTTGTTTGTTTTTATTTCGCTGGTTGTGAAAAATGTCTATACAATCCCCCTAAGTCCTCACATTTGTTGTCGTTCCAGGCCTGTAGAGCCAGGAAAGCCAAAGTAAGATTGTAAAATCATGATGTTTTCACGTGCAAGAACTTCACGGAATGACCAAGTTGCTAGTCCTTACTGTGGTTAAAGGAAAAGGTAAAGGTTCCCCTCGCACATACGTGCTAGTTGTTGCCGACTCTAGGGGGCGGTGCTCATCTCCGTTTCAAAACCGAAGAGCCAGCGCTGTCCGAAGACGTCTCCGTGGTCATGTGGCCGGCATGACTCAACGCCAAAGGCGCACGGAATGCTGTTACCTTCCCACCAAAGGTGGTCCCTATTTTTTCTACTTGCATTTTTACGTGCTTTCGAAACTGCTAGGTTGGCAGAAGCTGGGACAAGTAACGGGAGCTCACCCCGTTACACGGCAGCACTAGGGATTCGAACCGCTGAGCTGCCGACCTTTCGATCAACAAGCTCAACGTCCTAGCCCCTGAGCCACCGTGTCCCTATACTGTGGTTACTAAACGCTAACTAAACCTGTGTTGCTGCTGTTGGACTAACCACACAACATGCTGCTTTCCTGAAACATACATAGTGGGGTCCACAAATGTGGACTTTGGTCAACTTCTACAGTGGCTTCTTTTCCGTCTACTGCCAACGTCTATCTCCCAACGACCGGTGCGCTCTCACAGAGAGGGGCTCCTCAGGGTGCCGTCAGCCAAGCAATGTCGGCTGGCAGCCCTCAGGGGGAGGGCCTTCTCTGTGGGGGCTCCTACCCTATGGAACGAGCTTCCCCCTGGACTCCGACAAATACCTGACCTTAGGACCTTCCGCCGCGAACTTAAAACCTACTTATTTCGTCTTGCTGGACTCGCTTAAATTTTATAGTATTAAATTGATTTATGGGTTTTAAATTTTTTAGTAAATTTTAGGGGGAATATTTTTATCTATAAGTAGCCAAAGTAAATAGGTTTTTTAAGGGTTGTTTTTAGTTTTGTATTGTTGTTTTCTTTCTGTATTTTATTTGTGGCTGTACACCGCCCTGAGTCCTTTGGGAGAAGGGCGGTCTATAAATAAAAATATTATTATTATTATTATGATGATGATGATGATGATGATGATGATGATGATGATGATGATGTAATTGCAGATGTCATTTTGACTATTTTGATATTCAGGTAGTTACAACATTTCATTTAGGGACTGTTCAAAGTTACAACAGCACTGAGAAAAAGTGATTTATGACTGTTTTTCCACAGTCATGACCTTTGCAGTATCCCCACGATCATGTGATCAAAATTGAGATGCTTGGCAACTGGTTCATATTTATGACCGTTGCTGTGTCCTGAGGTCACATGATCCCCTTTTGTGACATCCTGACAAGCAAAGTCAACGGAGAAGCCAGATTCACGTCACAACTAACTTATCAACTGCAGTGATTCACTTAACAAATGTGGCAAGAAAGGTCATAAACTGGGACCAAAACAAATGTCTCACTTAACAATGGAAATTTTGGTCGTAAGTCAAGGTCTACCTGCATCTACCTGCGCTATGTATAGTTTAGCAAGCAGTCCAAACCAGGCCATCATGCATCCACCCTGTTGTGTCTTGTCCGCTCTCACCGCAGCCGGGGTCTGCTTATCTGCTCCCGAACACGGAGGAATGTATGCCTCCCGGCCCCAGTCCTGGCTCCATGCCCAGACAAGCTGCAGAGGAGGGGGCACCTCCCGGTCCCAGCCCTGGCTCCATGCCCAAGCAGGCTGCAGAGGAGGGAGCATCCCCCGGCCCCAGCCCTGGCTCCATGCCCAGGCAAACGGAGCAGCTAGACCCCTCCCCCTCCTCCACAGCATGTGAGCCTGAGGAAAGTTTACTTCCAACAGCTGCTGATTGGAGTGACCCTCGCATCAGAAGATTGGATAGGCGGAGGCAACAGAAGGAAGGGAGGGGCAGGCCTGGATAAGTGCTGAGTCATGGAGCCACACCCCATGGCCTATATAAAGGATCTGCTTTCTGGCAGTCTCTGAGTCAGGCAAAGTCGAACTTATCTTGCTGAAGTCACTTTCTGGTCTCCTGCCTGCTCTGAGGACTTTGCTAGGACTTTGGGCAGAGCTGCAGAGGCAAGCCTGATTCAGATTTCCCTGACCCGGCTGTCAGCGGAGGAGTGGGACACGACACATCCAGTCAGAGCTGAAGAAGCTTCTTGGATGGGAAGTGAAACGTCTTCAAAGAAAAACCAGAAAGTCCAGTTGCCCCTTGAAAAAGCACCTTTGGGACAACTATGACCGTGGATGACCGAGAACCTCCATAGACACCAAGTCATGCAAGTCGCTGTTGACTGACAACCATAACTGAGCCTGGAATTTTGGTCATAAGTTGAGTCACCACATGACTGGCTTCGATTTGATGATGGTTTTTACAACCGTCGTTAAGTGAATCATCATGGTAGCTAAGCCTTGAATCATGTAGTCATAAGTTTGAATGCAGCTTATCCAATGGGCAGTTTTTGCCAGAAAATGGAAAAAAAACAACAACGGCAAAACACGAACACATGATTGTGCGATGCTACAACCGCTTGTAACTGTGAGCTGGTTGCCAAACGCCTTAAATGCAATCACACGACTGTGGGTCGTAACTTCGAGGATGAGTCAAAAGTATGGTTTTTTTTTTAGTCTGTCTTAACTTAGAATGGTCATTTAGTTACCAGTCCTAAATCGAGAACTACTTGTAATTTCTTTGAAGTCATCATATGATAACTCAAGCATTGTGTTATGTAAAGCATCGTTTGGGGATTAGTCTGTTGTGTAATCCATTTGATACAACTGTTTATAGGACGGGTAGAACCACACGGGATTTTTCACCCCCTCAGGGAAAATTAGAACTGGACACCCAACATGATACCTTCCAGATATTTTAGAATTCAGGTCCTCGTTGACCCCAGGGAAGGGAAGAGATGCCGGATAAGGGAGCCCAAAATATCTAAAAGTCATCAGGTATTTTACCTCAGCATAGAGAGGACACAGTGAGATGGAACCGGGGTTTACTTTGGCCTGTCTATTGCAGGGGTCTCCAACCTTGGCAACTTTAAGACTTGTGGACTTCAACTCCCAGAATTCCTCAGCTATGCTGGCTGAGGAATTCTGGGAGTTGAAGTCCACAAGTCTTAAAGTTGCCAAGGTTGGAGACCCCTGGTCTATTGCACCCAAGGCTTCAGGGAGTTGTCTTAGCCTGCCTCACTCAGGTCTACTCTCTTTCTTCTATTAAAAAAAATATATCACATAATTCAGGACTACCATTGCAAAGCACGACGAGAGATATATGCCCTGTTTTAAATGCTGGTCCAAAAGTTTTTTTTAAAAAAATCCTATTAAGGGTCTAAACACATGTTTTATGGATTGATTGATTTATTTTGCCAAAAGCGGAACACTATGTTGTGAGTTCTCTATTTATTTTTGGCAGTGACGTTGACAATTACGTGCCTGCAGAAAACCTAGCTTTGTTTTTTGGGGCAAAGTTTTTCAGAACTGGTTCGCCATTCCTCCTTCCTAGGGCGGAGAGACAAAGATTGGCTCAAGGTCACCCAGCTGGCTTTGTGCCTAAGGTGGAACTAGAACTCACAGTCACCCAGTGTCTAGCCTGATGCCTGAACTACTTCCCTAAATTGGCTCTCAGGTGGTTCCACACCCCATCATAGGAACCCTGGTGACGCAGTGGTTACAATGGAATACAGGTAGTCCTTGAATTACAACAGTTCATTTAGCGACCATTCAAAGTTACAATGGCATTTTAAAAAGTGTCTTATGACCATTTTTCATATTTATGACTCTTACATCACCCCTGTGGCCTTGTGATCAAAATTCAGATGCTTGGCAACTGGCTCATATTTATGATGGCTGCCATGCGCTGGGGTCACGTGATCCTCATTTGCGACCTTCTGATAGCAAAGTCCATGGGGAAGCCCTTTCTAGACCGGGATGCCTTATGCACGGTCACTCACGCCCTCGTGACGTCTTGCCTGGATTACTGCAATGCTCTCTACATGGGGCTCCCCTTGAGGGGCATCCGGAGGCTCCAGTTAGTCCAGAATGCGGCTGCGCGGGTGATAGAGGGAGCCCCTCGTGGTTCCCACGTGACACCCCTCCTGCGCAGACTGCACTGGCTGCCTGTGGCCTTCCGGGTGCGCTTCAAGGTTTTGGTAACTATCTTCAAAGCGCTCCATGGCATAGGGCCGGGCTATTTACGGGACCGCCTACTGCTACCGAATACCTCTCACCGACCCGTGCGCTCTCACAGAGAGGGACTCCTCAGGGTGCCGTCAGCTAGGCAGTGTCGTCTGGCGACACCCAGGGGAAGGGCCTTCTCTGTGGGGGCTCCCACCCTCTGGAACGAACTCCCCCCAGGACTGCGTCAACTTCCGGACCTCCGAACCTTTCGTTGCGAGCTCAAAACATATTTATTCATCTGCGCGGGACTGGATTAGATTTTAAATTTATTGGTTTTAAACGGGTTTTTATTTTTTATATTATTTTTAATAATGGGCTATAGAATAAGTTTTTTAACTGTTATTTTAATTTGTATTTATATGTATTTTTAATTGCCTGTGAACCGCCCTGAGTCCCTAGGGAGATAGGGCGGTATATAAATATGAAAAATAAATAAATAAATAAATAAATTCACTTAACAACTGTGTGGCTAACTTAAGAACTGCACTGATTCGTTTAACAACTTGTGGCAAGAAAGGTCGTAAAATGGGGCCAAATTCACTTAGCAGCTGTCTCGCATAGCAACAAAAATTTTGGGCTCAATGGTGGTTGTAAGTCAAGGACTACCTGTATTGCTGTCTAAAACTCTGCCCACAGCCTGGAGTTCAATCCTGACCATGTTTGGTTCAGCTTTCCATCCTTCCAAGGCCAGTCAAATGAGGTCCCAGATCGTTGAGGGCGATAATGCTGACATTGTAAACTGCCCAGAGTCGGCTGTAAAGTATTATGGGGCAGTATATACGTCTAAGGGATGCGGTGGCTCAATGGCTAAAATGCTGACCTTGTCGATCAAAAGGTCGGCAGTTTGAATCCCTAGTGCTCTGTAATGGAGTGAGCTCCTGTGACTTGTCCCAGCTTCTGCCAACCTAGCAGTTCGAAAGCACATAAAAAATGCAAGTAGAAAAAATAGGGACCACCTTTGGTGGGAAGGTAACACCATTCCGTGCGCCTTTAGCATTTAGTCATGCCGGCCACGGAGACGTCTTCGGACAGTGCTGGCTCTTCGGTTTTGAAAGGAGATGAGCACCGCCCCGTGGAGTCGGGAACGACTAGCATATATGTCCGAGGGGAACCTTTACCTTCATATACGTCTAAGTGCTGTTGCTATTGTTTTCACAATTTTGTTTGGTTTAATTTTTAAGATGATTTTAAGTGAAAGTGGGGGGGGGGAGAAGAAAAGAGAAAGGGAGAGAGAGGGGTGGGGAGAGAATGACACACAGAGAGAGAAGTACATATGCTGTAAAAGGAGAATGCAACGGGGCCCAAAATCTGGCACAAATGGAAAAATTTACTTGGTTTTGTCGTGTCTGCCAACATTTCAGAATTAGAAATGAGGGTCATGAATATTTTAATATGCTTTGTCCAGCATGACACGCACATGCTTCTCTTTCCTCTTTTCCCAGCTCCTTCACATGCAGGCAGACACACCCCCCCCCGCAACACCCATTTGTGACCACCTCCCACAATTTTGTTGGCATTCCTGCCCTCCTTCCCCCTATAGAGAACTCTTTCCTAAAAGAGATGGCTTCATAGGTCCCATCAAAGAGGAAATCTAAATATGGTTGATGTCATTATGTTTATAATAGGGATGACAACCCTTTAGAGCCCAGTTCTAGGGAAGGTTGTCATTCAAGTTCTGATCATTAAAGTGGACTTAAAAAAAATTTACTCTCCAAAGTAATGGGCTATTGTTCCATTCACCCATCAACGACGAGCAAAGTCAATGGGAGAAGCCAGATTTGCTTAACACGCATGTGATTCATTTAATGACGAGAGCAAAAAAAAAAAAAGTTGTAAAATTGAACGTGACTCACTTAACAATGACCTCATTTAGTGATGAAAGTTTTGGTCTCAGTTGTGGTTATAATACCAGTATAAAAGGATTGTTACTGATTATAGGGGGTAGTGCTCATATCCGTTTGAAGGCCATTGAGCTAGCTGTCTCCGAAGACATTTCTGCAGTCATATGACCAGCATGATGTCATGGGGTGCAGTTACTTTCCAGGGGCGGGTTTCAAATCTCATCACTACCAGTTTGCTCGTGTGTGTGTGTGCGCATTAATGTGCATGCGGCGCTTCTGCACATGCGCAGAAGCCTCTGGGCGGGTGGGCGGAGCCTCCTGCCGCTGCCACTACCGGTTCGCCTGATTCGGGGCCAACCGGTAGCAACCCACCACTGTTACTTTCCCACCAGAGTGGTACCTATTTATCTACTCGCATGCTTTTGAACTGCTAGGTTGGCGGGAGCTGGGGCAAGGAACAGGAGCTCATCCTATTGCGTGGGTTTGACAAGCCCCCCCCCCATCTTAATTGCTGAGCCATCTCACTACTATATATCACAACACACACACGTGTGTGTGTCTGTGTTCGTGCGCGTGTGATTTGTGTTTGAGGTTATACCAGACATATATGGTATAACCCAGTGATGGCGAACCTTTTTGGCACTGAGTGCCCAAATCAGAATGTATGTGCATGTGTGCGTATGTGTGGGCGCCGAAATGCTGGAAACCTGAAGACAGGCTGGCTGGTGCAAGCATGCCTGTTTTTTAGCTGTTTTTGGCTGTTTTGGGGGCCGTTTTCAGGCTATTTTCAGGCTGTTTTTCAGGCTGGCATGCATACTACAGGTTCGCCATCATGGGTATAACCTAGCGGTCTGCAAACTCGGTTCTTTTAAGACTTGTGGACTTCAACTCCCAGAGTTCCTCAGCCAGCAAAGCTCTGGGAGTTGAAATCCACAAGTCTTAAAAGAGCCGAGTTTGCAGACCCCTGGTCTAACCCCATCTCTCTCTCTCTCTCATCCCTCCCTCCCTCCCTCTCCACCCCCCCCCCCCGTCTGTCTCTGGAGACCCATTTTTCTTTCTATAGAACATTTGGAGAAACTACTGTTTATGAACCGCAATCCTATCAGGTGTCTCTCTGGATGTGTTCCACTGAATGCCGTGGGCTTTACTCTTAAGTAAGAGAGTAGTAAAGTTCCCTCCCTCCTTAAACAGCAAAGCAAAATCAGAACCCTGACTGTGTCTGCAAACGTCTTTAGAAAGACCAAAAAACAAAAACAAAAACCTCTTCATCTCATCATCATCTGACCATGGGCTAATAATATATAAACAAGATATTATCAGGGAGAAAATATAATTTGTTCCTCGTGTTGCGTGCATCGGAACTTAAAAAAAGAAAAGAAAAGAAAAGAAAAGATGGCTCAGCTCATTCATAAAGCTTTTGGCCGATGCTCAACCGAGCAAAAAAGTTCTACGGCCTGGAAGCCAAGAAGAGCATAGACAATCCTCTGTTGCAATTGCAATTGGCAAAGGTTCTTTAATTTACCCTAACAGGTTGCCTCGGTCTTGATTGGCTGCGGAACGATACCGCCAGCCATGCTTCCAGCCACCCCAGGGAGATAAGGATTCCATTGATTAAAATGAAAATATGGCATCAAATCAGCAAACCCAGAAAAAGCCCATGGAAGAGAAACAAGCAAAGAGGCAAACAAGCAAGCAAAATCTAGCAAGAATCAGCTTTCCGTCTACGTTGACAGAATCCAGATGTTTGAGGCTAGAGATTTTACCAGGTTTTGCTGTGGGATTGCACACTGAAGCGGGGGGGAGGGGGAGTGGAAATCCTGGGTGAGCATCGGTGGATATACAGGTGGTCCTCGACTTACAAAAGGTCATGAAACGATGGTTCGAAGTTACAACCGCACTGAAAAAAGTGGTTTCTGACCGTTTTTCACACTTACGACTGCTGCAGCACCCCCATGGTCACGTGATTTACATCTGGAAAACAGAATAACAGAGGAAGGGACCCCGGAGGTCTTCTAGTCCAACCCTCTGTTCAGGCAGGAAGCCCTATACCATTTCAGACAAATGGCTGTCCGATCTCTTCTTAAAAACTTCCAGTGTTGGAGCATTCGCCGCTTCTGCAGGCAAGTTGTTCCACTGATTAATTATTTTAACTGTCAGGAAATTTCTCCTTAGTTCTAGGTTGTTTCTCTCCTTGATGCTTGACAACTGGCTCATATTTATGACGGCTGCAGTGTCCCAGGGTCACGTGATCATCCTTAGCAACCTTTCGACAAGCAACGTCAATGGGGAACCCAGATTCACTTAACAACTAACTTAACAACTGCACTGATTCACCTAAGAAATGTGGCAAGAAAAATTGTAAAATGGAGCAAAACTCACTTAAATTTCTCACTTAGCAACGTGAATTTTGGGCTTGATTGTGGTCGTAAGTCGAGGACTACCTGTACTTTCCATTCTGGTGACTTAAAGGCGTCTTCGAGAGTTATCCAACTGTTGTTATGTAACAATAATAGGAATAAGGGCAGATTTATATCATTTCAACAATGGTTGGGTGATGTTATGAAGGTCCTATAAGCAGGAGTGAAATCCGGCACAGGGGTCTCCAACCTTGGTCCCTTTAAGACTTGTGGACTCCAGGTCCAGACAAGATAACTCCTTCTTGCTTAAAAGTCTGTGCTGACCAATTGGCCCCCATCTTCACCCATATTTTCAATAAATCACTAGAGATGTGCTATGTTCCTTCTTGCTTCAAACGCTCTACCATCATCCCAGTGCCGAAGAAGCCCACCATCAAGGAACTGAATGACTACAGACCAGTTGCTCTAACATCTGTAGTCATGAAAACCTTTGAAAGGCTTGTGCTTTCCTACCTGAAAACCATCACGAATCCGCTCTTAGACCCCTTGCAATTTGCATACCGAGCAAATAGATCAACAGATGATGCTGTTAATATGGCTCTGCACTACATCCTACAACATCTTGAGTCTCCAAAGACCTATGCAAGGATCCTTTTTGTAGACTTTAGTTCAGCATTCAATACCATCATTCCAGACATTCTTCTAACTAAGCTAAACCAGCTACAGGTACCGGAACAGACTTGTAAGTGGATCACAAGCTTCCTAACAAACAGGAAGCAGCAGGTGAAGCTAAGCAAGATCACATCAAATACCTGTACAATTAGCACAGGGGGCCCCCAAGGCTGTGTGCTCTCCCCACTTCTCTTCTCTCTGTATACCAATGACTGCATCTCCAATGATCCATTTGTTAAGCTACTGAAGTTCGCAGATGACACAACAGTGATTGGTCTCATTCGAGACAATGACGAATCCGCATATAGACGAGAGGTCGAACAACTAGCCTTGTGGTGCAACCAAAACAATCTGGAACTGAACACACTCAAAACCGTAGAAATGGTGGTAGACTTTAGGAAAACCCTTCCATACTTCCACCTCTCACAATACTTGACAACACAGTATCAACAGTAGAAACCTTCAAATTTCTGGGTTCTATCATATCGCAAGATCTCAAATGGACAGCTAACATCAAAACATCATTAAAAAAGGACAACAAAGAATGTTCTTTCTGCGCCAACTCAGTAAGCTCAAACTGCCCAAGGAGCTGCTGATCCAATTCTACAGAGGAATTATTGAGTCTGTCATTTGCACCTCTATAACTGTCTGGTTCAGTTCTGCAACCCAACAAGAAAAACACAGACTTCAGAGGATAATTAGAACTGCAGAAAAAATAATTGCTACCAACCTGCCTTCCATTGAGGACCTGTATACTGCACGAATCAAGAAGAGGGCCGTGAAAATATTTGCAGATCTCTCGCATCCTGGACATAAACTGTTTCAACTCCTACCCTCAAAACGACACTATAGAGCACTGCACACCAGAACAACTAGACACAAGAACAGTTTTTTCCCGAAGGCCATCACTCTGCTAAACAAATAATTCCCTCAACACTGTCAGACTATTTACTGAATCTGCACTACTATTAATCGTTTCATAGTTCCCATCGCCAATCTCTTTCCACTTATGACTGTATGACTATAACTTGTTGCTGGCAATCCTTATGATTTATATTGATATATTGATCATCAATTGTGTTGTAAATGTTGTACCTTGATGAACGTATCTTTTCTTTTATGTACACTGAGAGCATATGCACCAAGACAAATTCCTTGTGTGTCCAATCACACTTGGCCAATAAAATTCTATTCTATTCTATTCTATTCTATTCAACTCCCAGAATTGAAGTCCACAAGTCTTAAAGGGACCAAGGTTGGAGACCCCTGATCCAGCAGGTACTGACAGTTCTGAAGAACCGGTAGCAGAAATTTTGAGTAATTCGGAGAACTGGCAAATACCACCTCTGGCTGCCCCAGAGTGGGGAGGGAATGGGGATTTTGCAGTATCCTTCCCCTGCCACGCCCACCAAGCCACACCCACAGACCTGGTAATAAAAAAAATTGGATTTCACCACTGGTTGTAAGCCATTAATGGAGAAAGATGCATTTTTCTCTCTCTTTGAACTATAATTATGGCAGGTAGCCCTTTCTATATTGAAATGGGCTTTGGGTTAGCAGAGGTTTACTAACTATAGTACAGGTAGTCCTCAACGTACAACCACAAAAGAACCCAATATTTCTGTTGCTATTTCTGTAGTTAAGTGAGTTTTGTCCTATTTTATGACCTTTCTTGCCCCAGTTGTTAAGTGAATCACTGCCAGTGTTAAGTTAGTAACACAGCTGTTAAGTGAATCTGGCTTCCTCATTGACTTGGCTTGTCAGAAGGTTGCCAAAGTTGATGACATGAACCCAGGACACGGCCATGCAATGGTCATAAATATGAGCCAGTTGCCAAGCATCCGAATTTGCTGCAAGAATCGTAAGTGTGAAAAACAGTCATAAGTCACTTTTTTTCAGTGCCGTTGTTATCTTCAAATGTTCGCTCAATGAACGGTTGTAAGTCAAGGACTGCCTGTATGGAAAGTCACAAAAAAGAACTTTTGGCCTTGGCTTAATGCTTTCATCAGAAGGACCCAACTCTTTCAGGAATGAAGTTATTCCAGACTTTGAAAGGAGGACTAGAAATGACCCTGACCAAAAGTGGGCAAAACGGGAAGTCTGAACAGAGCAGAACTACAAAAAGCTGGGTTTTATTTTAATTTGACTATAACTTACATTAAAGTCAGTTAATATATTTCCTCTGCATTTTAATGTTGTTGTTGCGAAGTCATGTCCGATTTATCATGACCATGGACAATGTTCCTCCAGACCTTCCTATAACTTACATTAAAGTCAGTTAATATATTTCCTCTGCATTTTAATGTTGTTGTTGCGAAGTTATGTCCGACCTATCATGACCATGGACAATGTTCCTCCAGACCTTCCTGTCCTCTACCATCCTCTGGAGTCCATTTAAGCTCACGCCGACTGCTTCAGTGACTCCACCCAGCCACCTTGTTCTTTGTCATCCCGTTCTTCTTTTGCCCTCAATCTTTCCCTGCATTAGGCTTTTCTCCAGTGAGTCCTTCCTTCTCATTAAGTGGCCAAAGTATTTGAGTTTCATCTTCAGGATCTGGCCTTCTAAAGAGCAGTCAGGGTTGATCTCCTCTAGGACTGACCGATTTGTTCACCTTCCAGTCCAAGGGACTTGCAGGAGTCTTCTCCAGCACCAGAGTTCAAAGGCCTCAATTCTTTGGTGCTCAGTCTTTCTTACGTTATGTTATGTTATGTTATGTTATGTTATGTTATGTTACGTTACGTTACGTTACGTTACGTTACGTTACGTTACGTTATGTTATGTTACGTTGTTATGTTATGATGAATTTTAATAGCTTTCCTCTATTGTTGCATCAAAAAGCATAGCTCGACAGAAACTAAACTTTTCCAGTACCTGATAAACTGGGCCCCAATTTAGGGTAGAGTTATATGTCAGTGGACTCTCATCTCTTTTCAGGCCAACAAATTTACTATGGAACAACAGATCATATGATGGTATTGATTTGATTTCGCAAATCAATTTTCAAATCCATTTCCCGCTTGAGCCAAACCTCTTCCGAGTTCTCTGACCAACTCAGAGATAATGTGGATAGTGTGATTTGTTATGAATGCTTGGTCCAAATTGAAAAACTGGCTTGATCCAGAGAGTTGAATGGATTGCTTTAGAGCAGGGCTCTCCAACCTCTGGGAGTTGAAGTCCACAGGTCTTAAAGTTGCCAAGGTTGGAGACCCCTGCTTTAGAGCGTGAAATCTCCAAATCAAATCTTTTCATAGCTGTCGTCTCCAGTTCACTGTCTCTCTGTGGCCAACCAGATACCTCTGACAAGACCAATGCAAGGCAGGAAAGAAGCAACTGATTTCAGGAACAACATCCACATTGACACGGTCCTTTTCAGAGGATGGCTCAAATCTTAAAAACATACAAAGAACAGTTGCAGGAACTGGGCATGGCCAGTCTAGTGAAAAGGAGAACGAGGGGTTGCCTGATAGCAGGGTTCCAATATTTGAGGGGCTGCCAGAAAAAAGAAGGGGTCAACCAGAGGTGAGTTTCAGCAGGTTCTGACCAGTTCTGGAGAACTGGTAGAGGAAATTTTGAGTAGTTCTGAGAACTGGTAGTAAAAATTTTGACTGGCCCCATCCTCATCTATTCTCTACCTCCCGAATCCCAGCTGATTGGGAGGAAATGGGGATTTTGCAGTAACCTCCCCCTGGATTGGGGACAGAATGGAGATTTTACAGTATCCTTCCACTGGAGTAGGGTCGGAATGGAGATTTTACAGTATCTTTCCCCTGCCACGCCCACCAAGCCATGCCACGCCCACCAAGCCACACCCACAGTACCGGCAGTAAAACATTTTGAAACCCACCACTGGGGTCAACCTATTTTCCAGAGCACCAAGAAGCAAGACAAGAAGTAATAGGTGGAAATATAATCAAGGGCAGAAGCAATCTAGAACTAAGAAGAAATTTCCTTAGGAGATTTCCTTGGGAACAATTAACCAGTGGAACGACTTGCTTCCAGAAGTTGTGAATGCTCCAACACTGGAGGCTTTTAAGAAGAGATTGGACAACCATCTCTCTAAAATGGTATAGGGTTTCCTGCTTGAGCAGGGGGTTGGGCTAGAAGACCTCCGAGATCCCTTCCAACTCTGTTATTCTGTTATGAACTATTATTGCCTGATCCCACTTTTTCATTCTTCGTGGTGGGTCTTGCCTGAAGGGTAAAGTCTCTTTGCAGCTACTATTTTTCTGGTTTTTCATTCCATTTGCAGCTGGAGATGACCATCGCTCTTCCGTCCTGCCCCATCCTCCTAACCCAACCTAAACCGTGAGCAAAATTTACCAGTTCAATCATAACAGGTTTTTTTTTTTTAAAAAAAAGCCACAGACGTTTATTGCTTCCTTCTGAAAAATTTACTATGGCCCGATTTATATTTCTGGATTTTGCGCATTCCTGTATTTCTTTCTTGGCAATTTGGAGGGCAAGTATTTAACTTGTCTTGCTGCCAATCAAAATATTTGAAGGAAATGTTTATTTTCTTCTGGAAATCGCACCAGCTGCTGCCTTAACTGAATACACTCATTTAGAAATAAGAATTTAGCCATTGTGAGAGCAAGTATGGCATCGGCACACACTGCGTTTTTTTGACCCAATCTATCAACGGAAATGGCAACACTTTGGATCAGGGAGCTGGGAAGTGAAGAATGCGTGTTGAACCAGAGGTCACTGCCCTGGCTAATATCATGCCAACACTTTGAGGGCTCCCCATCCTCAGCACCACCAAACAGGAATTCCCTACTGCGCTGCTTTCCAAAGTGCTTTGTCCTTTTTAAATAAAAGGTTGCCATTATTTTATTTCATAAAAAACACAAGCAACCCTATGCTGATCGACCTATCCAGTCTAGTGGTCTGTTCTCACAACAGCCAACTGACTGGACAAGGAAGCACACCAGTTTCCCAACCAATGGACTTCAGAAGAATTCCCGTCGTCATCAAGGCTAACAGCCCTTTTTTTCTTTGGAGAAAATCTAGATCTTGTGTTGACCACATTTTGGGCTGGTGAGCAGGTCTGGAAGTTGGCACCAGAGTTCTGTAAGCTGTGGGCTTTTCCCATTTATAAAATAGTTGTCACGGTGGGCGAGGCCACTTTCAAAACATTTATATATCAAAAGATAAGCAGGTGAGGTTACTCCCCACCAACCGTAGAGATGCTCTATGAACCCATGAGATACCATGATGGTGGTTCTGAAATAATTACGGGAATTGTTAAATGCTATGGGGTGCTTGGTGCTTTCTGAGCTTGGTGGTTTCTTGCAGACATTTCATTACCTGAACTAGGTAACTTCATCAGCGCCCTGATGACGTTGCCTAGTTCGGCGATGAAATGTCTGCAGGAAAACCACCAAGCTGAGATAGCACTAAGGAGTTCATAGTTCAACCCTGAGCTGCAAATATTCTCTTCTATGGGTATACCCTGACTGCAATTTCCATGGTTTATTACATTATTGATATGTTTTAGTATTGGAGTTCAATATATTAAAACATACACATTTGGGCAATGCATATATTAATTGGGCACCTGGAAATACCATAGCAGAGAGGCCACCTGGGGCATGGACTTCCATGTTTTGCCGTTCTAGATCAACAGCCAAGACTGCACATATATGAGCAATCAGAAGCAACCTCACTGGCATCAAGGAGTAAAGACAGTATTTTAGCAGACCTCTTTGGTTCCCAGAGAGAAATCACCTGCATTCCTTATAAGCTTCCATCACTCCTTTCTCAGATAGAATATTTGTGCAAGCCCCCAAATATTCATCTATGAGACAATGGCAGATCAGAGCCAGCCATTCATACATTCCTAAAATAGCTGTCTGCTTTTCTGGACTAAGTTACATTGACTGACAGGATAAACAGGAGAGGGATTTAACACCCATGCGTAAATGTTTATGCTGACTTCCTCTCTTCTTTTCCTTCTGGTTTTTCTTTCTCAAAAGCCCTTTTCTGCTCTCTGTTTTCTGCAATCTTCCTCCAGGATAAATCTGACTTCCCACCCCAGATGCAACCTTCAATTCATTAAATGCAATCACTTAAAAAGATTTCACCCGATTCATCAGTTTGTTGTATAAATAAAGATTGCTTTTCATCAGAGTGTTTACAAAAATTACAGACAGCTCTTTGTATATGATAAGATTCCTTCTCCTCTCTCTCAAGCAACGTCTTTCAAGAGTTTTCCTTTTTCTGCTTCTTTCCATTTTTGTTTTGTTTTGTGTCTATTATATTGCCAGCCTGTGGGCAGGGATTAGCTTAATCTTTTAATATCCACGCAGCAGTCAGAACATTGTAGAGACTTTATAAATAATCACAGCAACAGCATCACACCTGAAAATACTCTAAATTTTAGTTAATATCCTGAAATTGCATTTGATTGCCTTTGACTCATAAGCTGCCCATTTGAAATAATTAAAACAAAATGCCTGCTTACTTCAGAACACCCATTCCCTCTATATGTAAGCACACATAGTCATCAAGAATTGTTGTGATCAGGATGGATGTGTATATATCATTCAGAAAAGAGAGGAAGGGAGACCAAAAGAGAGGCGGAGACTGCCGATTTGCACAAATTGCGCATGCACGAATTTAGCAGTCTTCCAAAATTTAAGGGCTGTCACAAAGAAGAGGGGGTCAACCTATTCTCCAAAGCACCTGAAACAGTGGTGGATTGATCCCAGTTCACCTTGGTTCGGGCGAACTGGTAGCAGTGGTGGTGAGAGGCTCCACCCACCTGCCCAGACATCATCAAAAATGCTCTGCGCATGCGCAGAAGCGCCACGCGCTTGCAAAGCAGCTGCATGCGCCCATGCACTACCAATAGCAAACCGGTAGCACCAGGATATGAAACCCACTACTGACCTGAAGGCAGGACCAGAAGCAATGAATGGAAACTAATCAAGGAGAGAAGGAACTTAAAACTAAGGAGAAATTTCCTGACAGTGAGAACAATTGATCAGTGGAACGACTTGCTTGCAGAAGTTGTGGGTGCTTCATCACTGGAGGTTTTTAAGAAGAGATTGGACTATCGTTTGTCTGAAATAGTATAGGATTTCCTATTTGTGCAGGGGGTTGTACTAGAAGGCTTCTAAGGTCTTTGTAAAGTATTTAAAATTGAAAGGAACCTGCAGAATTTGTGTACCTGAAATCAAATGACCAATGCACCTGTGATCAGCTGATCTAGGTTTACCTGCCTGCTCAATCTGTTGGCCAAATGTGAAGTCTAGGTTCCCACCTGGTGCCCTGGGTATCAAAGTGTCTTTTTTGATTTTCTGAGCATTAATGCCTAGATGGCTCCTTTGCAAATGAACGGACCCTGACCACCAAACATGCATTCAAAATTCCAGATGTGCTTATAGGTCTGAAAATTGGAGAGGAACTCCAATTGGAGAGGAAAATTGGAAAGGCCAACAGATCTCCTGGTTTTATGCTTGGAGTGGAATTGCACTAGGCCTGGGATCTCTACACTTGCCAACTTTAAGACTTGTGGACTTCAGCTCCCAGAATTATCCAGCCAGCCATGCTAGGGATCTGGGAGTTGAAGTCCACGAGCCTTAAAGTTGGCAAGTTTGGAGAACCCTACATTAGAACATCTTTCTGGTGCTCTCAAGAAGAGAATATGATGAAAAGAAGGATGCACAGCCACTAAAGGGAAGCTTTGGTGATTTTCAAGAGGGTATATCTGCATATCGGACATAAATAAAATTGAGGGAATCCAGAGATATTTCACAAGAAGAGTCCTCCACTCCTCTGCTCGCAATAAAATACCTTATGTCACCAGACTCCATATTTTGGGCTTAGACAACTTAGAACTATGCCAACTTCAGTCTGACCTAAGCATAGTACATAAAATTATCTACCACAATGTCCTACCTGTCAATGACTACTTCAGCTTCAGCCACAATAGTACGCGAGCATATAATAGATACAAACTCAAGGTAAACCGCTGCAAACTCGATCGCAGAAAATATGATTTCAGTAACAGAGTGGTCAATGCCTGGAGTGCACTACCTGACTCTGTAGTTTCTTCCCCAAACCCCCAAAACTTTAAACTTAGACTGTCTACTGTTGATCTCACCCCATTCCTAAGAGGTCTGTAAGGGGTGCCCACCGTCCCTGTCCTAATATTCTTTTTTACTTACTCTTTTCATGTATCCAAATTATGTTTATACTTTTATCTGTTATCTTATATATCATTGACAAAATAAATAAATAAATAAAAACCAAATAACTTTTGAAATCTGTTTTACCAGCCGGGCTCCCCAACTGGAATGAAGCTTCCTTTGCAGCTGGAGGGAAGAGGGAAATGGATGTCTTGAATCGGCACCCTTACAATAACTTGCAAATTCCTCAATAACTCAGTGGAGTTTTTCAATGAATGGCCCAGCAGTTAAAGCCATCAGTCTGTCATTTTAGCTCCCAGGGTTGGGTTGCAATCCCAACTCCGTTAGCGGAAGGAAGGGGAAGGAAACCCATTGAACCGAAATACGGTGTTAAAGCTAGTTCTGATTTTCTGTTTATTTATCTGTGCGCTGCCCATGCTGAGGAATACCCTTAGCAAACACAATTCTCCGAGTGTCACGTCTGCTGTAGTTAAACAGCACAACCCAATGTTGAAGGGGGAAGGAATCTGTTTGAGACAACCTCAAGGATTGCAGAAATACGCAGAAATACATAACGGCTTTAGAGGGAATAAAAAAAATGTGAGACAGGGAGAATCATAAATTGCCGGATGAGGCCTCTGGCTATTCATTGGCTGTAGAATGCCATTTGATGTGGGGGAGAAAAATAAAACTTGCAAATTGACAGAACAGCAGAGCAGAGTGGTTAAGGCGCTGGATTAACACTGGGAAGGCCTACATTTAAATTTATCCTCAGCAGAGTTTCAACTCTGCTGGGTGAGTCAGTTCAACCACTCTTGCAAAGTTGTTGTTGTAGGAAAAAACAAATTAGTGCTAGGAATGCCATTTAAGTTCTTGGAGGAAAGATAGGATATGAATCCATCAAGCAAAACAGAACAGCTGGGCTCTTGTTGTTCTCATTGGCTTTTAAGCTAAATGCTGCCCCTGCCTCTTCTCACTTCATATATCTTACAGATTAACAGAGTTGGAAGGGACTTTATAGGTCATCTAGTCCAACCCCCAACCCCGCTCAAGAAGGAGACCCTACACCATTTCTGACAGGTGGCATTCCAATCTCTTCTTGAAAGTCTCAAGGGATGAAGCTCCCACAACTTCCGAAGGCAACTTCTGTTCCATTGGGTGATTGTTCTCACTGTCAAAAAGTTCCTCCTCATTTCTAGGTGGAATCTCTCCTTGGGTCAGTTTCCATCCATTATTCAATAGTATATTGAACTAACTTCAATCATAGAATATAATTATTCAATTATATATATTTAAAAAAACTTACAAACCTATATAATAGAACTTCACAATACAGGTAGCCCTCCCTTAATAATCCTAGTTGGGATCAACAACTCTAAGCAAAGTGAACATTAAGGAAAACATCACCTGGCCACCCTATTTAGAGACAGAAATTTTAGCAGTCTTGGTTGTCGTTGTTCAGAGAATCTCCCACGGTTGTAAAACAAGACGCCATGCAATTGCAACTTGAGACCTCCTGCTGGTTTCTCCACTGACTCTGTGGGAAACCAGCTGGGAAGACCACAATTGGCAATCAGATTAGCGTGAGATGATGCGGCTATCTTAAATTCATGATGGTTGCCAAGCACCTGAATCATGATCATGTGATCACGGGGATGCTGTAATGGTTGTAACTGCGAGGACCAAGTCATAAGGCACTTTTTCCCGTACTGTTGTAATTTCGGATAGTTGTTAAGTGAAAACTACCTGTATTTCTTTCCCCACGACAGAAGGCTCTGTTTTAATACCACCGTTTTCTCAGGAACTCTGAGAACTGGAGTTTCTTGGAGACCTTGGAGTTCTCATATCAAGTGATCTAAGTGCCAAAGCCACTGCAACTACATCGCCAAAAAGGCATTAAGAGTTGTAAACCTAATCTTGCGTAGCTTCTTCTCCGGAAAGATTACACTACTAACCAGAGCATACAAAACATTTGCTAGACCAATTCTTGATTACAGCTCGCCGGTCTGGAACCCACACCTCATTTCGGACATTAATACAATTGAGTGTGTCCAGAAATATTTTACAAGAAGAGTCCTCCACTCCTCTGATCACAGCAAAATACCTTATGCCACCAGACTTGAAATTCTGGATTTAGAAAATTTAGAACTCCGCCGCCTTCAGCATGACCTGAGCATAACTCATAAAATCATCTGCTACAATGTCCTTCCTGTCAAAGACTACTTCAGCTTCAACCACAACGATACACGAGCACACAATAGATTCAAACTTAAAGTGAACCGCTCCAATCTCAATTGTAGAAAATATGACTTCAGTAACAGAGTTGTTAGTGCCTGGAATGCACTACCTGACTCTGTGGTCTCACCCCCAAATCCCCAAAACTTTAACCTTAGACTGTCTACTGTTGACCTCACCCCATTCCTAAGAGGTCTGTAAGGAGCGTGCATAAGAGCACCAGTGTGCCCACCGTTCCTGTCCTAATGTTCCCTTTGGTTGTATTCAATCTGTGTGGTTATTTCATGCTTATACTAATATATATTGTTGTGTTTGACAAAATAAATAAATAAAATAATAAACTGATTTAAAATTTCTCTCAGTTATGCTTCTGAACTGACTTTGCTGTTGGAGGAGGTGGACGGTGCTAATGCTGGTGCTTTCTATTCTATTTATTTATTATTTTATTTATTTATTTATTAATTTGATTTCTATACCGCCCTTCTCCCAAAGGACTCAGGGCAGTTTACAGCCTAATAAAACATAATTATACATATAATATAAAAATTTAAAAAACTTATTAAAAAACTAATTCAATTTGGCCGAATTAAAACTTAAAAAACAATAATAAAACTATAATAAACCCCTATTAAAATTACTATTACTTCAAGCCAGCCCTGCGCGGTAGAACAAAAACGTCTTCAACTCGCGACAAAAGGTCCGGAGGTCAGGGAGTTGTCGTAACCCTGGAAGCAGCTCATTCCAGAGGGCAGGTGCCCCCACAGAGAAGGCCCTCCCCCTGGCGGTCGCCAGTCGACATTGTTTGACTGACGGCACCCTGAGGAGGGCCTCCCTATGGGAGCACACAGGTCGATGGGAGGCAATTGGTGGCAACAGGCGGTCCCATAAATAACCTGGTCCTATGCCATGGAGCGCTTTAAAGGTGGTAACCAACACCTTGAATTGCACCCGGAAGACCACTGGAAGCCAGTGCAGCTTGCGCAGGAGAGGTGTTACATGGGAGCTTCGAGTTGCTCCCTCTATCACCCGTGCAGCCGCGTTCTGGATCAACTGGAGCCTCCGGGTGCTCTATCCTAATAGCAACATTCAGTACAGGTAGTCCTCAACTTACAACAGTTCGTTTAGCGACTGTTCAAAGTTACAACATCCCTGAAAAAAGTGACTTATCCCATTTTTCACACTTCCAACCGTTACAGCATCCTTATGGTCATGTGATTAAAATTTGGATGCTCGGCAACTGGTCCATATCAGGGGTGGGTTCCACTTACCTTTATTACCGGTTAGCAACAGGAGCGCGTGCGCATGCTCAATTCGCTCACATGCATGCTTGAGCTTCTGTGCATGCACAGATTGTCAGTGATGACATCAGGGCAGGTGGGCGGAGCCTCCCACCCCCATTACTACCAGTTCGCAAGAACCGGACCGAACCGGGAACAACCCATCACTGGTCCATATTTATGATAGTTGCAGTCATAAGGGGGAGGTCATGTGATCCCCTTTTGCAACCTCCTGACAAGCAATGTCAATGGGGAAGCCAGATTCACTCAACAACCGGGTAATTAACTTATCAACTGCAGTGGTGATTCACTTAACAACCGAGGTAGAGGAAGTCATAAAATGGGGCAAAACTCACGTAGAAAACGTCTCACTTAAAGGTAGAAAATTTGGGCTCAGTTGTGGTCGCAAGTCGAGGACTACCTGTATTGTTTCTCAATCTGAAAGAACTCACATCGCCCTTTGATGCAAGTTGGAAGAGAAGTATGGGAAGCCATGGAGGCTGAAGATGACTCAAGAGATGAACATGCGATGAAATAAGCTCTTGGCAGGCATTCTTGGCCATCTTAGCATTACATCAGGGCAACGCAATACACTCGGCCAATGGTGGGATTCAGCCAGTTCGCACCACTTCAGGAGAACCGGTTCTTAGCTTTCTGAGCAGTCTGGCAAACTGATTGCTGGAAGAAATCATTAGGGCAGAGAACGGGTTGTTAAATTACTTGAGTCCCACCACTGCATTCTTAAGAACCTCAAGAGGTTCACCAAAATTTGGAAGAAATTTCATTGCAAATTCTTCTGCATCGACATGGAATGAGAACTGGGAGGAAAAAACTAAAAGCAGAAGAGTTTTAATCTACTGTTGTGCTTTAAAGTAGGTCTCATTTTATCTCTTTAGCCAGCAACAGGTTTTATGTGATTACCCAACTGGGTAAAATAGCATTTGAAGAAGATGTTTCCTGGTTGGGTAATGAAATGCCTGCAAGGAATCAACCACGCTCCGAGAGCACCAAGGTTCCTATGGTGTTATTTTTTTAAAAAAATTCAAATAGCAATAAGACTGCTTTCAAAATCTTGTGCGCGGTAACGGGCTACTGAAGAAGAAATACAAAGGAGAGGAAAAATGAAAGCAAGGAGATCATCTCTGGAAAAGGGGAAACTCTGAACCTCAGAGAAAAGTCACTTTCCTTCATTAATACTCAGCTTTCTTTGGAAAACTCTTTTGCAGCTGCCAAATTAAGCAGATGGGGAAAACCCTTTTAGAGGCTGAAGGGAGAATTTTTCAAAAGCCAGATCCAGGCAGTGACTTTGGCAGAAAGGAACGCACAATGACCACCTTGCCACTTTCAAACAAGAGAGGGAATGCGATACCATAAAAGAAGAGGACAAAAACCACATGTTTCCTTTAGCCGTTCTATGCACCAAGATAATTCGTGGTGTGTTCTTGGTGCTTCTCATTCTTGGATAAGAAAGCAAAACGTCCTCAAAGAAAAACGAGAAAGCCCAGTTGCCTCTTGAAAAAGCACCTTTGGGACAGTGTAGCACGGATTTGTCAAAATTATTTTGTCTCGGTTTACGTGGCTGTCCTCTGCAGCTATTATGCATTTCTGGAAAAGATGCAGCTGCTTTAAAGAGCTTGTAGATACTGTTAAGTGAAACACTTGCTCCATTGACTGCAGGGCATGGCTGAAAAAGTCAAAATGGTGCCCATGGCAAACAACAACAACAAGTGGAGCTTTGATCACATCGTTGTGGCCTCTATCTTGAATATTTTGGCCATACCCTGCAGATTTTCCTGGTGTCATTAAAACACTTGTTCTCTTTACATGCTACACTACTGGGTGGCTCAGTGGCTAAGACACTGAGCTTGTCAAAGAAAGGTCGGAGGTTCGAATCCGTAGTACAAGTCTCCTGCATGAGCGGAGGGTTGGACTAGATGACCTCCAAGGTCCCTTCCAGCTCACTTACTGTTGCTTACATGGTTTCCCTCATGTTTAACTCCCATCTTTCCTCCAGGAAGGATAAAACGCATACATTTAGTAAATATATATATATATATTTACTTTTCTACAAAGCTGAAGATAGGTTTAGCATAAAAAGACAAAGCTACCAAGATTGTTGTGTGGTCTTCCCAGGCTGAGACCAACACGGCTGAATTAATTGGTTAAAGAAATTGTAATTGTGGCTTTTGAAACCTGTTGCTGATTATTGTATGAATGTTGCTAGCATTTTGCCAAAGCATAACTGCTTTCTTCAAAATGGAATAAGGCCATTTCTGCTACATCTGAGAGCGTTCCAACCCATTCTGCTGAAAGGATCCTGAATGCTGAAGTCCCTTCCATTGCACAATCTTGACAGAGGACACCACTCTGTTCCCCCCACCCCACCCCACAAACGACCCACAAAAATCTAACAATGCATCTGGTTGGGCTTTTAATTTTATTGCAGCTTTGATGTATCCTTGCATCTGGCAACATTTGCTACCCAAATAGACCACTGTGGGTGGAAACAGAAGGATACCCAGTAAAGGAAAAGGGAAATGTATAGTAAGGGAATATATTTAGATCCATGCTAGCAGAAACTTTTCAAACATAACAAAACACTTTAACTTAAAACATAGCTTCTTCCTCTGTCTTCTGCACATTTTTTGGCCTTAAGTCGTTTATCTTTTATAGGTAGTCCTCATTTTATGACTGCCTCATACAGCGACTGTTTGCACTGACAACTGTGATGAAAAAGTAAATTTGCAACCAGTCCTGTAGGAGGTGACCAGGTTGAGCTCAAGAGTGGGGTCAAACGCATCTTCTGTTTGGAGTTTCTACTCCCCATAAGAGACCTAACACACACACACACACACACACACACACACACACACACACACACACACACACACACACATTCTTAAAGTCCATTGATTGTTATCTGTCCCCAATTCACTAATGGGGAAATTACTTTATTGTCATTGCACCTCATACAATGAAATTAAATGCCATCTTCACTGTACATTGTAACCATGAAAATAAAACACAAACACACATCCTTCACATTCTATACAATTGAATTGAAAACCCCTGATATTGCATTAATATTGCACTATACAATAGAATTCGATATAGTTACTGCACCGGGATAGAAGCTGTTTTTCAACCTATTTGTCCTTGGTTTTATTATCCTGTATCAGATTTATTTTTCATCTGCCAGATGGTAATAGTTAACAACAACAACAAAAAAAGGGTGTCCAGGATGAAATGGATCTTTAAGAATGTTTTGAACTTTCTTAAGGCAGCGGGGGCTATAAAGCTCTTCCAAAGTGGGGAGAGGGCAACCAATGATCCTCTGGGCCAGGGGTCTCCAACCTTGGGAACTTTAAGACTTGTGGACTTCAACTCCCAGAATTCCTCAGCCAGCACAAGTCTTAAAGTTCCCAAGGTTGGAGACCCCTGCTCTGGGCAATGATGTTAACCCTCTGGAGGGCTATCCTATCTGCCACTGTGCAATTGGCAAACCATACACAGGTGCGGTCGATTGGATTCTTGTGAATAGATAGCATGAAATAAATTTATAGGACTTTTGAACTCTATCCTGCCTTCTAACTTCTTGCACCTGATAGTCCTCACATTTACTCCCTCTGCAGGTCTGTAAACCTGAAGTAAGATCGCAAACACAGATCAGGCCCCCAGGGGGAGGGCCTTCTCTGTGGGAGCTCCCGCCCTCTGGAACAAGCTGCCTCCAGGGATCCGTCGACTCCCTGACCTCCGGACCTTTCGACGCGAGCTCAAGACATTTTTGTTCCACCGCGCAGGGCTGGCCTAATAATTTTAACGGGTTTTTTTAATCAGAGTTTTATTAGAGTTTTAATTATTCCTAGCTAAATTGAATAAGTTTTTTAACAATGTTTTAATTTTTGTATTCTTGTTTTTTACCTTGCTGTAAACCACCCTGAGTCCTTTGGGAGAAGGGCGGTATAGAAGTTAAAATAATAAATAAATAAATAAATAAATAATAAATCAGTGGTTTCAGTTAGCTACTGCTTCTCTTAACAAAGGGAATGGCCAGCCCCAATTGTGGTAGCTAAATGAGGATTACTTAATTAATAGCAGTGTTTCTTAATCTTGGCATGTTTAAAATTTGTGGACTCTCCAGCCATTGTGTCAAGCTGTATGCTATACCACATCAGAGAGAACAAATGCAGCCCCGCAATGCCCATAGAGACAGTTGATTCAAGCCAGTTCACCATTTGGATGCTATGCAAACAAGAGTTCAGTTTAAATTATTGTTTGACCAAAGTTTTGCCAATAATGTTGCTGCTGGTTATTAAGGAGGTAAGGAAGTCCATAAACTATGGTTAAATAAAAATCGAAATACCAAGAGAGGAGAATATTTGCAGCTCAGGTGTTAACTGTTGGGGGGGGGGGGCTTGGTGTTCTTTGAGCTTTTCTTGCACGTGTGATGCACTGATGATGTTACCTAGTTTGGTAACGAAATGTCCACAAGAACACCTACCAAGCTCAGAGAGCAACAAAGACCCCCAGAATCAAAATGGTGACCGCAGTGATGTGATTGAAACTCAGCCTGATTATTATTATTTTTTACATGATGCAAATGAAAAATAGGCAGAGCTTTGATCACGCTGTCACAGTTGTATTTTGGCTTTTGGAACCATGCTCTGCAAACACCTCACAAGTAACCAAAGCTCTTACCTTGAATCTGGCTTTGAGCTTGTGTACCAAAGTGCCCTGGAGCGCCCAGGGACCCTCGAGAATTGGCCGTCGTCGGAGTGACTCTCATTGAGTGCCGAAGCCTTTCCAGTTCTCCATAACGATCTTGGAATTTCGTTTGTTCTTCCAACTTCTGCCTGTGTCCTGAAAAAAACAGGGGAGTGGGAAATAAATCAGCAAAGACGTTCAAGGTCAACTCAGAGAAGCTCCCCTGACCCCAGAAAAGGTACTCAAGTAGTCCTCAACTAATGACCACAATTGAACCCAAAAATTCTGTTGCAGTTGTTAAGTGAGTTTTGCCCCATTTTACGACTTTTTTTGTCACAGTTGTTAAAGCATACCATCCAAGTTGTTAAGTGAATCATGCAGTTGTTAAATATAGGGACTAGCCATAAGTCACTTTTTCAGTGGTGGTATAACTTTGGACAGTTTTTTTTAATCAACTATCAATCCGAATAGAGCTGGAAGGGACCTTGGAGGTCTTCTAGTCCAGGGGTCTCCAACCTTGGTCCCTTTAAGACTTGTGGACTTCAACTCCCAGAGTCCCTCAGCCAGCAAAGCTGGCTGAGGAACTCTGGGAGTTGAAGTCCACAAGTCTTAAAGGGACCAAGGTTAGAGACCCCTGTTCTAATCCAACCCTCTGCTCATGAGTATAGGAGACCCTATACCCATGATGGCGAACCGATGGTACACGTGCCAGAGGTGGCACGCAGAGCTCTCTCTCCTGGCACGCGTGCCGTCGCCCAAGGTCAGATCTCCGTGGCGTTTCTTTCGTGAGCTTCTATGTCCCTGCAAACGACGAAACAGAAACTCAAGAAGGAAAAAGATCTTAGCTCTTGCCGCGCTCCCGGTGTTGGGATGCCCCACCTCCCGCCAGCCAGTTGATCTTCGGGTCTCTGCTGAGCATGTGCGCATGTCCATGCATGCTCACAGTCGCACATGACCACTTGTTTGTGCACATGTCCGCATGTTCGCATACATGTCTTCGTGTTCATGCACATATCCATGCATGTGTGCGTTCAGGTGCACCTTTCAGTTTGGGCATGCGCGTGCACACAGTTTGGGCATTTGGTGTCTAAAATGTAAATGTTTTACCTTTGATGAAGGTATTTTTTTTCTTTTTCTTTTATGTACACTGAGAGCATCTGCACCAAAACAAATTCCTTGTGTGTCTAATCACACTTGGCCAATATAAAATTCTATTCTATTCTATTCTATTCTATTCTATTCTATTCTATTCTATTCTATTCTATTCTATTCTATTCATGATTCTTGATGAATGTATTTTTTTTCTTCTTATATACACTGAGAGCATATGCACCAAAACAAATTCCTTGTGTGTCCAATCAAACTTGGCAAACATAAAATTCTATTCTATTCTATTCTATTCTATTCTATTCTATTCTATTCTATTCTATTCTATTCTATTCTATTCTATTCATGATTCTTGATGAATGTATTTTTTTTCTTCTTATGTACACTGAGAGCATATGCACCAAAACAAATTCCTTACGCGACCAATCACACTTGGCCAATAAATTCTATTCTATTATTCTATTCTATTAAAACGTTCACCATCACTGACTCCCCTATGCCATTCCAGGCAGGTGGCTGTCCAGTCTTTTCTTAAAAACCTCCAGTGATGAAGCACCTATAACTTCTGAAGGCAAAGCTGTTCCCCTGGTTAATTGGCCTCATTGTTAGGAAGTTTTTCTTGAATTCCAAGTTGCTTCTTTCCTTGATTAGTTCTCATCCATTGTTTCTTGTCTTGCCTTCTGGTGCTTTGGAAAATAAGTTGAAACCCCCCCCCCATCTTCGTTGTGGCAGCCCCTCGAATACTGAAATACTGCTATCATGTCACCCCCTCATCCTTCTTTTCTCTAGACCGGCCAAACCCAATTCCTACAACCGTTCCTCATATGTTTTTGTCTCCAGGCCCTTAAACATCTTATTTGCTCCTCTTTGCACTTTTTCCAAAGCCTCAACATCTTTTTTTTTTTGTTATGTGGTGATCAAAACTGCTAAGTAAATGGTTGTAAATCAAGGATTACCTGTACTCTCTAGTACAGGGGTCTCCAACCTTGGCAACTTTAAGACTTGTGGACTTCAACTCCCAGAATTCCTCAGCCAGCAAAGCTCCATAAGTCTTAAAGTTGCCAAGGTTGGAAACCCCTGCTCTGGTACAGTCACCGTCTGAGAGTTCAATTAGGTGGGCATGGATTTGAACTCAGGTCTTTGCAGTCTGCTTCCAACTCTCTTAACCATAATACCACACCATGGACTTTCATAAGCTGCAAGAAACGGAGGTCCTGGGCTTCTGGAGGGATCTTGTTGGCTCAATAGAATAGAATAGAATAGAATAGAATAGAATAGAATAGAATAGAATAGAATAGAATAGAATAGAATAGAATAGAATAGAATTTTTTATTGGCCAAGTGTGATTGGACACACAAGAAATTTGTCTTGGTGCATCTGCTCTCAGTGTACATAAAAGAAAAGATGCGTTCATCAAGGTACAACATTTACAACACAATTGATGATCAATATATCAATATAAATCATAAGGATTGCCAGCAACAAGTTATAGTCATACAGTCATAAGTGGAAAGAGATTGGTGATGGGAACTATGAAACGATTAATAGTAGTGCAGATTCAGTAAATAGTCTGACAGTGTTGAGGGAATAACGCCATTGGGTTGCTTGTTGAATGACTTTCCTAACTTCCACCAAGTTCTATTTTTGCTTCCCTTATTGTATGAAACACCTGTATCCATTGCAAGATGCAGCGTGTGAAAATTGTGTCCCTGGAAGTGTCCCAAACCAAAAAAATGTGTCCAAAAAGTCCCATTTAGCTCTTGGCTATGAATTTATGGTGAGGGGAATCCCCTGGCAGAGAAATCCTTGCAAAACAGCCGCTGAAGTCTAGGCAGCTCAATCAACATTGTGTAACGGAATTAAACTCCAGGCCCTTTCTGATATTGCGGTTAAGGCTTTAGACTGGGGAAATCCATGCCAAAGACCACCTTAGCTGAGGAAGTTTATTGGGAGACCCTGGGCCAGTCATTCTTTCTCAATCCAGCCTACTCACAGGGTTGTCGTTTGGGGAGAAACTGGGTGGGGGGAGTTTGCAGCTTTTTGCTCCTGCAGGAAATATAAGGTGTGTGGCTCACAATGAATAAATAAAAGCATGCATTCTCTTTAGTTAAAATTTTTTATATGTTTTTATCAGAGGTGGGCGTCACATTATTATTATTATTTATTAAATTTTTATACCGCCCTTCTCCCGAAGGACTCAGGGCGGTGTACAGCCGGAGATAAAATACAAAATATATACAATTAAAAACAAATTAAGACATAGCAAAATTATAAAATGGCTAATGATTAAAATTAAATTTAAAATATTTAAAAATATTAATAAAACCCCAATTTAAAATCAAAATTATTATGCCAGTCCCGCTTGAATAAATAAGTATGTTTTTAGCTCACGACGGAAGGTCCGAACATACTGTAACTGGTTCGCCCAGAACCAAAAATGTGAGCGCGTGCGTGCGGCATCGAAAAACTGGCGATTATAGGACATGATAGCGCCAGGGTGAGTGTGTGGGCTGTTGGTCAGAACTACCGGTTCGTTTGAACCAGTCCAAACCAGCCCACCACTGGTTTTTATTCTTGTTGTACAGTGTTTGCAGGTAGTCCTTTACTTACAATATTTGTTTAGTGACCCTCCTAACTTACGATGACAACGAAGAAGACAATGACTTGCGTCTGGTTTTCACACTTAATGGCCGTTGCAGCATCCCCTTGGTCACATGATCAAAATTCGGGCACTTGGCAGGTATTTATGATGGTTGCACTGTCGTGTGATCACTATTTGTAACCTTTCCAGCCGGCTTCTGACAAGCATCAATGAGGGAAGCCAGATTAGCTTAACAACCTCATAATTCACTCAACAACTGCAGCTTAACAACTGTGGTGAAACACGTTCTAAAATGTGGCAGAACTCACCTAGCCTTGTTAGCAGTGGAAATTTTGGGCTCAGGTGTGGTTGTAAGCTGTACCAACTCTGAGCCTCTTCATATGAGCCGAGGTATTTGTAAACTTTTAAATTCCCCTACAGCAGCGGTTCTCAACCTGTGGGTCGCGACCCCGTTGGGGGTCGAATGACGATTTGCCAGCGGTTGCCTAAGACCATCGGAAATATGGAAAGTACACTTGCGAGTCGAAGAATCGCACTCCAATGGTTGACTCCACAAGCCAGCTGCAGGCTCTTCAAATCGCTAGCCGAATTCGGCTTCAGGCGCGATGAATTAAAAAAGAGAGAAATCTTTGCTCTGATGTCTCCCTCTCAAGCCAGCTGCAATCACTCCCAATCGCTAGCCTAATCTGGCTTCAGGCGCCATAAACTTAATAGGGGAGGAGTCTCCGCTTTAATGCCTCCATCCTCAAGGCAATCGCAAGCAGTTCAGATCGCTAGCCAATACGGCTTCAGGCACGATAAATTCAAAAAAACAGTTTGCCGCTTCCCCCCCCTCTTCTGCAGCTGCTGAGGTGCGCTGAGATCGCTGCCTATCATTTGCACATGCTTGCGGACGATTTTACGGTTGGGGTCGCCACATCGTGGGGAATTGTATTAAAGGGGTCGCAGCACTATAAAGGTTGAGAACCACTGCCCTACAGAAAGCCGAGTTCCTTCTTCCAAGTTCTAAACTCTCCCATCCTTCTGTGACTTTGATTTTTTTTTATATACTTCAAAGATTTCCTTTTGGTCTTTAAGCTCAAAGTTATGGCCACCATTGTACATACATGGATGGATGGAAAGTAATCAAGGAGAGAAGCAACATGGAACTAAGGAGAAATTTCTTTTTCAAAAGCCAACTTTCTTTTTCCTTTGAAGACGTTTTGCTTCCCATCCAAGAAGCTTCTTGGAAAAGCACTTTGAGGACAACCACGACCTGGATGACTTAAAATCTCCACAGACCTTCCAACTCAGTTTATTCTGTATTTGTTGCTTGTATCCTTACGATTTATATTGCTATTACTTCCTGATTGCTTATTTGTACCCTGTGACTATCATTAAGTGTTGTATCTTATGATTCTTGATGAACGTATCTTTTCTTTTAGGTACACTGAGAGCATCTGCACCAAAGACAAATTCCTTGTGTGTCCAATCACACTTGGCCAATAAAAGTCTATTCTATTCTATTCTATTCTATTCTATTCTATTCTATTCTATTCTATTCTATTCTATTCTATTCTATTCCAGGGGTCTCCAACCTTGGCAACTTTATGACTTGTGGACTTCAACGCCCAGAATTCCTCAGCCAGCATAAGCTGGCTGAGGAATTCTTGGCATTGAAGTCCACAAGTCATAAAGTTGCCGAGGTTGGAGACCCCTGTCCTATTCTATTCTATTCTATTCTATTCTATTCTATTCTATTCTATTCTATTCTATTCTATTCTATTCTATTCTACCTCCTATCTTGTTCAAAGAAGGCAGAAGAGACAGTAAAGAAACTCTGTTGGCTAAAACAGCCAAGAAGCTACTGAATTCTTTCCCCCTTAGCAGCCACCAGTGCAGTTCCAAAGGAAGACAGCCAGTATTTTCAGATTCTTCCGCCATACACACACACACACACACACACAACGCGAGCACGTTGGCTCCTCTTGCCCTTAATGTCCCCTTAAGAAGATCTGTATCGCTACGACATCAAATGGCTGAAATGTTTTCCATCTGGAAGGATGGAGATGTATCTGATACGGCAAGCCGTAATAAAAAACATACGGGTCCTTTGGGGCAATGTGGAGACATGGAGAATGCAACATCGGATGCTGGAAAGATACCTTTCCACAAGAGGAAGGGGGAAAACAGATCTAGATCGACTGTATTTTTGTTCAATCTCCTGGAGATCGATCATAGATTACAGAGGTTGCCTGGCATCCAGCGGCATAATGAGACCGATGACAAATCGACCCCAATTCTATTTCCCCCCCGACATACTTGCTCCATAAAGTGAGCAAAGATTAAGGAAACCTACCTCCCCGCCAAGAAGCCAATGAGATAATTTATAATTTCCAAAAACTCCACGTTCCTCCCTTTTTCCCCCTCTTTCCCCCCTGAGTGGAATTATAAAACAAAATATCAGGCGATATAATTATGGTGCATTGTGGTGTTGTGCTCTTGCTCTGTCTTTTAAAGAAATCCCAGAATGAGTCGCCAACCCGCTGCAGCCAAGCAAAACATAATTTTCTTATAGGAATGTGCAAAGTTTTGGATTGGATGCCCCAAAGATATCCGCAGCACAAAGGGGTGTGTGAAAATCACGCCGGGCTGCATCTTGGCTGCAGATTGGAGGCTTGTTTGTGCCCCTCTGTACTTTGAAGCCACTTCTTTGCACAGGATCCGAAGCGCTAATTTCATTTCTCTTTTCATTTTCATTCTAATTTCATTTCTCATATGTGGCAATGATAGTTAATCTTTTTGGTGTCGAGTGCCCAAAGCACACCGACCCCCCAAAATGCAATGCAAGCGCCCTCTGCGTATGTACATGCATGCACACGCATGTGCCCTAGCCCCCCTTGCCCTGTTTTGGCTTCTAGCGACACATCCCATTTTGAGCCGGGAAAGCCTCCTGCACCAACTTGGAAGCCAAAATGGGGCGCGGGGGCGCAGCGCAAAGCCCCCCCCCATGCCCTGTTTTGGGTCTGGAAAGCCTCCTGCACCAACCTGCACCCCCGTTCACGTGCCCCACCCCCTGTGCATGTGCACACACGTCCCCCACATGTGCCTCACGCATGCGCGGCAGAGACCCGAAGACCAGCTAGCCGGCGGGAGGCGCACACACATACGCAGTGGAGCTGGGCTGGGGCGATGGCTGGCATGCCTGCAGAGAGGGCTCTGCGTGCCAGCCGTGGCATGCATGCCATAGGTTCTCCATCAGGGATATATGGAATGGTTTGTACCAGTGGTGGGTTTCAAATTTTTTTACTACCGGTTCTGTGGGTGTGGCTTGGTGGGCGTGGCATGGCTTGGTGGGCGTGGCTTGGTGGGCGTGGCAGGGGAAAGATACTACAAAATCCCCATTGCCTCTCGATAAGCTGGGACTTGGGAGGCAGAGAATAGATGGGGGCGGGGCCAGTCAGAATTTTTACTACTGGTTCTCCAAACTACTCCAAATTTCTGCGACCGGTTTTCCAGAACTGGTCAGAACCTGCTGAAACCCACCTCTGGTTTCTACTAGAATTACTGCCTGCACGTTTTCAGCTAGTCTTTAAATCAGGCTGAAAAGTCTGACCTACTGGTACAAGTAGTCCTGGACTTACGACCACAATTGAGCCTAACGTTTCTGTTGCTAAGCGAGATATTTGTTGAGTGTCCCATTTTACGACTTTGCTTGCCACAGCTCTTAAGGTGAATCACTGCAGTTGTTGAGTTAGTAACATGGTGCGTAGATGAATCCGGCTTCCCCACTCACTTTGCTTGTCAGGAGGTCGCAAAAAGGGGATCAGTGAGCCCGGGACACTGCAATCGTCATAAATGTGAGTCAGTTGCCAGGCATCTGAATTTTGATCCCGTGACCGTGGGGATGCTGCAACGGTCGTAAGTGTGAAAAATGGTCATGAGCCACTTTTTTTCAGTGCCATTGTAACTTCAAATAGTCACTAAGCAAACTGTTGTAAGTTGAGGACTACGTGTGTGTGTGTGTCCACATACATGCATACACATACACACTGGTACAGTACATAGATAGATAGATAGATAGATGTAGGTTGTGGCATTTTCAGGTCTTTTCCTGTGTAAGGTTGAGAGTATCTTGGTGACGTTTCAACGAGGTCTCACTCATCATCTTCAGGCTGGTGTTCTTCGGCTTCGTACTTCTCGAGGCTCGAGAAGCATGAAGGCGAAGACACCAGCCTGAAGATGATGAGTGAGACCTCATCGAAACGTTACCAAGATACTCTCAACCTTACACGCGAAAAGACCCGAAAATGCCATGACCTACATACCTATACCCATGAAAACCTATGAAAACAAATATATATATATTTGACCTACACACAAATACCCGCGAAAACCTCAGAAAACAGATAGATAGATAGATAGATAGATAGATAGATAGATATAGATAGATAGATAGATAGAGATAGATGAAAGAAAGAAAGAAAGAAAGAAAGAAAGATAGATAGATAGATAGATAGATATAGATAGATAGATAGAGATAGATAGAAAGAAAGAAAGAAAGAAAGAAAGAAAGAAAGAAAGATAGATAGATAGATAGATAGATAGATAGATAGATAGATAGATAGATAGATAGATATGCAGGTTTTGGCATGTTTGGGTCTTTTCCCGTGTAAGAACAAAGAACATAAGAACAAAGCCAAAAACTCCGGCCTGAAGATGACGAGTGAGTCCTCATCGAAACGTTGCATAAATACTCTCAACCTTACACGGGAAAAGACCCAAACATACCAAAACCTGCATACATATACCCGTGAAAACCTACGAATGAATATATATATATATTCATGTATGTATGTATGTATGTATGTATGTATGTATGTATGTATACATGTGTGTGTGTATACAGGTACTGTCCTTGATTTACAGTCATTCGTTCAGTGACCATTCAAAGTCACAACAGCACTGAAAAAGGGTCTTGTGACCGATCCTCACACTTATGACCTTCACAGCAGCCTCACAGGTGCACAGCATCCTCAAAATTCAGGTGCTTGAAAACCGGCATGGATTGACGATGGCGGCAGCATCCCAGGGTCATGTGACCACCATTTGCAATCTTCCCAACTGGTTTCTGACAAGGAAAATCAAGGTGGGGGTGAGGGGGCGGGAGAAGCAGGGTTTGCTTAACAACGTCATGATTTAATTAGCAACTGCAGCAATTTGCTTAACAACCAGGGTGGCCAAAAAGGGCCATCAGATTGGCTGTGACTCCCTTAGCAACCTTCCGTTGTCCTAACTGTGTCAGTAAGTCAAGGACTAGCTATATATGTATAATTTCCCGTGAGATAATCCGGCCTGTGATACTGAGGTCTGACAAGAGGTTTTTATTGATCAAAATAATTCAAGAAGCAGCATTCAGGAAGCCTTGCCTCCCCCAGATAAATAGTCTGGGCTGAAAAGGAGGGGAAGGGAAGGAGGAGGAAAAAAAATGCCTAAGGAATTTCATAAGGACAAACTGATCAAAAGACTGAGCTATCAACATCATAGATACTGGGGGTTGGGGAGGCGGGAGAGTAAATTCTGTAAAGTTTCTTCAGAGGAGAGAGGCTGTAGGCGGATCTGCTTCTTGTTACCACAATCAGCTTATCCAGATTCATTAATAAGGCAAATGAAGGAAGGAAATTAATTTCTTTAGCTGCATCTGTATTTAATCTATAGCAAACATCTTGTACCTCTAATATATTATTTGCTTCTCCAGTGGTTGTTTTAGGACTGGCTGAAGAAGGATCCTTTCCTTTCCTTTCCTTTCCTTTCCTTTCCTTTCCTTTCCTTTCCTTTCCTTTCCTTTCCTTTCCTTCTTCCTCCCCTTTTCCTTCCTTCCATCCCCCTCCCTTTATTTTCCTTTCTTCCCCTCCTTTTCTTTTTTTCCCTTCATTTCCTTCCTCGTCCCTCCCCCTCCCTCCCTTTCTTTTCCTCCTTCCCTCCCTTTCTTTTCCTCCCTCCCTCCCTTCCCTTCCCTTCTTCCTCCCCTTTTCCTTCCTTCTTCCTCCCCTTTTCCTTCCTTCCTTCCTTCCTTCCCCCACCCTTTATTTTCCTTCCTTCCCCTCCTTTTCTTTTTCTTCCTTCATTTCCTTCCCTGTACCTCCCCTCCCCTTCCTTTCTTTTCCTCCTTTCTTCCCTCCCTTCCTGTTCCCTTCCTTTTTCCTCCCTCCCTCCCTCCCTTCCTCATTTTCTTTTCCCTCCTTCCAATTAAAGGAAGGAAGCAATATGATGACTGAGAACTTCATCAACTTATCTCTTCCCTACAATTTTCAGCTGCTTTTAGAAAAAGTGCAGTTCCATCAGAAAGAATTGTCTACCCCATCAATAACAAGGTTTTTAATATTTTTCTTTTGGTGCCCTGTTTCCCAAGTGGTCTGATTTCCTTGGCTATACAGACGCCTTCAAATGCTCCATGCCTGCCTCTATTTAAACCACAAAGTGTTTGGAGGTCCTGAACAGACACCCCCCCCAACCACACACACACACACACTCACCCCTCCCCCTAGGCTTTCTTGTTCACCCAAATCATGTGGGATGCACAAAATGTGTTTGGTTTGGGAAGGATAGGAGAACTTCACTGCAATTGTAAAGTGAGCAGCTGATCCACTCTGCAAGCGGTTGGCTCTGGCTGCTGGAAAGAGATGGTTCTTTTAGCCAGGAGGGCATTTGTGTGCAGTTCCAGAGGAATGTAAATTGCAGAAGACACCCTGTCTCCTCCCGTGGAACATGTCCACCACAGAGATCTCATTATCCACATGTTGAATGCGGGCCCATTCATACCATTTGAACATGGAAATTGGTTTCTGCACACCAAATCATTTCTTTAAGGTCCTTCTGCTTTCTGGGTGGGATGGATGGATGAAAGGAAGGAAGGAAGGAAGGAAGGAAGGAAAAAGAAGATAAAATCAACAGCATTGCTTGTTGTGAATTTAATTCTATGGAGAGACGAAAGGGGAGGGGAGGAGGAGGAGGAGTGGGGAGGGAGGAGGAGAGGAGGAGGAGAGGAGGAGGGAGGAGGAGGAGGAGAGGAGGAGAGGAGGAGGAGGGAGGAGAGGAGAGGAGAGGAGAGGAAGGCAGTTACAACCTCTCAGCAACATCTACAAATGTTGTCCAAAGGTTCATATTTACTCTTCAAACAAAAACGAAGCCATAATATTGAACTAATGGGGGTGGGAGAGGAAAAAGTAGTTTTTCTCATGTGATGACTGGGCCAAGCATAAAGAATTTAACATTATTATCCTCAGTTGGTGTTTTGTAATGCGTTGGCTGGAGTTCAGTAAAGGAGATGCGTCAAATTTACAACAAGCCTTTTATGGAGGGCTGTTCCCACGATGCTGGCTCTCTTTTTCCTCCCAGTCATGGGACAGCTCCCCCAATGTGATCGGATATCCAAGGGCCAAGCACCATGGTGGGTTTGGTTGCTGGAATGCAGGGAGCTGCCTTCTCTTGCGCCAGACAGTGGCCGCCTCGCCTTTGGCAGGACTTGCCCTGATTGGCAGTGAACCTGCTAGGACCGTGATGGCGAACCTCTGGCACGCATGTCACAGATGGCACGCAGAGCCCTCTCCGTGGGTTGTTCAACCAGATGTTCAACCAGCTTATATTTGTGTCTTGAGCAGTGCCTGGACTTGTGGATATGGTCAGGCTTTCATGTGGAACTTGTTGTGACCCAGGCCCCAGTAGGTAGTAGAAAACTCAGTCAGTGTAAAAACAAATAAATTTTATTTGAACAGCTGAGAATTATCTCTTTCTCAGCGTAGTTCAACTAAATTAAAGCAAATTCCTCCCAACACAATTCCTCATTCCTATCACCAACCTTGGTCCAATTAGACAAACTGCCAAAGGCCTTTCTTGGCAAAAGTTCAGAAGACACCGATACGAAACAAATGCAACAAGACAAAACTATCAACGTTGTTTTCTGGCAAAGAGCCCGAATGCTGTTGCTGGTCTTTTAAGCCTTATGGGAGAGGCCAATCATCTCTTGGCCCTACTCCTGAGTCGTCCTCTCTGCTTGAGCTGCTCTTGCCTTCTGGCAGCTCTTCTCATGCGTGCATTAGGAACAGGGTCCTCCTGTTCCTCTGCCTCACTACTGTCAGACTCTGGAGGCTCTGGAGTCCGCACATCACACCCCGATGGCCCTGGCCCCACCTCAGCCTCTGACGCAGAGCCCTCATCTGGGCCTTCCCCAGCCTCCAGGACTGACCCATGTTCTTCCTCAGCCTCATCACTGTCTGACTCCATTGCCAGCTCTGCAGGCTGCTGGTGGACCACAACAGAACTGTACATCATGACAGCCTGCTGTTGTTATCTTTTGCACACTGAGCACAGTTGGTGAAGCCACAAGTATAGGCCCATAATCACTTGGCATCTCAGCTTGGTACCAGCTGCAGCTTAAAGAAAGTGGATTCTCTCAGCTGTGAGTGACCCATCTAAATTTTATACAGATGCACCCACTTTTACATCTTGCAAACCAACAAGCGAACTGGAATGCATCTGTGCGCAGAAATCTGCACTTTTTCTAATTTTGCAGTACTTTTGCCAGGCAGAAAATATGCATCTATTAAGCGAGCAAGCAGACAGATGGATAGATAGATAGAGGAAAGAATGCGCAAACATGAATACATTAGAGTTAAATGCATAAATAAATTACAGAAAACCCTGAGGTTTGAAGAAGTGTGATTCCCTATTTAGGAGGGAGGAGGAGAGAAATGAAGGAAGGGAACCAGAAAATAACCTAAAGAGGGCAAAGTTATTTCAAAAAGCACTGGAAACTAGCTGATGGTCCAAGCAGAAAGAAAGAAAGAAAGAAAGAAAGAAAGAAAGAAAGAAAGAAAGAAAGAAAGAAAGAAAGAAAGAAAGAACGAACCATTCTGGCTGGAGTTTTCTGGGACTTGAAGTCCACACATCTTAAAGTTGCCAAGCTTGAAAAACACTTAGAAAATGTATGGTTAACTGGCCATTTAGAATAGGGGTCTCCAACCCCAAACCATGAACTGGCACAGTTCCACTGCCCATCAGGAAACCACACCCTCCCATCAAAAAACTGCCCACATGGAACTGGTCCCTGGCGCCCAAAAGATCGGGCGTTCTGCTGATCTAGAACATCTGCCCTCTGCAGCATTTTATTTACCCCGTAAAAAGGTAATGGTAAAGGTTCCCCTCGTACATATGTGCTAGTCCTTCCTGACTCTAGGGGGCGGTTCTCATCTCCGTTTCACCACCGAAGAGCCAGTGCTGTCCAAAGACGTCTCCATGTTCATGTGGCCGGCACGATTATATGCCAAAGGCGCATGGAATGCTGTTCCCTTCCCACCAAAGGTGGTCCCTATTTTTCTACTTGCATTTTTTACGTGCTTTCGAACTGCTAGGTTGGCAGAAGCTGGGACAAGTAACGGGAGCTAGGGATTCGAACCGCTGAACTGCCGACCTTTCGATCGACAAGCACAGTGTCTTAGCCACTGAGCCACCCTTTTATTTACCCCGTATAGATACTAAATGTTTGGGTTAGATGAGAATTTCTCTTGGTTATCATACAATCTCTTTTCTGTAATCATTTCTGGGAAATATTACTAGGCAAAGTCAGTGGAAGAGCTTTCCCAGAAAGAAAGATGGAGCAAGTTGAAGGAACTTCTCAAGGTGTAATCATGGAAGAGGGCCAGATTAGATAAAAACATCAAGCTGGAGTTTGAAAGATAGTGGGGAGAAGCAAAACAATTTAAGGTTAGCAAAAAAATTTTCTGCATTTGTTTACTAAGGATGAATCTTCAATCTAGCTCTAAACAGTTTTCCGTCTCTTTTCAGAGAGCTAAGGAAACATTCAACTTGCATCAAGCCTCTCAACAGCCATGTAGCAAAATGGCTATTTTGCTACACGAACTGGAAACACAGTTTTGATCAAAGGGAACAGTGAGAAGACTTCAGCTAATTTTCTTTACCTCCAACTATCCAAAAGAGGACAAAGTCTGCATTTCAGAGCAGTGTTTTTTCAAACATGCTGGCTGAGGAATTCTGGGAGTTGAAGTTCATACATCTTAAAATTGCCAAGTGTAAAATCTTCCTCAATCTGGTGCTCTTTAGCCATTGTTAGCCCTTTGGGGTAATCCAGGCAAGACCACACCCAGGAGTTCTGGGTCTATCTAAGATGGCATTGACAGAATCTTGCAAGTCTGAAAGTAACCCCTTCTACAGAGGAATTATTGAGTCTGTCATCTGCACCTCTATAACTGTCTGTTTTGGTTTTGCAACCCAACAAGACAGTTACAGACTTCAGAGGATAATTAGAACTGCAGAAAAAACAATGGCTACCAACCTGCCTTCCATTGAGGACCTGTATACTGCACGAGTCAAAAAGAGGGCTGTGAAAATATTTACACACCCCTCGCATCCTGGACATAAACTGTTTCAACTCCTACCCTCAAAACGATGCTATAGAGCACTGCACACCAGAACAACTAGACACAAGGACAGTTTTTTCTCCGAATGCCAACACTCTGCTAAACAAATAATTCCTTCAACAAACTATTCACTAAGTCTGCATTACTATTGCTATTGGTCTTCTCATCGTTCCTATCACCCATCTCCTCCCGCTTATGACTGCATGACTGTAACTTTGTTGCTTGCATCCTTACGATTTATATTGATATTGATTGTTCCCTGATTGCTAATTTGTACCCTATGACTATCATTAAGTGTTGTATCATTAAGAGTTAAATTTGTACCCTATGACTATCATTAAGTGTTGTAAGTGTTGTACCTTGATGAAGGTATCTTTTCTTTTATGTATACTGAGAGCTTATGCACCAAAGACAAATTCCTTGTGTGTCCAATCACACTTGGCCAATAAAAAATTCTATTCTATTCTATTCTATTCTATTCTATTCTATTCTATTCTATTCTATTCTATTCTATTCTATTCTATTCTATTCTATTCTATCTAAACCTGCCCCCCTTCACCTTTACAGTCTAAGAAACTAGACAGAGTCCCTTCTGAGGTGATTTCTGTGGTCCCATTCCTTCTGCAGTCTCAGTTGTCCCTTATCTAACTCTTGGTTAGTTTGTGGCTCTTCCACCTCTCTCCCAAGGTTGTTCCCACATGCCATTACACCATATTGAGATTCTTCCACAGTTGATTCTTCCATACCTTCCCTCCGGCAGAACTTAATTATGTTCTGAACGTTATAACTAGAGGCTTATTTGACCCGCTTATATGCCTTCCACGTGTGCTGGGACGACAAATCCAAGAACACTGGCTGGGCATTCTGGGATATATAGTCACATCACATCTGGAGTGGTCCAAGCTAAAATAGACTGGCCTGCAACAAGGCATTGACAGAGGTTGCACGGAAGCCTTAATTGGAAGTCTGTTGATGTCGCTTCCATTGTGGGGGATGAATTTGGAAGAACACAAATAGATCCGTGTGTGTTTAAAGGCCTGGGAAGTAACAGGGATGGAGGCCATGACAAGTTGCTTGGGGCTGACATATATCCCTGCAGCACTGAAGCTGAGAAATAGAGTGGGAGGAAGCCTGCAGATGGCACTGTAAGACTGATTATAACATCTGCAATCTATGGAAAATGTGATAGACAAAGATAAGTTTTGATCCAGGGATAATTTCCCACAGGGAGAGACAGGCTACTCACTGGAGCAGCTGATCTGCTAGCAGCTTCTTCTATGTTATGTGTTTCTTTTTTCCCCCCTTGCATGGTAATCTCTTGAGGGTGAAGATGAGTGATGCGTGTAAAGCAGATGTGGGGAACTAAGAGCCATCCAGTTGGGCTCCCAATATTCCAATATCCCAGCCATCGTGGTTAATAGTGAAGGCTATTGTGCTGATCAGCATGCAGATAACCACAGGACAATCACTCTTGAGGTAGGACAATGTTTCCGCCAAGCCATTTTTCTAAACAGACCCCTGGATTAGACCGATCCTAGAGTGATATTACGTATCAATTCTGAAAGCATATTTGACCTGGGCCTGCTCCATAGGGAGGGAGGGAGGGAAGGAGGAAGAGAAGGAAGGAAGGAAGGAAGGAAGGAAGGAAGGAAGGAAGGAAGGAAGGAAGGAAGGAAGGAAGGAAGGAAGGAGGGAGGGAGGGAGGGAGGGAGGGAAGGAGGGAAGGAAGGAAGGAAGGAAGGAAGGAAGGAAGGAAGGAAGAAAGAAATAAAGATTCATTTGTGGGTCTGCCAATTTTTTATCTGCTGATTATATAACTAACTTTTAAGTAGGGCTACATTCTTTCTTTCTTTTATGTACACTGAGAGCGTATGCACCAAGACAAATTCCTTGTGTGTCCAATCACACTTGGCCAATAAAAATTCTATTCTATTCTATTCTATGATATGATATGGGCTGCAAAAGTTATTATCTATATAACTTTTATCTATAAAATTATCTATATCCATGATGGTGCCTCGCGAGCCGTCACCCCAGTTCAGATCTACTGCGCATGCGTGCATGCCTCCCTTCGGCCAGCCTTGTCTTCGGGTCTCTGCAGTGAATGCGTGGGGGGGCAGGGTACATGCGGGGGAGCTGCATGCATGGGGGCAGGGGGCATGCGGAGGGCCCTGTGTGCATGCGCAGGGGGTGGGGCACAGGGGGCACATGTGCATGCATGGAGGGGCACATGCAGAAGGCCGCGTGCGCATGGCATTTGGGGGGTTCAGGCATGCGCTTTGAGCACTCGGTATGGAAAAGGTTAGCCATCACTGATCTATATCTTTCTGCTGTCATCAGCGGGTCTTTTACATTTGTCCAGCCAAGATCCGGGAGGGTTATTTGGAGGAGCAGCTCCCTATGCCAATCTGTCAAAAGAGGCTGGGGTTCAGCTCCTTGTCAAAAAAAAAACCACCAAAAAAACCCACCTCTGGCAGTTAAGCTTCGCTAGTCAAGTTACTCATAGAGACAACCAGGCTTTGCTTGGGGGCCAGAACTGGTTCCCATCAATTATATGAGATTTTAGAATTTCCTTTGATATTTTAAATGCCAAGAGGGACATTCTTGACTAGCCCTGCTGAGGCTTTGCTGCCATTTCACACCATGTTCTGGTTATGCTACATCATTTTGAGTTTATTCTAAACTAGCCTGAAATTAAGGAATAAAGAGATTTGTATAAATAGAAGGTACGTTTTATAAATCAATCAGGATCTTAATTTTTCCCCAAGCCTTCTGGGAAAAAAGTATTATCTGTTAACTCCATGGGTGGAGTAGAATAATAAAAGAAGACAGAAGAAAATGCAATTCAGGAGGTGCAGACAGCGATAATCGTTTCCAGCTAGCACTACAGTCTGTGCCATGATAAATTTGCTCTTGTTTAAAACAACTTCCCCAGGTCTGGGTGCCCTGCAGATGCTGCCATTACTTTTCCAGAATGTTTAGCAAAGACCATCCTGGTTGCGGGATTCTGAGAGCTGAGGATCTGGACGGAAACCTCAGCCAAAGATGAGTTGGTTGGCAGTGTCACAAGATCACTAATAATTTAAGCTGTTCCAGGGATTCTTTGTTGTTTTTGCAATAACAAATTAATGCAGCTACTTCCTTTGAAACAAAAAGGCATTAAAGAGGCCTAAGTACTCATGATTACATTTGTTCATTAAGCTGTAAATGGCTTCACTCCCTTAAACAAACAAACGAACAAAAAGAACTTTTGAATTAGCTTCGTGAACCTGAATTCAGGTCCCAGAATTCTCTAGCCAGCACAGTTGGGGATTCTGGGAATTATTGACACCTATGTCTTGAGGACATGAAATTAATAATGTGCAATTTATTCTATGGATTTGCTCCCCAATGGTGGATTAATTAGTTCAAATGCTCCGAAAGGCACTAACTAAACCAATGAAAAAGGAATGGAGAATCAATGTGGATTTTAAACATTTATTGTTAAGCATTTATTGCAATTCACGTTCCCTTCCCTACTTTAAATAGAATCTAAGTTAGTTTCCTAGTTCTGACCGGCAGTTCTTGCTTTTTCTCCTTTCTCTTTTTCTTGGGGAAATTGCTCATCTACCTGTATACCACTCCCCTTTCTCACACCTGTTTATTTATTTGATAAATATATATGCTGCTGCCCATCTCATTGTTTAATAATAATAACAGTAACAGAGTTGGAAGGGACCTTGGAGGTCATCTAGTCCATCCAACCCCCCTGCTCACGCAAGAGACCTGTACTAGGGATTCGAACCGCCGAACAACCAACCTTTCTGATTGACAAACTCAGTATCTTAGCCACTGAGCCACCTAGTCAGGCTAGGTGTCAATTGTTTTGTCAATCATTGTCAAACAACTCTGGGCAGTTACCTAGTTTGGGTAATGAAACATCTGCAACAAAAAAACCAAATTCAGAGAACACCAAGGATCCTGCAGCTCAACCCTGAACCACAAATATTCTCTTCAATTGTAAATTCTAATGGGAAACAGAAGGCGAGCACACTCTATGCATGAGTTCATTCATATTAACAATATTTAATTTTTATATTTTAAAGGTAAACCAAACCGCATTTTGTATTTGGCCTCCAAACTCTGGTTTAACACTCAGACTAAATGTGAGCCTTGACCAGAAAAAAAAGGCCACAGACCCTGATCTTAAATCAGTTCCGACCAGTGGTGGGTTTCAAATTTTTTTACTACCAGTTCTGTGGGTGTGGCTTGGTAGGTGTGGCATGGCTTGGTGGGCGTGGCTTGGTGGGCATGGCAGGGGAAGGATACTGTAAAATGTCCATACCCACCCCACTCCAGGGGAAGGTTACTGCAAAATCCCCATTTCCTTGTCTTTCTAGTTCCCCTTGTAACCCTCGGGTGTGTAATGGGGTTCAAGCGTCAAGTGGGCACGGAGTTTCCGTCCCATTAGCAATTCGGCTGGGCTTTTCCAGTGGCCGTGCTTGGGGTTCTGTGCTGGACAGCTAGGAAAAGTCTATTTTGTTTGCCAGTCACCTGGCTTGAGCCTGGACAATGCCTCCTTAGCGCTCCGGACGGAACGCTCTGCAAGGCCATTCGACGCAGGGTGGAAAGGCACAGAGAGGGCATGTCGGATGCCTTCCTCTGCCAGGTATTCTTCAAACTGGGCTGCCGTGGTGGGGCCCATTGTCGGACACCAGAGTGTCCGGCAACCCGTGAGTTGCGAATAGGTGGCGCGGGGTTGCGATTACTGCTTCGGCCGTGGTGGACTTCATGAGTATGATCTCAACCATTTGGAAAATGCATCCACCACCACTAGGAAGCGTTTGGCCGTGGAAAGGGCCAGCAAAATCAATGTGGATTCTTGACCAGGGCCCTTGGGGCTTTTCCCATTCTCTGACTGGGGCCGTTGGGGTAGAGGTCTGGACTCTTGGCAAGCTGGCATTTCCCTACCCTCTCAGCAATCTCTGCGTCCATGAGTGGCCACCATACATAGCTTCTAGCTAACCCCTTCATCCTTACGATCCTGGGTGACCCTCGTGGAGGAGGTCCAATACCTTTCCCTTAAGCTTATCAGGAATTATACACGATCACCCCACAACAGGCACCCCTTGAGCCGAGAGCTCATCTCGTTTTTAACAAATTCTTTGAACCGTTAAGCGCAGCGGCCACCCTCTCTGTACCCAACCGGTACAGTCCTTAACACAATGTCGGTATGATGCCGAGCCACTTCCTTAGATGTGACTGGGCCAGAGTCCAAAGAGTCAATAAGTAGGATGGGCGTCCCGGAGTGGGGTCTTGATCGCCCCTGGTAGTGGGCATCGGCTTAACGCGTCTGCATGCCCCACTTCTTTTCCTGGTCGATGCTGCAGCTTGTATGCGAGTGGCGGCTAAGAATATAGTCCATCGGGTCAAGCGTGGCGAAAGTGCCACAGGCGTTGTGATCGCCAGCCAGTATCCCTAGTAGCGGTCTGTGGTCAGTCACGATTTCAAAATTCGCCCAAAGACATACTCATGGAATTTTTGACCCCTGACACAATGGCTAGTGCTTCTTTGTCTAATTGGCTGTAGTTCCTCTCTGGGGAGGACATCGTTCTAGAGTAGAACGCTATGGGGGCTTCTGTGCCGTTTGGAAGTCTATGGCTGAGTACAGCCCCCACCCCATAAGGGGAGGCATCGCAAACCAGCACTAGGGGTAATGAGTCGTGATATTGGATGAGCAGGCTATCACTTGAGAGCAGGTTCTTTACTGCTTCAAAAGCCCTATTTTCTGACTTTCCCCAAGACCAAACAGTATTTTTTCCTAAGAGCCTATGCAGCGGTTCCATAGCAGTTGCTTTGTTCTTTAAAAAGACCGCGTAAAAATTAACCAATCCCAGGAATGCCTGCAGCTCTGCTTTGTTTTTGGGCGCTGGAGCCTTCCTAATTGCCTTAACCTTGCTCTCAGTAGGGTGAATTCCTTTCTTGTCTATCCGGTAGCCCAAGAAATCGGATTCGACCCCTATCTGGCATTTATTTGTCTTGACTTTTAATCCGGCTGTCCGGAAAATGCTCAAGACCTTTCTTAACCGCTCCCTCAATTCCTCCATGTTTTCCCCTGAAATTAGGACATCATCAGTAGGAACTACCCTGGGAGCCCTGCAGTAGTCGTTCCATCAGGTTTTGGAACAGCCCTGGTGCCACACTAACCCCAAATTGCAATCGGTGCACTTGAAGGCCCCCTGTGCGTCAATCGTTTGGGCTTCGCTGTGCGGGCGTCTACTGGCAGTTGTTGGTAGGCTTGGGCCAAGTCTAACTTTGCAAAGACTTGCCCTTGCCCCAAAGAGTGCAATAAGTGTTGCACTACGGAACCAGGCGCTTTTCTGTAAGGCTTTGTTAAGCGTCGCCTTGTAGTCAGCGCAAATTCTAATTGACCCGTCCGGTTTGATGGGGGTGACGATTGGCGTCTCCCACTTGGCGTGATCGACTGGCACCAAAATCCCCTGATTTATGAGCTTGTCCAGCTCCTTATCGATTTTTGGTTTTAGGGCAAAAGGGACTCTCCTCGCCTTAAGCCTAATGGGGGCTACCTGGGGGTCTAAGTTGAAGGAAATAGGGGTCCCCTTGTACTTGCCCAGGCAGTCCTTGAAGACATCTTCGAACTCGTTAAAGAGAATGTCTTTCAAATTGCAGTCACTTCTGTAGATGCCAGTCACTCCCATGCCCAGGGCACGAAACCAGTCTAGTCCCAACAGACTGGGCAGAGTTCCTTCGACGATCGTGATGGGCAGGGTCTTCTTGTGAGGGCCGTACTCGACTCTGACGGAGGTGGTCCCTCGAACAGGGATGCGATTTCCCTGGTAGTCGTGGACTCGTAGTCGTTGTGATTGCAGGTGGCGCTTCGCGACGGACGGCAGCGACTTCGCCAAAGTGTCCCAGGACATGATGGTGATCGCTGATCCCGTGTCTACTTCAAGCCGGCACCGCACTCCCTCTATTTTTGGCTTGGTGAAGATCTTCTTCTCCACTTTGGTCGAGGCGCGGCCTATGACCACGGTTGTTTGGTTGGAATCCGCGCCTTTTTTGTTTGAGCCAATCGCGGGTCGCCTTGCCGATTCCGCGCTCTGATTGGCCGATTTGAATTTTCGGCGGGAAGGTTGGGCCGCTCGACAAACTTGAGCTAGGTGCCCCTTCTTCCCGCACCGCCGACATGTTGCATCTTTAAATTTGCAGCGTTGGCGCTGGTGTTGACCCCCGCAGCTTCCGCATTCGTCTCGGTCCCCTTTGTCGCGTTTTTCGGTGCGGCAGACCCCTTCCTCGTCTTCACCGTCGGATTCGGTCTGAACCTCTTCCTGGTGCACCGGGGTTGCCTTCGCGCTCGTCTTTTGTGGAACCGGCTTCTGTAGCGTCTCTGCCGCTTGGGATGACATTTCATGTGCTCTGGCTTCGTCCAGAGCATTGGCCAGCGTTAGGTTGCTCTTTGCTAGCAGCCGTCGCCGTAAACGGATGTCTTTGACCCCTCGGATGAGTTGCTCGAGGAGCACCTCGTCTAGGTCACGGTATCCGCAGTCCTTGGACGCTTTTCTCAGGGCGGCCATGTAGTCACCGATAGACTCGCCCTCCATCTGCCTTCGCTCCCCGAATTCAAACCGCCGCACGTATTTGGACGGCGTTGGTGCGAAGTGGTTCCTTAGCAAAGTCTGTAAAGTTGGCCACGACACCGACTGCAACGGCGTTGGCTCTGCCAGGGCTTCCGCGATGTCGATGACCTCCGGACCGCAGTGGCTTAAGAAATAAGCCCTTTTTCGGTTGTCTGGAACTCCGTGCAGTTCGTTGGCTTCTAGGAAACTTTCGAAACGGGTCATATACGTTCCCCATTTCTCCTTAGCCGGGTCGAACGGTGCGGGTGGAGTGTAACTGGCCATCTCGCCTTTTCTGCCCTGGATTTGCTGGGTTCGGGTCTATCGTGCTTCAGCTCGGTTCTGGTTCTCCTCAGCCTCGAGATCCCATCCTCGTCGCCAATGTTAAGTTCTGGAAGTAACGAGGCTGGAGACCAGGGTAGTGACAACAGCTCTTTAATATAGGGTGAACCCAGCAACAGGCTGGGGGAAAAACCTCTCCTTTTATACAGTTCTGCTGGAGGCGTTGACCAATCAGCAACGTGCTGATTTCCCGCTCAAATATTTAAAGGTACAAACATGAATACATAACACAACCTTTCTGATTGACAAACTCAGTATCTTAGCCACTGAGCCACCTAGTCAGGCTAGGTGTCAATTGTTTTGTTAATCATTGTCAAACAACTCTGGGCAGTTACCTAGTTTGGGTAATGAAACATCTGCAAGAAAACAACCAGATTCAGAGAACACCAAGGATCCTGCAGCTCAACCCTGAACCACAAATATTCTGTTCAATTGTAAATTCTAATGGGAAACAGAAGGCGAGCACACTCTATGCATGAGTACGTTCATATTAACAATATTTAATTTTTATATTTTAAAGGTAAACCAAACCGCATTTTGTATTTGGCCTCCAAACTCTGGTTTAACACTCAGACTAAATGTGAGCCTTGACCAGAAAAAAAAGGCCACAGACCCTGATCTTAAATCAGTTCCGACCAGTGGTGGGTTTCAATTTTTTTTACTACCAGTTCTGTGGGTGTGGCTTGGTAGGTGTGGCATGGCTTGGTGGGCGTGGCTTGGTGAGCATGGCAGGGGAAGGATACTGCAAAATCTCCATTCCCACCCCACTCCAGGGGAAGGTTACTGCAAAAATCCCCATTTCCTGCCAATCAGCTGGGACTTGGGAGGCAGAGAATAGATGGGGGCGGGGCCACTCAGAATTTTTACAACCGTTTCTCCGAACTACTCAAAATTTCCACTATCAGTTCTCCAGAACTGGTCAGAACCTGCTGAAACCCACCTCTGGTTCTCACCTTTCTGGGAGTTGAACAATTGTTTCAAAAGTCAATTAAATTTCAAAGAAAGAAGAGCCTTCTCCAGATGTTGGGCATCTGGTGCAAGTACTAAGGCTACCTCCAGCATTTCCAACCAACCAGTGATCAAACTAACTGGGAATTCTGGCTGGTTCTGTTTGTTTATTTTTCTGTTCCTTACATTTATATTCCAGCTTTATTTTATAGAATAAAATGCAATGTGTATTCTTACAAGAATTGTTAAGCGTGAGTGACTGGACCAAAGTCACCCAGGGGGATATTGTGCTTAAAAGAGGACTAGATCCCATGGTCTCAAGGTCTTAACCAATACACCAAAATGGCTATTAGCACAACAGTTTTGAAGAGCATTAGAGGTTAGAGAATGGTGTTGGAGAAAACTCATGAGGATAACATGGACTGCCAAGGAAAACAAACAAATGGATCATCAAACCAACCAACCAGAGTTCTTACTCAAAGCCCAAAACAAGCAGGCTCAAATTATCCTCCTTTGAATACATTATGTGAAGACCTATGTAGTCTAGAAAAGGCTCTACTGCTGAGAAAGGTGGAGAAGAGAAGAAGAAGACAACCAGAAAGCAAGGTGGATGGACCCAGTTTCAATGGGCACTAAGTGTCCCCTTGGAACCTGAAGGACCAGGTTAGAACAGATTGTCATGGGGAAAAAAAATCTATTGATGTGGTCAACAATATCTTGATGACACCTAATCAATCAATTAGTTAGAAAAAACTAACATGGGCAAACTTTGAGGTAGGACTGAAAATGCTTTGTGTACAGAAGCACCTCTTTCAATCACTCAACTTTTCATTTTAGAAGATCTGGAGGACATAGGATGGAATGAATTCCTGGGAAGAGATAGTGACAAAAACTGGACAAGGTGACTGAGTTGGTACAAGTTCAGAACCTTTTGCTTCTTTTCCCAAAGTGGATTCTATGGCACATGAGAGTTATAAATAAATTGTGAGTTCAGTTGAGTCACCGAAGCTGCCTGTTATCTCCCTGAATGATCTTAGCCGTTTTGGTCTTGCTTTGTATTGACACCCATGGGGTTCTGCATAACTGACACATCCCAATTATGTTGGGATGAAGGAAGGGCAACAAAAAAAAAGAAAGTTCGCGAGAAGAAAAGGCGTCTCCCTATGTATACTGATGAGCAATCGCTTTAGACTTCCATTCAAGAGCTATGACCAATTTATTCATCTCTCTCTCTCTCTCTCTCTCTCTCTCTCTCTCTCTCTCTCTCTCTCTCTCTCTCTCTCTCTCTCTCTATATATATATATATATATATATATATATATATTTATAGGTTTTCTCGTAAAATTGGAAGACACTTCCAATTTTACACAGGAGAAAACCCAATAACCAAAGACCTATATACAAACACCCGTGAAAACCTCAGAAAACAAATATATATATATATATATATATATATATATATATATATATATATATATGTATGTCTTTGGTTATTTGGGTTTCTCACGTATTGGAGTGTCTTGGCGGCGACTCATTCGTCATCTTCAGGCTTCAGCCGTGCTTCATTACTCCCAGAAGCACGGCTGAAGCCTGAAGATGATGAATGAGACAAACGTCACCAAGACACTTCCAATTCTACGCAGGAGAAAACCCAATAACCAAAGACCTACATACAAACACCCGTGAAAACCTCAGAAAACAAATATATATATATCTTATATATATATATATATATATATATATATATATATATATATATATATATATATATATATATATATATCGTGAAGATGTAGCACGACCACAAATACGAAGCCAAACAACAGCAATGCAGCTCACCAGCCCAAATCCCCCTGCAACTCAGACTAATCTGAGCACAACCAAGACCCACCCAAACAGGACACACCCCCATCCAATCAGAGCACAAAAAAACCCCATCCAATCAGAGCACAGCCAAGCTCCCACCCAATCAGTTCAAACCCCACTAGCAGTTAAAAAGGAAGAAACAGCTGCAATCACACATTGCTCCCAGAAGCACGAAGCTGAAGCCTGAAGATGACGAATGACACTACGTCGAAACGTCACCAAGACACTTCAATTTTACAGGAGAAAACCCGAATAACCAAAGACCTACATATATATATATATATATATATGTATGTATGTATGTATGTATGTATATATATATGTATGTATGTATTATATATACATACACATACACCCTGCTCAGCATAATATATTTGGCAGCTAATTGCAATGACTAAAAGGCAATTAAAATAATAAAACCAGATGATCCAAGCAATTTATTTTTTAAAAAATCCATAAAGCAGCAGCTGTGGAAAGAGAATAAAAAACAAGGGCAAAATAGCAATGAAAGCAACCACCTGAAGTTTATAACCTTTGACTGAGGACTTAGGAGAATTAAAACAGATGCCTGCATCTTATTCAGATTTGGAGGGTATCCCTGAAGTTGTAATTCCAGAGCTGGGAATGGGGGATTGCCAAAATGTAAGCTGCCCTGAGTCTTCGGAGAAGGGCGAGATATAAATTCAAACACCCCCCCCTCAAAAAAAAAAACCCCAAAAAACAAAACCAAAGGCTCCCTGGGGCTGCTTCCTCCTTTTTTCCCACACACACCCCTCCCCCGTGCTGTATCCTCTCTGAATCATGTGCTTCAACCTAGGAAGAGGTCATATCAAAAATATTGTTAGCCCTGCGAGGTAGTTCAGACAAGAAGCACAACAAGGAGGACCAAGGTCCATTTTTACAGTAAAGTTACATTAATAGAATCTTGCAAGACGGGGAGTCGGGGGGGGGAGGGGAGTTGTGAAGGGAGGGGGGAGGGGAGGTGTGGGGAAAGGGGGAAAAAATTTCTGTAAAACTTTTTGAATAAAAAAAAAAAGAATCTTGCGAGACTGAAAGTATTAAGAGTTGTGGTGGCGCAGTGGTGAGAATGCAGTATTGCACGCTAATGCTGTGGACTGCCAGCAGTTCGATTCTCGCCGGCTCAAGGTTGACTCAGCCTTCCATCCTTCCGAGGTGGGTAAAATGAGGACCCAGATTGTTGGGGGCAACACGCTGACTCTGTAAATCGCTTAGAGAGGGTTGTAAAAGCACTCTGAAGTGGTATATAACTCTAAGCGCTATTGCTATTTCTCCCTTCCTTTCCGTGGTCCTGGTGGCGCAGTGGTTAGAATGCAGTGTTGCAGGCAAACTCTGCCCACAGCCTGGAGTTCGATCCTGACTGGTTCAAGGTTGACTCAGCCTTCCATCCTTCCGGGGATGGTAAAATGAAGACTCAGATTGTTGGGGGCAATAGGCTGACTCTGTAAACCGCTTAGAGAGGGCTGTAAAGCAATATGAAGCGATATATAAGTCTAAGTGCTATTGCTATTTTCTTCTCTTCCACTTCCTCCCTCCTTCTGTGGGCTGAGACATCTTTTACATGCTGGTTGTGGCTCTCCCTCTTGTCTCCCAAGGCCATTTACAGATATACTGCAAAGACATTCCCAAGAATATAAACATCAAGGCTGATCTCTGTATGATGGTCTTAAATGAAGCTAGGCTCATTCTTGCTAAAGTACGATAACATGGGTTACCTTTTGGGTAATTCCTACTCAGTCATTAATTAACTGTTGCATCAAGAATCAACAAAACAGGCATTTGATTCAAATTCAGTTTTACCAAACAAGAGCATACAACTAACCAGAGCATACAAACATTTGCTAGACCAATTCTCGAATACAGCTCATCTGTCTGGAACCCACACTGCATATCAGACGTTAATACAATTGACCAGAGCTATTTCACGAGAAGAGTCCTCCACTCCTCTGCTCGCAACAGAATACCTTATGCCACCAGACTCAAAATTTTGGACTTAGACAATTTAGAACTACCTTCAGTATGACATGAGCATAGCTCATAAAATCATCTGCTACAATGTCCTATCTGTCAATGAATACTTCAGCTTCAACTACAACAACACACAAGCACACAATAGATTCAAACTTAAAGTGAACCACTTCAATCTCGATTGCAGAAAATATGACTTCAGTAACACAGTTGTTAATGCCTGGAATGCACTATCAGACTCTGTGGTCTCATCCCAAAATCCCCAAAACTTTAACCTAAGACTGTCTACTGTTGACCTCACCCTATTCCTAAGAGGTCTGTAACGGGCGTGCATAAGAGCACCAGCGTGCCTACCATCCCTGTCCTAATGTTCCCTTTAACTGTATTCATTTTATGTATTCAATTCATGCTTATACTTATATATATATATATATATATATATATATATATATATATATATATATATATATATATATATATATATCGTGAAGATGTAGCACGACCACGAACACGAAGCCAAACAGCAGCAGTGCAGCTCACCAGCTCAAATCCCTCTGCAACTCAGACTAATCTGAGCACAACCAAGCCCCCACCCAAACAGGACACATCCCCATCCAATCAGAGCACAAAAAAAAACCCATCCAATCAGAGCACAGCCAAGCTCCCACCCAATCAGTTCAAACCCCCACTAGCAGTTAAAAAGGAAGAAACAGCTGCAATCACACATTGCTCCCAGAAGCACGAAGCTGAAGCCTGAAGATGACGAATGAGACTTCGTCGAAACGTCGCCAAGACACTTCCAATTTTACACAGGAGAAAACCCGAATAACCAAAGACCTACATATATATATATATATGTATGTATGTATGTATGTATGTATGTATGTATGTATGTATGTATGTATGTATTATATATACACACACATACACCCTGCTCAGCATAATATATTTGGCAGCTAATTGCAATGACTAAAAGGCAATTAAAATAATAAAACCAGATGATCCAAGCAATTTATTTTTTAAAAAATCCATAAAGCAGCAGCTGTGGAAAGAGAATAAAAAACAAGGGCAAAATAGCAATGAAAGCAACCACCTGAAGTTTATAACCTTTGACTGAGGACTTAGGAGAATTAAAACAGATGCCTGCATCTTATTCAGATTTGGAGGGTATCCCTGAAGTTGTAATTCCAGAGCTGGGAATGGGGGATTGCCAAAATGTAAGCTGCCCTGAGTCTTCGGAGAAGGGCGAGATATAAATTCAAACACCCCCTCAAAAAAAAACCCCAAAAACAAAACCAAAGGCTCCTGGGGCTGCTTCCTCCTTTTTCCCACACACCCTCCCCGTGCTGTATCCTCTCTGAATCATGTGCTTCAACCTAGGAAGAGGTCATATCAAAAATATTGTTAGCCCTGCGAGGTAGTTCAGACAAGAAGCACAACAAGGAGGACCAAGGTCCATTTTTACAGTAAAGTTACATTAATAGAATCTTGCAAGACGGGGAGTCGGGGGGGGGAGGGGAGTTGTGAAGGGAGGGGGGAGGGGAGGTGTGGGGAAAGGGGGAAAATTTCTGTAAAACTTTTTGAATAAAAAAAAAAGAATCTTGAGACTGAAAGTATTAAGAGTTGTGGTGGCGCAGTGGTGAGAATGCAGTATTGCACGCTAATGCTGTGGACTGCCAGCAGTTCGATTCTCGCCGGCTCAAGGTTGACTCAGCCTTCCATCCTTCCGAGGTGGGTAAAATGAGGACCCAGATTGTTGGGGGCAACACGCTGACTCTGTAAATCGCTTAGAGAGGGTTGTAAAAGCACTCTGAAGTGGTATATAACTCTAAGCGCTATTGCTATTTCTCCCTTCCTTTCCGTGGTCCTGGTGGCGCAGTGGTTAGAATGCAGTGTTGCAGGCAAACTCTGCCCACAGCCTGGAGTTCGATCCTGACTGGTTCAAGGTTGACTCAGCCTTCCATCCTTCCGGGGATGGTAAAATGAAGACTCAGATTGTTGGGGGCAATAGGCTGACTCTGTAAACCGCTTAGAGAGGGCTGTAAAGCAATATGAAGCGATATATAAGTCTAAGTGCTATTGCTATTTTCTTCTCTTCCACTTCCTCCCTCCTTCTGTGGGCTGAGACATCTTTTACATGCTGGTTGTGGCTCTCCCTCTTGTCTCCCAAGGCCATTTACAGATATACTGCAAAGACATTCCCAAGAATATAAACATCAAGGCTGATCTCTGTATGATGGTCTTAAATGAAGCTAGGCTCATTCTTGCTAAAGTACGATAACATGGGTTACCTTTTGGGTAATTCCTACTCAGTCATTAATTAACTGTTGCATCAAGAATCAACAAAACAGGCATTTGATTCAAATTCAGTTTTACCAAACAAGAGCATACAACTAACCAGAGCATACAAACATTTGCTAGACCAATTCTCGAATACAGCTCATCTGTCTGGAACCCACACTGCATATCAGACGTTAATACAATTGACCAGAGCTATTTCACGAGAAGAGTCCTCCACTCCTCTGCTCGCAACAGAATACCTTATGCCACCAGACTCAAAATTTTGGACTTAGACAATTTAGAACTCGCCGCCTTCAGTATGACATGAGCATAGCTCATAAAATCATCTGCTACAATGTCCTATCTGTCAATGAATACTTCAGCTTCAACTACAACAACACACAAGCACACAATAGATTCAAACTTAAAGTGAACCACTTCAATCTCGATTGCAGAAAATATGACTTCAGTAACACAGTTGTTAATGCCTGGAATGCACTATCAGACTCTGTGGTCTCATCCCAAAATCCCCAAAACTTTAACCTAAGACTGTCTACTGTTGACCTCACCCTATTCCTAAGAGGTCTGTAACGGGCGTGCATAAGAGCACCAGCGTGCCTACCATCCCTGTCCTAATGTTCCCTTTAACTGTATTCATTTTATGTATTCAATTCATGCTTATACTTATATATATTATTTAAAAAGTATTCGACAAAATAAATAAATAAATAAATAAATAAAGAGCAACCATCAGATTTCCAGAAGTTTCAGAAACACGGGGAAAAAAACGGTTTTGATTAGTCCATGATCAAAATAAAATTGATCTGGATCAATGGAGGCATGCAGGCATCCACATATCTCTTGGTTTGCTTTCTCCTCCTCCTCCTCCTCCTCCTCCTCCTCCTCCTCCTCCTCCTCCTCCTCCTCCTCCTCCTTCTTCTCACTTTCACACATCCTCTGAGCATGACGCCATTCCCCTCTGTGCATTAATCCATCTACCACGCCTTCATCACACCACGCAGCAAGCTGGAAGCAAGAGCTTGGCAATGGCTTGGGGCGATGCTAGGTGTACAATAACACCTCGAGGGCACAGATGGGGGCCTCGAACATTCCTGGTTATGAAAGAGGATGATACTCTTAACAACGCCCTGAGAGGGGAACAAGGTCTGACGTGCACTGAAAGATCAATCATCTTGCCTTCAGTTAGGGCAGAGAAGACAATTCGTCTTTCGAGGATCGGAGACGGAGCAGGAGGGTTACTTGGCCTGCTATTGAAACAGACAAGTCCCATGGGGAAAGGCTGATGTGACGTGGGCTATCTCAGGCAGCACGAGAGGGAGAAGCAGAAGCTGGTGCCAAAGTGTTTGAGAACAGAACAGCGGCAGGGGTGGGCTTCAAAAATGTTAGCAAGGGGTTCTCTGCTCAGTTGCTGGGTGGGTGTGGCCATGGTGGGCGTGGCCTAGTCAGCCTCCTGCACCAAGGCAGAGCGGGGGGGGGGGGAGTTTTTGCCCTTCCCGGGCTCCGGAGGCTTTCCTCAAGCCTCAGGAAAGGCAAAAACGGCCTTCCCAGGCTCCAGAGGCTTTCTGGAGGCTGGAAACAGGCCTGATTCTGGCTTTCCTGAATTTCTGGTAGACCCGTTTTTCGCCCTCCCTGAGCCTCTGAGCGCCCTGCACTTATCTGCATCCCAAATGGGCTGCGTGGGGATTCCTGGGAGGGGAGGGACAGGGTGGGCGGGGCCAGCTAGGAGTGGGATTTGGGGGTTCTCCGAACTGCACAGAATCTTAGCTAGAGGTTCTCGCGAACTCCCAGCAGCCCACCCCTGAACAGTGGGCACCACATGGCTTGGTGCCATATGAAGGAAGCAGGCTGGCATCGGAATGGAAAGAGAGTTCAACTGCCCACTTCAGGATAAAGTACACCAGTAGGATCTTGTGTCTGGCTATAGTGGCCAGATGGAAGGGTTTTGACGTTGGAAAATTAGGACAAAAGTCACAGGTGGTAACTTCTGTTATCTACAAAATTGCAGCTAGCGGGTTTTTTGAGGATTGTGAAGGAAAATGTGAGGGGTATATAATGAGGGGGGGATGTGAGGGGGGATATAATATCATAGAAGAAAGGGAGGGAGTAACATGGAAGAAATCCACATTTGGAAGATAGTTTTTAAAAAAAAATAAAAAAAAATAAAGATGGTGGTTTTGATCACATGGTTGTGGACACCATCTTGATGTTGTTGTTTTTTTATAGCATCCCCATGCCAAAACACCCCTGCCAACAAAGAATATGCATATTTCACGTGGGTATGAAATAGGAAGCAGGAGAATGGGGTGGTGAAAAACGTCCCTCATTCTGGAAGATGATGCAGTTGGCTTTCGTCCTAAACGCCATGCCATATTTCACGGCAGGTCCCATTTATGCTGATTTTTTGCTGTCCTGTTTTAGAAAGGAGGATGACAGCCGCAAAACACAGAAAGGGCCTTTGTGCTTCTCCTGTGCATGTTCTGTCTTCTTGTAAAGAACTGTGAAATTTTGCGGTCTCTTTTGTACAGAGAGGAGCAGAAATGACTGCAGTAGGAAGGATATGATGAAGGTTGATGCAATGGGGCATGGTGGTTGGGCCTTGCCCACAGTCTGGGTAGGAGAGAAAGGAATTAGGGTATGTCTGATGTCAAACTGTAAGAGCTGAGAAGCAAACTCAATGGAAGAAGCTGGATTCGCTTAAATGACCACATAATTCACTTAACAACTGTGGCAGGGGTGGTATAGATCAGGGGTCTCCAACCTTGGCAACTTTAAGACTTGTGGACTTCAATTCCCAGAATTCCTCAGCCAGCTTTGGTGGCTGAGGGATTCTGGGAATTGAAGTCCACAAGTCTTAAAGTTGCCAAGGTTAGAGACCCCTGGTATAGACTTATCTTAACTACTGGTTCGCAAATGAGAGCAACCACCTCCGTGTGCGCCACCTCCATGCATGTGCAGAACCTTCTGCGCATACACAGAGCATGAAAAAAGGGGATGTCATGACATCCGGGCGGGTGGGCGGAGCCTCCCGCAGCCCCAGCTACCGGTTTGCCCGAACCGGGTAGAACTCGCAGAATCCCACTACTGAACTGCAGTGATGCACTTAACTGTGACCAAAAGGTCCTAAAATTGGCGAGATTCATTTAACAAGCCCCTTTGCTTAGCAATAGAACTTGTGATCGTATGTCGAGGACTACCTATAATCAGTGCTTGCTCATCTCTACCATGTTCACATTCAGTCTGAATATAGTTTTAAAACTAAGCGTTTATTTTCCTAGCCTGGGCATGCCGTAATTGAGTTAAAGCACCAGAGGCTGCGAATGGGGTTATGGTGTTATGGAATAATAATCCTTTAAAAAAAAAAAGAACTTGTCTTTCTTCCACCTTTCCTCAGTTTACCTTGAGACTCTTGGCAATTTGCTCCCTGACTTTATGGATGGGGAAAATAATGAATGAATGCATGGATCATTTAACTTAATTGTATGACCCTGATATAATAATATTTCTTCAAGCTAATTGAAACATGTTATTTCCCCCCCCCACCTCAACTTTCTTTTTAAATAACAGAATATTAAGAAAACCCTAAAGAGGTGCTGCTTGTTCCTAGCAATTACCAAGGAGTCAGAAAATTGCACAGACTTGATAATTATTGTTTCTGGAGGGAGGGAGAAATTTCCCAAGCCAGCAAGGACACCGCCTGATTTTACACTTTATTAAACCAGAAAAATTGTCTTTCAGAAGTTGAAGCAATGAATGTCTGGAAGAAGAAGTTGGTGAAGAGGCTGTTCTGATTAGCTTATCATGAATGGGGCCTTGATGCATCCAAGTCAGGGGTGAAGTCCAGCAAGTTCTGACAGGTTCTGGAGAACCGGTAGCGGAAATTTTAAGTAGTTCGGAGAACCAGCAAATACCACCTCTGGCTGGTCCCAGAGTGGGGTGGGAATGGAGATTTTGCAGTATCCTTCCCCAGGAGTGGGGTGGGAACGTAGATTTTGCAGTACCTTCCCCAGGAGTGGGGTGAGAATGGAGATTTTGCAGTATCCTTCCCCTGGAGTGGGGTGGGAATGGAGATTTTGCAGTATCCTTCTCCTGCCACGCCCACCAAGCCATGCCACGCCCACCAAGCCACACCCAGAGAACCGATAGTAAAAAAAAAATGAATTCCACCACTGACCCATGTTAGAGGTATTTTGAAAATGTAAGATCCGTAGATTTCTTTTTCTATTTCTTTCTACGTTACCTGCCACTGCTCAACACACATTCAGGTTGACTTAAATCAAAGTTAAGCAATATCCATAACAGACTTATATACCGCTTCACAGTGTTTTTTACAGCCCGCTCTAAGCGGTTTACAAAGTCGCCCCCAACAATCTGGATCTTCATTTTACCAACCTTGGAAGGATGGAAGGCTGAGTCAACCTTGAGCCAGTCAGGATTGAACTCCTGGTTGTGGGCAGAGTTTGCCTGCAATGCTGCATTTTAACCACTGTGCCAACCAGGGCACTTTTACTCCCTTGGGCTCCTGAATAGAGATCAAATTAATACGTAACTGACAATCATCAACAGAGGTGCGTTTTTAGTGAATTCTACACCTTTGGAGGTTTTTGAGAAGAGTGGCTCTCAGGAGTGTTGAAATCAGGGGTGGGATGCTGGGGGTTCACAGGGGTTCAGGAGAACCTCTAGCTAAGTTTCTGTGCAGTTCGAAGAACCTCCAAATCCCACTCCTGGCTGGCCCTGCCCACCCCTCCCCTCCCCTCCCAGGTGTCCCCACGCGGCCTGTTTTGGATGCAGGTAAGTGCAGGGCATGCACGGAGGCTTGGGGAGGGTGAAAAACAGGCCTACTGGAAGTTCGGGAAGATCGGAAACGGGCCTGTCTCCAGAGGGCCTCCGAAGCCTGGGGAGGCTGTTTTTGCCCTCCTGGAGGCTTGAGGAAAGCCTCCAGAGCCTGGGGAGGGCAAAAAACCTCCCCCTGCCGTGATGCAGGAGGCCAGCTAGGCCATGCCCACCCAGCAACTGGGCAGAGAACCCCTTGCTAAAATTTTTGAAGCCCACCCCTGGTTGAAATGGTTTCCCTGCACGTTGCAGGATTAAATTGCATGGTCTTTGAGATGGTTTCTAATTCTGTGCTTCTAGGATTCTGGGAGCCTTTGATGGAGGTGAGCTACCTTTGCAACTCTATGTAGCACACCTTGAAGAACAAGACTGGAAGAGGTTGCCTTCTGCCCTTGCTAATTATCTTCCTACTTGATCTCTGGGCCATGATCCAGATTACCAGACTAAATGTACCTTCAGTTTGATGCAACCTCAGGATTCTTCCTAGGTTATATTACTGAACAGATTTTCTCCAGTAAAAAAAAAAAATGGAGGGAAGAACTATCAGATGAAGATGGAAAGGTACCAAATGAAAGATGTTCAAACCGGGCAGTTGAATGATCAAAGTCTTGCTTGGAAGCATTTTGCTGCTCTTGAATCATGGCCCGGCACTCTTTGTATGGCTGGCATTCTTTTGGCCGTGTGGATCTTCATGTGCCTATGCATCTCAAACACTATTGTAGAGCAGTGTTGTGCCTCGCTCGCTCCCCCCCGCCGCAGCCAGGCCCCTCTTATCTCCTGCCAGACGCTGATAGTGCTGAAGAATGTCCTGGCATGCCTCCAGCCCCCAGCCCTGGCACCATGCCCGGACAAAACGAACAAACAAACCTCCCTGCGATAGCATGTGCGCCTGAAGCCAGCCACGAGCTGGGATTACCAACAGCTGGAGACGAAATGATGCAATGGATAGATCCACGCTTCCGGAGAATGGAGAGGCGACGTCATCAAAAGGAAGGGAGGGGCAGGCCTGGATAAGTGCTGAGTCATGGAGCCACACCCCATGGCCTATATAAAGGATCTGCTTTCTGGCATTCTCTGAGTCAGGCAAAGTCTAATCTGGATTGCTGAAGTCACATCTTGGATTCCTGCCTGCCCTGAGGACTCTGATAGGACTTTGGCAGAGCTGCAGAGGCACGCTTGATACGGACTTCCCCGACCCATCAGAGGAGGAGTGGGATACGACAAGCAGGGGTTTCCAACCTTGGCAACTTTAAGATTTGTGGACTTCAACTCCCAGAGTTCCTCAGGCAGCTTTGCTGGCTGAGGAATTCTGGGAGTTGAAGTCCACAAGTCTTAAAGTTGTCAAGGTTGGAGACCCCTGTTGTAGAGAAAGTCACCAATAGAGCAGCATACATGTGTTTGCTTGTGAGTTAGTCAAAAGAAAAAAAGAGATATAGGCAATCCTCAAATTACAGCCATTCATTTAGTGATTGAAAACGTGACTTATGACCGTTTGTCACACTTAGGATAACTGCAGCATCCCCATGGCCACCTGATCAAAATCCGGACACTTGGTGATTGGCATCTATTTATGACAGTTGAAGTTTTCAGGGTCATGTGATCCCCTTTTTGTGACCATTGGGACCAGCGAAATCAATGGGGAAGCCATATTCTCTTAACGACCGTGTTAGTAACTTAACCGCTGCAGTGATTCACTTAACAGCTATGGCAAGAAAGGTCGTAAAACGGGAGGGAGGGGGGCAAAGTTCACTTAACAACTGTCTTGTTTAGCAATGGAAAAAATTTGGCTCGGTTGCGGTCATAAGTCAAGGACTTCCTGTATCCATTAAGAAAGTACTCTAATGCAGAAGTCTCCAACATTGGCAACTTGAAGACTTGTGGACTTCAACTCCCAGAACTCTGGGAGTTGAAGTCCACAAGTCTTCCAGTTGCCAAGGCTGGGGACCCCTTGCTCTAATGCTATTCCTAAATAGAATCTCAGCCATCTACATTTGCTTGGGTGGCCTCCTGGGATGCTGCCAATTCAGGCTGCCAAAACATCCTCATTAAAAAGCAGATGTCGATAACGAGATTTATCTCCCCATTGTGTTGAAAGATGGATGCGAATCCTGAAATCTAAACGGAACCAGGGGCTAAGTTTGCAACGGCGGTTTTGGATTTTGATGGATGCTTGGAACCGCGGCAGAGTCAAAATGCGTAGCTGCCAGTCGCCATGGTGAAAACAGTGGCTGCGGGCGTATCATTTGGGACAACGGAGTGATCAGAAAGAAACTCAGAGGAAGAGAACTGTGCTGAAAGAACGCTGCACGTTGGGGAAAGAGAACCACTTTGGACTGCAAGTGGTACTTCGGTCAGCCAAATTAGGCTACGTTAACAAACCGAAACAAAATAAACGAATCCTGCACAACGTTGCAATCGTGGTAACCTGGGAAATTTTATTGTTGCAGGATCCAGTTTGGGTCGGTTGCTGGGACCAGAGGGTTGAGACTTCTGAGATTTTGGACTTGTGCTGGAGCCCATCTTCAAGGAACTTCTCTCTACCTCAATGTGTGCTTTGGGCTATTCTATATGTGGTATTTATGTGGTGCCTTCCAGTTGGTTGACTGGAGCCGAGGAATTGGCAGCATAAGAAAATGACTGCCAATAGCTGGCCATCAACACACCAAACCAAGGGTCTCCAACCTTGGCAACTTTGAGACTTGTGGACTTCAACTCCCAGAATTCTGGGAGTTGAAGTCCACAAGTCTCAAAGTTGCCAAGGTTGGAGACCCCTGCACCAAACCACGAGTAGGAAAGCACCACATAAATAGGATGCGTAGAACAGCCCAAAGCACACATTGTGGTAGAGAGAAGGATGGGCTCCAGGACAAGTTCGAAAGCTCGGAAGACGAAACCTCTGATTGGATGCTGCAACATTACCCTGGGACACGTATATTTGCCTTCATTTGTGAAATTCTATTCTGCCAATCCAGAAATTGTGCAGAGCAGTAAAATTCAGCTCGGGGGTTAGCAAAAGAATGCAGTTGGCCCTTGCAAGAATTGAGTATTCACGAAACAAAGGGTGCATGGAAATATTGGGGTAGAGACAGGGGTGAAATCCAGCAGGTTCTGACAGGTTCTGGAGAACCAGTGGTGGAAATTTTGAGCAGTTTGGAGAACCAGCAAATACCACCTCTGATTGGCCCGAGTGGGGTGGGAATGGAGTTTTTACAATATCCTTCCACCAGGAGTGGGGAGGAATGGATTTTGCAGTATCCTTCACCTGCCACGCCCACAGAACCGGTAGTAAAAAAATTGGATTTCACCACTGGGTAGAGACCTCCTGCCCCGACTTAAAATTTTACCCCGACTTTAATTCCTGAGCAACCACAAGGAGATGGGTGGGCCCAAAATGTGTGCATGGCAACATCCTAAACAGAATAGAATAGAATAGAATAGAATAGAATAGAATTTTTTATTGGCCAAGTGTGATTGGACACACAAGGAATTTGACTTGGTGCATGTGCTCTCAGTGTACATAAAAGAAAAGATAGCTTCATCAAGGTACAACATTTACAACATAAATGATGGTCAATATATCAATATAAATCATAAGGATTACCAGCAACAAAGTTACAGTCGTACAGTCATAAGTGGGAGGAGATAAGTGATGGGAACGATGAGAAGATTAATAGTAGTGCAGATTTAGTCAATAGTTTGACAGTGTTGAGGGAATTATTTGTTTAGCAGAGTGATGGCAAACGCAAATGCCATAGCTTACAACCTTGCATGGGATGCTGGAGCACGAGGACACAATGGCAACATGTGCAGGCTCACGTCATCTTATGCTTGGCGTCATTCGGCATCATCATCAGAGTTTTCTGTGGATGTGGCTGCCTGAAGACTTCCTGTGTGAAGCCAAGCCCTGAACTAATTACTTACGCTGTGGTTTTTGTTGGGGATTTGTCTTATTTTTTACATCTCTCCTTAAGCCCTGAAGGGACTTTTCCAGCTGGCATATGAGTTGTTCCACTTAATGGCTTTTACACATGCTGAAAATTAACATTGAGAATCAATGGTTTTGGCCACCCTCCAAGGCGCTTGATAGCTTTGTCTTGCAATCTAATCGCAACTGCTCCCTTGGGGGCACGGATGCTTGGGAATTAGGCCAAGTTCGTTCCAGGACTGCTAATAGCTCCATCTCCTCTTTCTCAGGTATTCCCCCTTATTTTTCAGGCAGCTAAAGCCGTCGCGGGTACTTTGCGGGATAACCCATGGAGTTGGTTATCTATGTGGATAGCAACTCCAAGCCAACTTTTGTTGACTCCTGCCTTGGAAACGGGATTAGACTAGAAGACTTCCAAGGTCCGTTCCAACCTTATGATTCTAGAATTCTATGGCTGTGTGATCTCAGAAAGATAAAAAGAATAAGAAACTTTTCATAACTCAAAGGGAAACCATCAGGACATCATAGGGTTGTAGACTAGATTGGGAAGTAAATATGTGTATATGCTGGAAGAAGTCAATAACAAACTTCTTCTCCATTGGTGCCAAGAAATGATGGACTGATGTGTCCATAAAGCAATCAGGAGCCCAACGTAACTCCAAGGACTTTATTTTCTTTGGGCTTGATTAAGGTATCTCTACAAGTCTGTGTGCTTGTAGCCCGTTATAATCTACACACAAAAGTGTGATGTGGTGAGAAAATCCCATTACAAGGCGGTGCCAAAGGACTGATAAACCAGGAGGATCTGATAGCTCCTTTCCAGCTAAGCCATTTCAAAAGGTTTTATTAAAAATGTATTCTTTTCTTAGAAGCTTTCGTGAGCTGTAACGTCTTTCTCCACTTCAAAGCGTTGCTATCTCGTAGGACATTTTGCCTTCCTCCATCAAAAGCAATCTAGACATACAGTCCATTTGAATGTACAAGAATGGGCAAAGAAACAGATGCTTCAAACCGCAAGGCAGTTCTCTGATCTCTTGAGAGTGGGGTGTGGTATGAGAACTTAGATAGACATGCTAAGATACCAAGGGTGTGGACAGCTGGAATTGAGGTCTGCCTGTCCTGTCAGACAACCAACCTAAATTAAGCATTGGTTGCTTTGCTAGCCAAGTTGTTTTGTTCAGTAACAGGGGATTTACGTTTCATAGAGAAGGTCCAGGGACTGATCTTTGTGGTCTCCAGATCCAAAACATCTTGGAGTTAATAGGACTGAGGTGGGGTCCGTTGCCAGCCAGAGAATATATTAAACAATCCCATGACTCATTGGGTCATCATGTTAGAGATACCAGATTCCTTACCAGATTCCTCAAAGCCTTCTACAATGGCAGAAAAATTTTGGGAGATATTCAGAGAAGAATCTGCCTTGAAAGACTCCCACATCGAAATGTATAGCACAGTCAAGCATCAGCAGCTGACCAGAGGGAACATTTCGTTATGACATTTTGTATTATGTCATAAAATGTTTACTCATCGTTTTTATGGCATGGATTGCTTTATGATCATTTAAAGTCATTAATTGCTTTATTAAAAATGCCAAATTTCAACTTTGCAGGAGTCATGGGTCCTGGATTTTGGATGCATTCTGTAAGTTAGCCCATTTGAGATACCTTGATTGAAAGTTTTGCCTTATGATGTTTTATGAAGTTTTGCCCATTTAAAGCTTATAGACAAAAGAGTTTTAGTAGCACATAGATGGATTAATGATTTATCATAAGCCAAGTACAAAGGGTGACAGAAGAGATCGCCAAATCATCTAAAATCTGGTTCAGATTTTCATTGCAGTTGAGATAATTATTTCAGTTCAAACCACTATAAATATTTTTTAAAAATCTGTTTACGGCTAATTATAGTCATTGAACTAATTCAACAAATAGATTTGAGGATTCAGTGGGATCATCCCATCAAATAATTTCTCTATAAAAGCTTTGCTGAATCCTGGTTCACGTGTTACACTCTTAGGCACTGCAAACTCCGCAAAAAGAACGTTGATCACACTTTATGACAACAAAGACTGTGTAATTTGTAATTTCCCAAGCTTTATGGAGTGAGCTGCAATGTATAGCAAGAACCAATTCCAATTCATTCTATCACTGACAGATAGAATGACAAGCAAGCAGAAAAACTAGAGGGAGTGAGAACAACATCCAGTAACTTCCAACTATGTTTGGCTGATGGTCAACATTGAAATCGGATTGATATCTAGAGATTTAAATTCAGAAGACCCGGGAATTTGAAAAATTAGCTTCTCAGTTGTTTGGATTCTTGGTTATGAATCCATTAGGAAAATCATACTTGGGGGCATGATTCCCAGGGCTTAACTAAGTACTGTGTTTCTCCAAAAATAAGACCCTGTCTTATATTTTTTTGAACCCGCTTGGCCTTATTGCCATGCACACAAAAGCCCGATTGGGCTTATTATCAGGGGATGTCTTATTTTGGGGGAAACAGGGTAGGATAAACAGAAGAACTTATGATAGCATGGCAAACTTAATTGCCTTTTGAATCAACTACATAGTTCTTCTACAGTCATATTCTCCCTGACTGTCCCTTTGAAGTAATGCACTCAATTCATCTACAGAAGGAAGCAAAATTAGTTCTACTATTAGGCAAGGGATGGTGTGCACCAGCATCAAGCAGTAAGGAAGGCAAGATGTTGTCTACAGGCATCAATGTGCCCCAGATACTTGAAGTCCACCATGTTCTCAGGACAGAGAACAGGATCTTGTTTTTGTTGTTGTTGTTGTTATTATTATTTACTTGATTCATTAAACATGAAACTCAGTCAACTGAACATTCAAAAATGCATCACAAACACCATTGACTGGTTGATATGTATGTTGACCAGGGCTGTGTGTCTGTCCTCTCCAGCCACACTTATCTGGAAAACCCAGATAGAAAGCCTGGTGTGTATGTGTGTGTGTTTGTGTGTGTGTGTGTGTGTGTGTGTGTGAGTGAGAGAGAGCGCATGCTCTGTGTGCCTCAGCATGCTGTCAGTGAGTGACCATAAGTCAAACCTGGGGGTACATATAATAGGATATTTCTTTGTAGAGCTGTATCTAAAATGGACAGCCAACATCAAAAACATCATTAAAAAAGGACAGCAAAGAATGTTCTTTCTGCGCCAACTCAGTAAGCTCAAACTGCCCAAGGAGCTGCTGGTACAGTTCTACAGAGGAATTATTGAGTCTGTCATTTGCACCTCTATAACTGTCTGGTTCGGTTCTGCAACCCAACAAGAAAAACACAGACTTCAGAGGATAATTAGAACTGCAGAAAAAATAATTGCTACCAACCTGCCTTCCATTGAGGACCTGCATATTGCATGAATCAAGAAGAGGGCCGTGAAAATATTTACAGACCCCTCACATCCTGGACATAAACTGTTTCAACTCCTACCCTCAAAATGACGCTATAGAGCACTGCACACCAGAACAACTAGACACAAGAACAGTTTTTTCCCGAAGGCCATCACTCTGCTAAACAAATAATTCCCTCAACACTGTCAAACTATTTACTGAATCTGCACTACTATTAATCTTCTCATAGTTCCCATCACCAATCTCTTTCCACTTATGACTGTATGACTATAACTTGTTGCTGGCAATCCTTATGATTTATATTGATATATTGACCATCAATTGTGTTGTAAATGTTGGGGTTTGGCAGAACCTCTAGCTAAGATTCTGTGCAGTTCAGAGAACCTCCAAATCCCACTCCTGGCTGGCCCCGCCCACCCCGCCCCTCCCACGAGTTCCCATGTTTTGGATGCAGGTTAAGTGCAGGGTGTGTGCAGAGGCCCGGGGAGGGCGAAAAACAGGCCTACCAGAAGTTTGGGAAGGCCAGAAATTGACAGGTTTAGAGGGCCTCTGGAGCCTGGGGAGGCTCTTTTCGCCCTCCTGGAGACTCGAGGAAAGCCTCCAGAGCCTGGGGAGGGCAAAAGCGCCCCTCCATCACCATAGTGCTGAAGGCCAACTAGGCCAGAGGTCTCCAACTTTGGCAAGTTTAAGACTTGTGGACTTCAACTCCCAGAATTCCTCAGCCAGCTGAAGTCCACAAGTCTTAAAGTTGCCAAGGTTGGAGACCCCTAACTAGGCCACGCCCACCATGGCCATGCCCATCCAGCAACTGGGCAGAGAACCCCTTGCTAAAAAAATTTGAAGCCCACCCCTGACCTTTTATCCCCAACCAGCATGGATTAGCTGTCTTGAAAACTGGAGCCCCAATCTCGGAAGGACACCTTACTTCAAAGACACTTCTAATGTTCTCAGGAGAATAAGGATCCTACAGGAGAAACATCCAATCACTCCTTGCAGATGTCTTCCTGCAAATATTCAGAGGAGGATTATGGAAATAGTGATAAATATTGTCCTGCTTCTTCCTGATGCAATTTTGATTGCATGAAGAATTAGAATTCCTGAAAAGGGTTGGGGAGAAACAGAGATGGATAAATCCTTCCGAGAAACATTTTTGTTTTTCTTTTCTGGAAAGCAGGTGCATGGATTGTTAATTGTCACCTTCATTTGCATCTGATCTTGCATGGCTTGTATTGTATGAATGTAGAGAAGCTTGGCAAGTGGACAGCCATATAAATATTTGCAAGAGTCACAGATTTCTTTCACTGGTAATGATAACCAAGATTTTTTCCCACATTTACAAGTAGTCCTTGATTTATGACAATTGGGACCAGAATTTCCATTGCTAAGCAAGACGGTTGTTAAGGAAGTCATGCCCAATTTTGCAAATGCTTGCCATGATTAAGTGAATTACTGCAGTTAAGTGAATCCTGAGGTCATTGAGTGAATCTGGTTCCTCTCATTGACCTTAAGGGATCCTTGGTGCTCTCTGAGCTTGGTTGCTTTCTTGCAGATGTTTCATTACCCAAACTAGGTAACATCATCAATGCTAGTGACTTTGCTTGGCAGAAGCTGGCTGGGAAGGCTGCAAATGGCAATCACATGACCCCGGAATGCTGCAACCATCATAAACACACTTGCTAATTATCCAAATTTTGATCATGAGACTGAGGATGTTTGTAAGTCAGGTTATTAAGTCCCTCTATTCAGTGCTGTTATAACTTTACATGTCACTAAATGAATGGGTGTAAGTCCAAATTTTTTTACTACTGGTTCTGTGGGTGGGGCTTGGTGGGCGTGGCAGGGGAAGGATACTGCAAAATCTCCATTTCCACCCCACTCCAGGGGAAGGTTACTGCAAAATCCCTATTCCCTCCCTACTCCTGGAGGAAGGATATTGCAAAATCCCCATTCCCACCCCACTCTGGGGCCAGCCAGGGGTGGTATTTGCCAGTTCTCTGAACTACTCAAAATTTCCGCTACTGGTTCTCTGAACTACTCAAAATTTCTGCTACCGGTTCTCCAGAACCTCTCAGAACCTGCTGGATTTCACCCCTGGTGTAAGTCGAGGACTACAGAACCAGTAGTGCAAATTCTCCAGAATCCATTCCCACCAACAATATACGTGGAATTTGATCATTTAAAATACAAAAAGGTGTTACAAATCTTCTTTCTATAAGCCTTTGCGAAGCTGCTTGACATATTTTTATGGCAAAATGTTCTCTAGAAACAGGTTTTACTGTTTTAAACATTAAGGACGATTCACGTGATTGAGTTATTTTGGATACAAGCTGAAATTGTACTGTGCTGACTTACTATGTTCATGTTTGATGTTGTATTTCATTATTTTCTAATGCACTTCGAGGAGCATGAAAAAGGAAAATGACTGCTGCTTAACCTAACTTGGCCATCACCCCTGTTTTAAGTCACTGTTTCAATAGTCCCAACTTTGTTCGCATTCAGGAAGAGTCAGAAAAACTCAGCTTTCCCGGAAAGTCCAATGGGTAGAGAGACCTGTAACCTTGTTTGATGGCAGTTCTTATGGTGTTCTTGTTCCCCAATATGGTCGGATCAACTTCCTAATTTATAATACTGCATTTCTGTTTTTAATTTTTATGCTTTCATATACTGCCAAGCATCGTTTTGGTGACTCTAACTTGGATAATAACAACAGTAATAACAAATAATTATTTAAATTACTTGTATGGCTGCCTGTCTTCAAACCAGAACTTTGGGCGGCTCAAAACCATAATATACAAACAATATCATACACCCCCCCCACACACAAAAAAATGGGCAGCAAAAAACAATGGAAACAGAAACAGGAAAACCTGGCGCCGTAATCCAACACCCTAGATACACAACCCACAAAACTCTTAGAACTCCGGCTTTACCCTATTGCAATGCCTGAGGGGACAGCCAGCTCTTCATGGTTTTGAGAAGGTTAGGAGAGAGACCTACTGGATCTCAAGGGGAAGGGTGTTCCATAGGGTAGATAGGCTGCTATGAAAAGGCACGCTTCCTAGGTCCCTCAAACTGGCAATGCTTAAGGGAAAAGACCTGAAGTCTGCCTTCTCTATCCAATTTAGTGGGATGGACAGGTATCCACAGAGCAAGCAAGGTAAAGGTAAAGGTAAAGGTTCCCCTCGTACATACGTGCTAGTCGTTCCCGACTCTAGGGGGCGGTGCTCATCTCCGTTTCAAAGCCGAAGAGCCAGCGCTGTCCGAAGACGTCTCCGTGGTCATGTGGTCGGCATGACTCAACGCCAAAGGCACACGGAACACTATTACTTTCCCACCAAAGGTGGTCCCTATTTTTTCTACTTGCATTTTTACGTGCTTTCGAAACTGCTAGGTTGGCAGAAGCTGGGATAAGTAACGGGAGCTCACCCCGTTACATGGCAGCACTAGGGATTCGAACCGCTGAGCTGCCGATCTTTCGATCGACAAGCTCAACATCCTAGCCCCTGAGCCACCGCGTCTCAGAGCAAGGGTCACGTCACAGAGGAAGGGTGGGCTTCAAAAATCTTAGCAAGGGGTTCTCTGCCCAGTTGCTGGGTGGGCATGGCCATGGTGGGCGTGGCCTAGTCAGCCTCCTGCACCACAGTGGGGAGGGGGCATTTTTGCCCTCCCCAAGCTCTGGAGGCTTTCCTCAAGCCTCTGGGAGGGCGAAATCGGCCTCCGCAGGCTCTGCAGGCCCTTTGGAGGCCGGAAACAGGCCCGTTTCTGGCCTTCCTGAACTTTCGGTAGGGCCGTTTTTCACCTTCTCCGAGCCTCTGCACCAGTGGTGGGTTTCAAAATTTTTTACTACCGGTTCTGTGGGCATGCCTTAGTGGGTGTGGCATGGCTTGATGGACATGGCAGGGGAAGGTTACTGCAAAATCCCCATTTCCTCCCAATCAGCTGGGACTTGGGAGGCAGAGAATAGATGGGGGTGGGGCCAGTCAGAATCTTTACTACCGGTTCTCCAAACTACTCAAAATTTCCGCTACCGGTTCTCCAGAACTGGTCAGAACCTGCTGAAACCCACCTCTGCTCGCACACACCCTGTACTTACCTGCATCCAAAATGGGCCGTGTGTCGATTCATGGGGGGGAGGGGGGAGGGGGGCGGGGCCAGCCAGGAGTGGGATTTGGGGGTTCTCTGAACTGCACAGAATCTTACCTAGAGGTTCTCCCGAACCCCTGCGAACCCCCAGCAGCCCATCCTTGCTTCAGAGAGAGGTGATCCTGCATATAACCTGGCCCCGTGCCATGACGGGCTTTAAAGGTGATAACCAATTACTTGAATTGCACCCGGAAGACAACAGAACTGCTTCTATGCTAGAGGTGTAACATGAACGAATGTAGTACCTAATCCCACCATCGATTTGAATAGCTAGAAAAGGGAATCAGATCCATAAAGCCATCTGTCTTTCTGCTCAGCACAATTGCTCATGAAGCTCTTTACCAGCCCTCAATCCAGGTACTTACAGGTAGCCCTTGACTTAACGACCAGTCGCTTCGTAGGAAGTTCTGATGGACCTACCTGAGGGGTATGTATCACTCAGATTTGAAGTTCTGACAATCACTCTCCTCCTTCGCATGACCACACTTAGGTTACTATAACAATTGGGCTACAATCACAAAACTGCATCTGAGCCTTGGTGGTGCAGTGGTTAGAGTGCAGTACTGCAGGCTACTGCAGCTGACTGCTAGCTGCAGTTCAGCAGTTCAAATCTCACCAGGCTCAAGATTGACTCAGCCTTTCATCCTTCTGAGGTGGATAAAATGAGGACCCAGATTGTTGGGGGCAATGGGTTGACTCTATAAATTGCTTAAAGCGGCTTGTAAAGCACTATGAAGTGGTATATAAGTCTAAGTGCTATTGCTTTTGCTATTTATTTTGGGGAATTCACTGGATAAAGCAATTATGCTTCAAAGAATTAGCAGTAAAAGGAAACCAGACAGCTGGGCACACTATCAAAGCTGACCCTAGCCACAGCCTAGAAAAACTCAAAAGAAATAGTGCAAGATTGGAAGATATGGAGAAATCTGACCCATAGAATCACCCAAGTGTCGGACACAATTGAATGAATATTATCGTCATCCTCATCATCACGTAAGAGCTGTAGTGCACAGTGGTCAGAATGCAGTATTGCAAGCTAATTCATTGTTGACAGCCAGCAGTTCGATCCTGACCGGCTCAAGGTTGACTCAGGCTTCCATCCTTCTGAAGTTGATAGAATAAGGTCCCAGATTGTTAGGGGCAATATGCTGATTCTGTAAACTGCTTAGTGAAGGCTGTAAAGCACTATATAAGTCTTAAGTGCTATTGCTATCATCATCATCATCATCATCATCCTATCTTCACAACTGGGTGGCACTTCTGGTTTTCAGCAAAATCACACCCAAAATGCACCCATAGCAAAACCACTCCCACTCCCATTTCGGCAAAACCACACCCATAGCAAACCATTCACTTAAGGACCGCGGCAAAAAGGATCATAAAATTGGGCGGGTCACATGATCAACCTGCTTTACAACCATCATGATTTACATTTGTGATTGGCAGGCTCCATTACAGTCGTAACTTGAGGACTACCTGTAATAAGGTAATATCTGCTCCTTTCTTTAAGCAGGTAGGCAGAAGTGATCTGCCCAATGAGTAAGAGCTGGCATCACAACTGGGAATTTATCAAGTTGGAAGTTTCTGCATTTCCAGAGGGAAAATTCTCATATACGTCTGCATATACTGAAGGAGAGGAAAGTAACTGACTTCTCAAAGTGGGGGGGGGGAAGTGAAAAAATTTGTCAGATTGAGCCGGCATCATAATCAGATAATCTGAATTAACACAGGATGAGTAAGGTGTAGAAAGAGTCCAGAGAAGACCAACAAAGATGATTAGGGGGTCTGGAGGCTAAAACCTATGAAGAATGGTTGCAGGAATTGGGTATGTCTAGTTTAATGAAAAGAAGGACTATGAGAGACATGATAGCAGTCTTCCAATATCTCAGGGGCTGCCACAAAAAAGAGTGGGTCAAATTATTCTCCAAAATACCTGAAGGCAGGACAAAAAGCAATAGGTGGAAACTTATCAAGGAGAGAAGAAACCTAGAATTAAGGAGAAATTTCCTGACAGTGAGAACAATTAATCCTTGGAACAGCTTCCCTTCAGAAGTTGTGGGTGCTCCAACATTGGAAATTTTTAAGAAGAGTACGGACAGCCATTTGTCTGAAATAGTATAGGGTCTTTTCCCTGAGCAGGGGGTTGGACTAGAAGACCTCTAAGGTCCCTTCCAACTCTGTTATTCTGTTATACCAGAAGAGACCCTGCCCAGAAGGAAAAGGAAGAAACATAAACATCCTAAAGTGAAATCATTTTCTTCCTTTCTGCAGAACAGAAGTCTCCCTGTTTGTCTCTTCACACTTAAAAGAATCTTGCTGGAAGGAAAATATCCATATTAATCCGGTCTTTCAGGTATAACAGTAAATATTTTTTATTTTAAAAAATACATGTTATTTCTGGAGTTGTCTTGGCAGTAAACAGACAGTACTTGAGAGTAATTTCTCCATGTTCCTTTTTATTCAACTTATAGATGCAAACTATTCTGGGTCATGTTGGATCCATCATTCTGGGAGTTGAAGTCCAAACATCTCAACATTGCCAAAGTTTAGGAACAATGAGCTAGAGCAGCGATGTCCAACCTTCACAACTTTAAACTTGGTATGGCTGGCTGAGGAATTCTGGGAACTGAAGTCCACAAATCTTAAAGTTGTCAAGTTTGGAGACCGCTAAGCTAGAAGACAAAACTTCACTTTAATAAGGAATTAAAATTATCTGCATCCACTGACCCAAAAGGAAAACTGGCTATGTATTTTAGAAGGACAATTATTAAATGAATAATCATTTGTCTGAAGTGGTGTAGAGTTTCCTGCCTAAGCAGGGGGTTGGACTAGAAGACCTCCAAGGTCTCTTCCAACTCTGTTATTCTATTCTATTCTAAATGCAAGTGGATTTTCATCAGCCTCCTCAAACTCAGGGGGAAGAAGCAACAAATTAAGACCAAAATAGAGCAACTGAATTTTGTTCTGCTATCCTTCAAGGTAGGTTTTTTAAAAAAGTGTGGTTTTCTAACTGAAAGCAGAAAGACCTATATCTGCCAAAGCTGCCGAATTAGCATGGCATCCCTGCATACCTTTTTGCTTGGCTTCCAAAGCAGATTTTTAAAACAAATAAACACTGTGGGATGTTTTGCCAAGTAGTTGTAGAACAAAACCCATAAAATAAATGGCATTTGAATATGGCTAACATTATAGATTGTTATCGGGAACTCTTCGGGCTTCAAACATTCATTTCAAAGATTTTAGTGTCTGCCAGGATTTCCACCTTTCTCTTTGTGTCTGTAAGGAGTTGTAGCTTTCTGCTCATAGGGACTAGCACCTTGCTTTTTTGTTTAGCCTCTTAAAGTTTATCATTCTATCTTTATTTATTTATTTATTTATTTATTTATTTATTTATTATTTGAATTTATATCCCGCCCTTCTCCGAAGACTCAGGGTGGCTTACAATGTGTTAAGCAATAGTCTTCATCCATTTGTATATTATATACAAAGTCAACTTAATTGCCCCCAACAATCTGGGTCCTCATTTTACCTACCTTATAAAGGATGGAAGGCTGATTCAACCTTGGGCCTGGTGGGACTTGAACTTGCAGTAATTGCAAGCAGCTGTGTTAATAACAGACAGACTTAGTCCGTTGAGCCACCAGAGGCCCCTATCTCCTGATGATTACAGAGAAAACAACTAACACGGTCATTTTATAAGCTGGAAACAGAAACAGGGAGAGAACAGCCTGGCCTAGCAAATCTCTTGAGGAAACTGGGACCTTTAACTTCACCTCATTATTCCATAAGTTCCAGAATGGCTGTTTGTCTAATTCAGACATTTTAATATAGCAGGTCATTTTGGAGGAACATATACAGCAGTGGTGGGTTTCAAATTTTTTTACTACGGATTCTGTGGGTGTGGCTTGGTGGGCGTGGCATGACTTGGTGGGCGTGGCAGCGGAAGGATACTGTAAAATCTCCATTCCCACCCCACTCCAGGGGAAGGATACTGTAAAATCTCCATTCCCACCCCACTCCAGGGGAAGGATACTGTAAAATCCCCATTTCCTCCCGATCAGCTGGGACTCGGGAGGCAGAGAATAGATGTGGGCGGGGCCAGTCAGAATCTTTACTACCGGTTCTCCGAACTACTCAAAATTTCCGCTACCACTTCTCCAGAATTGGTCAGAACCTGCTGAAACCCACCTCTGATATACAATATATCACAGAAGTGAGTACACCCCCTCATATTTTGTAAATATTTAAGTATATCTTTTCAAGTGACAACACTGAAGAAATGACACTTGGCTACAATGTAAAGTAGTGAGTATACAGCTTGTATAACAGTGTAAATGTGCCGTCCCCTCAAAATAACGCAACACACAGCCATTAATGTCTAAACTGCTGGCAACAAAAGTGAGCAGCGGTCACCAACTGGTGGTCCATGGACCACTGGTGGTCCGCGAGAAAATTTTGGTGGTCTGCACCAAATTATTTGCATTTTTTATATTGCACTAAATCAGGGGTCCTCAAACTACGGCCCCTGGGCCGGATACATGCAATGAATGTTTATGTTGCTGCAGAGAGTCTCTCCTTTCGGGGTCTTTTTGTGTGGGTCGGAGGGGGGCAGAAATTCCGACTTGGGTTTGCTTCAGTCTCCTGGTCCGGGCTTTGGGCGAAGGCTAGAAGGAAGTGCCTCTGGTGGCGAATAGCCGGAGGGTCTTGTTCCAGTGGGACTGCATCATGGCGTGGAACTGGCTAACCATCTCAGCTCACTGAGCCTCCAGGTGCCGGTACCTGGCCTTGCACTCCCACAGGTCTTCCCTCTGCTTGGAAAGCCTATGCTTGTAGTCCTCAGTGAGGTGCTTCTGCTGAGCCTCCTTCTCGGTGAGATCCAATTTGAACTGAACCAGATGTTTTGCCAACTCTTTCTTGTGCTGGCTGCTTAGCTCCAGCAATTGCTTCCTACTGGAGTCCTAAGGAGCCCGGTTGGGGAGGCAAGGAGTGGGTGGCAGGGGAGGGGTGTGTAAAGGCCGGCAAGGCGCCCCTCGATGTGAGTGACATTGAGTTGGCCACACCCACCTAGCCAGTCATCCGGCAGATCATATTGGTGGTTCTCCAGGCTTAAAGTGGCCAAGGTTGGAGACCCCTGCCCTAGGAGACATAAACACTCCATTCGCCATCTGTATAGACTCTCTGCCTTTTAAAAAAAAGAAGAAAGAAACGAGATGGCATTTAAAGATTTCATGGAGGAGGAAACTGAAAACATGAATCAATTTTAATCTGTGTAATTAACAGATTAACAAACTGATTGCCGATCCAAGCCAAAAAAACAAAACCGCAAAGTGTTGTTAAAGCCGATGTGGCCACCTGGATCTTTCTCCTTTTATCACTGAGCAGAAGCTGCTCACCTTCCTTCTTCTGCAACTCCACCTGTTTCCTCTCTCTTGTGGAACCAGAAGTACTTGGGAGGATTACAATACCGAGGCTGGTTTTGCAAGCCAGGTGCACAGGTGAAAAAGAGTGGGATGGACAGGAGGAAGGCACCAGCTAGGAAATACAAGGAGCATGGCCTTCTTGTTCCTCAAAGTTGTCCATCAAGGGACTTGTGAATTTATCTCTTCCATATCCAGGTATCCAGGCCACTATCTTTTATCACATTCCCTCCAACGTTTTAGTGCCAACATGTTTGTCAAAATTGTCTGGGAGATTAATCTATCAATTCATCACATGGCTCAGAACATTCATTTCTTCTTCAACAGAGTAAATGAGACCATTTGGACAACTCGCCATGGGTCAGGGTCAAGGACTCAGGGTCAAGATCAGGGTCAGAGTTAGGGTTCACTATGGGACAAGAGTTACACCAATATCAAAGAAATAGTGAAATGGAATCATTAAAGGAAGGATGCTAAAAGAAGGACAAAATGAAATGTGAATGACAAATATAAAGGTAAAGGTTCCCCTCGCACATATGTGCTAGTCATTCCCGACTCTAGGGGGTGGTGCTCATCTCTGTTTCAAAGCCGAAGAGACAGCGCTGTCCGAAGACATCTTTGCGGTCATGTGGCCGGCATGACTCAACGCCAAAGGCACACGGAACGCTGTTATCTTCCCACCAAAAGTGGTCCCTATTTTTCTACTTGCATTTTTTACGTGCTTTCGAACTGCTAGGTTAGCAGAAGCTGGGGCAAGTCACGGGAGCTCACTCCATTACGCGGCACTAGGGATTCGAACTGCTAAACAGCCGACCTTTTGATCGACAAGCTGAGTGTCTTAGCCACCACTGAGCCACTGCATCCCTTATGACATTATATATATATATTATTTTAAATAAATTGAATTGTCCTGTGGTGAGTTGTCTCGTGGCAAATTGGCTGTGGTGAGTTGGCCACAGTGCTTGGCCGTGGAAAGGTGGCCATGACAAGTTGGTCATGGCAAGTCAGCTGCGACGAGTTGTCCCATTCCACAACAGATTCCCATTTGAAAATATTTATCCTAGTAGACACAGTCCCATTTCATATGGTTTGGAAGGGCAAGGTGGGTGCCTTAGTGTTCAGCTAAAGGAATGGGCATATATGCTCCAGAATTGAGGACACTTCATTCTACCCAACTGCTTGGATGCAGAACATCCAAAAGAAATAGAGAGAGAGAGCTCACCAATAGAAGATCTTTCCAGCCTCTTCCAGAAATCTTCCACCTTTTATTAAGTCCCTTTTACTATTGATTTGACTGTACCATCAAAAAAAGGTTTTCCTGATGTCCACTCAAAATTGGCCATCTTGTAATGTAAACATAAATTAGAATGACTCCTGTCCTAACAAGTACCAGAAAAGAAGCTTCTACTCTACTCTCATAAGGAGTTGCTTTCCATTCTACAAAACAAGGCACAGGTTTCCTGTCCTTAGCACACCTATTTCAGAGAGAGAAGTCCTGGAAATTCTAGATCACACATCATAATGTTGCTGGGATGGAGAAACACGGTCCTAAATGGTCTTCTCAACCTGATACTTTTGATGTGCTGGGTTGCCTCATTTGCTAAGTTTAAGAAAAGGATTCTGGACATTGAATTCCAAATTGAACTTCTACAAGTCCTAGAATTTCTATAATTAAGTTGGGAAACCATTAAAAACATCATCTAGCTAGGTAACTCCAACAGCTCGTAGACCACAAAAACCACAGGTCTTTCATGCTCATACTCTTTGATGTCTCTCCATTAGCAGCTTTGGAAGGAAAATCCAGAAATATCTCTTTCTGCAGAAAGAGCCTGCCCATGTAGAATGAATGCTGCTGAGTCACTGGCTCATGTCCTCCTCTGTTGTGACTTCTTTGGAGGCTGTAATAATATCCTCTAGACCCTGGGTCTCCAACCTTGGTCCTTTTAAGACTTGTGGACTTCAACTTCCAGACTCCCTCAGCCAGCTAGTGATCAATTTAGCTAATGTCATTCTAGGGTCTTGCCTGATAGCAGCTGATGTGCACACAACTTATTGGTCATCCAGGAGAGGCCAAGAACTAGTGTCTAGAGCAGGGGTCTCCAACCTTGGTCCTTTTAAGACTTGTGGACTGAGGAACTCTGGGAGTTGAAGTTGTGTGCACATCAGCTGCTATCAGGCAAGACCCTAGAATGACATTAGCTAAATTGATCACTAGGAACAACAGATCCAGCTATCATAGAATACTTTACTCAGCTGATCCAACCTCAAACAGGAATAGCTTCAGTGCAATATGGTTGCCACAAGGTTCATTCTACAGTTATCTAACCTCAAGTATAAATTGATGTGTTGCAATTAATATTGGTCAGTGACCACAGGAAAAGGTGATTGATTTTATTCTTAACCCGGAGGCAGTTCTTAACCCTTAACCAGGAAGGGATATGATGGTGTGATCAAATCTCTTGGCTTCAGAAGTTGTGGGAGCTTCATCACTGGAGGCTTTCAAAGAGAGGTTGGGCTGTCATTTGTTGGGGAAGGTGTAGCGTCTCCTGCTTGGGCAGGGGGGTTGGACTAGATGACTTACAAGGTCCCTTCCAACTCTGTTAAATCTATCTATCTAATCTATCTATATCTATCTATCTATCTCTGCAAAGCTACACACTAAAATAATGGAGCTTTGATTGCACCACCCATGGTTATCTTCTTGACTTTTTCAACCATACCCTGTGAGCATCCCCTGATCTGACAGAACATTCAGACAACTGGAATTTGCCTAACTTTTGCAACCAACTCATCCATCGGCCTTCATGGGATCTTGACTGTTTTTGAGACTAAGGGGTGTTTACAGGCTAAATTTGAAAAAAATAAAGATGGCAGCCCTGATGGTGCACTCAAAATTCTGCAGCATGACACACTTTAAAAAAAAAGAAGAACAGTGGAATTTTGATTGTACCATCCACGGTGTCAAGGTTCCAGAAATACCTCTTCTGCGTAAAAGAAACTCAGAGACATTTCTTTTCCAGAGTTCTTTACTAGCATGAGGAGACTGGCACACGATGAGTGCAATTCCAAAACTGAAGTTCCGGATTCTTTTCCCCAGTTATACAAACCCCAAGAGTCCCATCCCCCTGACCCCTTTGATGGTCACATGGTCCCACGTTCTCCCAGTCCATTCGAATATCTTCTTGCCACTCTTCCTGCAGATGTGAACCCCATCCGACCTTGACCGTCTGAAGAATGTTACCATACCCCTCAGCCCCCCTCCTTCCCCTCAGGGGAAAAATGTGGCAGCGTCTGGAAACCTAAAGTCTAATATGGTTTCCAGGCCTGACAGGCGTCCCCTCTTGGAAAAGAAGCTATATCCCAGGAAAGAAAACAAAGAGTCGATAAAGAAGAGTGTCAGTGGTCCACACTTCCCTTCTACCCCCCCCTCCCCTCTCCAAGAGGTTTCTTAGGTTTGTCAGGGAAAGTGTCGTGAAATTGTTTAATCAAATTGTCCGCATTTAGTTTCCAACTTTTGACCCAAGTAGATTCAGATAATGGATATCCCTTCCAGTGGACTAAATATTGTAATTGACCTCTATATAGTCTAGACACACGGTTGTCTTCTTGATTTTTTCAGCCATACCCTGTGAGCAACCCTTGATCTGACAGTACATTCAGACAACTGGAATGAGGATAAAGAAAGATACTGAAGAGATCCAAGGCTGGAAACAAAGATTCCCACTAGTCATTTAAATCAGCCTGATCTTAGCCAACTTGTGGTTGTGGAAGATCTTAGCCAACTTGTGGTTGTGGAAGTGACCCAGCACCACAATGTGGCTGGATGATTCCATGAATTCCCACCAAATCCTGCGAGGAAAAAGAGAGGAAATGGATAGAGTAAAGGGGAGGGCTATGATACCAATTTTTTTTACCTACAAAATGGAGGATGTGGGTTTAAATTAGAGAAGGCAAATTTTTATTTATTTATTTATTTATTTATTTATTTGATTTCTATACCACCCTTCTCCCAAAGGACTCAGGGCAGTTTACAGCCTGATAAAACACAATTATACATATAATATAAAAATTTAAAAAACCTATTAGAAAACTAATTCAATTTGGCCGAATTTAAAACTTAAAAAACAGTAATAAAACTATAATAAACCCCTATTAAAATTAGTATTACTTCAAGCCAGCCCTGAGCGGTAGAACAAAAACGTCTTCAACATGCGACGAAAGGTCCAGAGGTCAGGGAGTTATCGTAACCCTGGAGGTAGCTCATTCCAGAGGCAGGTGCCCCCACAGAGAAGGCCCTCCCCCCTCGACATTGTTTGACTGATGGCACCCTGAGGAGGCCCTCCCTATGGGAGTGCACAGGTCGATGGGAGACTATTGGTGGTAGCAGGCGGTCCCATAAATAACCCGGTCCTATGCCATGGAGCGCTTTAAAGGTGGTAACCAACACCTTGAATTGCACCCGGAAGACCACAGGAAGCCAGTGCAGCTTGCGCAGGAGAGGTGTTACATGGGAGCCTCGAGTTGCTCCCTCTATCACCCGTACAGCCGCGTTCTGGACCAACTGGAGCCTCCAGGTGCTCTTCATGGGGAGCCCCATGTAGAGAGCATTGCAGTAGTTTAGGCGGGAAGTGACGAGGGCATGAGTGACCGTGCATAGGGAATCCCGGTCTAGAAAGGGGCGCAACAGTCAGCGATTCAATTCTGATTGAAAGTTGGAAAAAAGTCCAAGTTCAACTGTAGAAGCGAGGACCAAAAGAGAGGAAGATCTTCTGTTCACTGGGCATGTTCAAGAGACTGTGATCTATCAGGGATCCTTGAAATTGGATTCCTGCATTGGGAAGAAGGATGAGCTAGACCAGGAGTCTTCAACCTTGGCAACTTTAAGACTTGTGGACTTCAGCTGGCTGAGGAATTCTGGGAGTTGAAGTCCACAAGTCTTAAAGTTGCCAAGGTTGGGAAGCCCTGAGCTAGATGGTCCCAAGTGTCCCCTTCCATTACATATGATGTCATGAAAAATACACCTTTTCCAAATACCAAGTTTAGTTTGCCTGAAAACAGCAATTCAAGGAATCAAACAGAGGAACTCTGGGAGTGATTTACACGCATGTGTGAATCTGGCTCATTGCTGCAACCACGGAGGCTTCTCAATTTCTTTTTGTCTGGGTGTGGTTGCTGCTGCCTCCCAAAAGCCCTGTTCTAGAGCCAATTGCAAAATTTCAGTCTGTAGGGAGACACGAAAGATGAGGGAGGGGGAAAAAAATCTGGCATATAAACATACAGATAATTCGCCCACAAGTTTAAACTGCCAGAAACTTGTCAAATTAGAGCTGGCAAATCTCACATCCAGCGTCTAATCAGCCTATCACAGAAATCTTTAATTTCCGTCCTCTGTTGAAATGCAGAAGAGGAGTTGAGGATGATTCACTACACAGGCTGGTCCTTCATTTATAATTATGCTAAGTGCACTTACTCAGGGGTGGCTATGCAGATGTAGGGTAAGTCAATGGCCTTTAAAAGATGGCCACAAAAGGCCTTCCCTGGTACTCAGACTCTGGAAAGGGTCTTGGGCCTTAGCTGAGTCCTGCATGACCACCCTTGGTTGAGTTCACACAACATGCTTAGTCCTTAACTTGGGAATGTACACCTCCCCACTCCATTTTCCAAGGTAAGAATGGCCAAGGCAGGAGAAAGCAACAGTAATTTCACTCTGGAAGTGAAATGAACAGAGGAAAGGAAAGGAAAGGAAAGGAAAGGAAAGGAAAGGAAAGGAAAGGAAAGGAAAGGAAAGGAAAGGAAAGGAAAGGAAAGGAAAGGAAAGGAAAGGAACAGAGAAGGGAAGGAAAGGAAAGGAACAGAGAAGGGAAGGGAAGGGAAGGGAAGGGAAGGGAAGGAAAGGAAAGGAAGGGAAGGGAAGGGAAGGGAAGGGAAGGGAAGGGAAGGGAAGGAAGGGAAGGGGGAAAGGAAAGGAAAGGAAAGGAAAGGAAAGGAAGGGAAGGGAAGGGAAGGAAAGGGAAGGAAAGGAAAGGAAAGGAAGGGAAGGGAAGGGAAGGAAAGGAAAGGAAAGGAAAGGAAAGGAAAGGAAAGGAACAGAGAAGGGAAGGAAAGGAAAGGAAAGGAAAGGAAAGGAACAGAGAAGGGAAGGAAAGGAAAGGAAAGGAAAGGAAAGGAAAGGAAAGGAAAGGAAAGGAAAGGAAAGGAAAGGAAAGGAAAGGAACAGAGAAGGAAAGGAAAGGAAAGGAAAGGAAAGGAAAGGAACAGAGAAGGGAAGGGAAGGGAAGGGAAGGGAAGGGAAAGGGCAAATGAAAGGAAGGAAGGAAGGAAGGAAGGAAGGAAGGGCAAATGAAAGAAAAAGCAAATGAAAGAAAGCAAATGAAAGAAAGAGCAAATGAATGAATGAAAGAAAGAAAATGAAAGAATGAAAGAAAGAGAAAATGAAAGAAAATGAAAGAGAGAGAGAGAGAGAGAAAGAAAGAAAGAAAGAAAGAAAGAAAGAAAGAAAGGGCAAATGAATGAAAAAAGAGCAAATGAAAGAAAGAAAGAAAGAGCAAATGAATGAAAGAAAATAAATATGGTCTGAAAAGTAAAAAAGGTGGGCTAAACAATAATGTTTTCCTGATTTCTGAAGAGGCCAAATGCGAGAGCTGGGAGGAGCCAATTTTCATTGTTTAAGGGCTTCAAAGGAATGTCTTGCACTACCAATCCCATCAACCGTCTCCATGCTACCTGGGGCTGATGGGGATTTCTAGTCAGAACAATTGCACGTGTTTAAGCTATCCTGCTTTTAGCTCTTTAACTTTGAAAACTTGGCTCATCTTGCAAGCTCTGGGGTCCTCATCTGCCTGGTGGCCACACATAACAACCCTGCCTCTGTGGCAGAACTCTGAGCATGGAACTCTCTGCCTCATGACAATAATTTCCTTTTGGGGGAGTGTATATAGAATAGAATAGAATAGAATAGAATTTTTTTATTGGCCAAGTGTGATTGGACACACAAGGAATTTGTCTTGGTGCATATGCCCTCAGTGTACATAAAAGAAAAGATACGTTCATCAAGGTACATTTACAACACAAATGATGGTCAATATATCAATATAAATCATAAGGATATGCTGCTGGTAACTGAAAACATTATTATTTTCAACAACCTTTTGCTTCCATTATTTCACTAAACTTATTAAAGTTTGGATTTTTTCCTTTGGATAGTTAGCTGATGCTCCTAGAGAGTTTTTGTGATAATGGCCATTATTTTTTGTTACCTTTCCACTGATTTGTTTAAGTAACCTGGTTAGCTGTTCTGACTCTCTTTTCTGAAGGCAACAACAGAGTTTTTAATATATATAAATCAGGGGTGAAATCCAGCAGGTTCTGACAGGTTCTGGAGAACCGGTAGCGGAAATTTTGAGCAATTCGGAGAATCGGTAGCAGAAATTTTGAGTAGTTCAGAGAACCAGTAAATACCACCTCTGGCTGGCCTCAGAGTGGGGTGGGAATGGAGATTTTGCAATATCCTTCCCCCAAGAGTGGGGTGGAAATGGAGATTTTTCAGTATCCTTCCCCTGAAGTAGGGTGGGAATGGAGATTTTGCAGTATCCATCCCCTTCCCCACCTACCAAGCCATGCCTACCAAGCCACACCCACCAAGCCACACAACACCCAACAAGCCACGCCCACAGAACCAGTAGTAAAAAAAATTGGATCTCACCACTGATATAAATCACATCAATATTGGTAAGCAAAACTCAACTTTTAGTGAACTTTCTCCAAAGCAAGACCAAACTTGGGTAAATATAACCACCTTATTGCTTAGAACAGGGCATTGAGATTGAGCATTAAATACAATCAGGGAAACAAACACACGGCTTATGCTGAAGACACCTTGGTGGATCATAAATTCAGTTTTTGCTACCCCATCTTTCCTGCTCTAAAATAATAGAATACAGTTCTGGAGATTGAGCTTGGACTAAGTTTAACAGGTAGCGGATGACTTACCCCATCCCTATGGTTTTATTATTCATTAATGTTTAAATCAAATTTCCATGGCTGCCCATCTCGCCAAAAACAACTCTGGATGGTATACAACAATCTATTTTCCTTGAATTCACAACACAGAGGCTGTATTCACACAACACATTCAGCTTGGTTTTACAAAGTAGGAGGAAAGCTCTGTTAGCCCAGGATGGCCAAAAAAAATTAAAAAATCAGGAGTTTGATAACATTTATCTGATTTACAAAAGCATATACTTTTTAATAACATTGTGAGTCAGAGAAGGTGCTACAGGACTCCTATTTAACCTGGTTATGGAGGCCGATGTGTAGATTTAACAATTCGCTTAATCAAAATTTAACCAAAAGGTTAGCACAGCTCTTTAAACCACAAGAAAACTAACCCAGATTCACTCTAGTCTAGCCCATGTTTTACCTGCAGCTGCAATGTTTCTAACTGACCTGGTTAAGCACGTGGGGTGAAAAGAGAGTAAAAGAACATTTTAAAATATATTGTCAAAAAATATAATATTCTGCTCTACCCCAGAACGAGTTAATGAATACATTTTCAACCTTCTCTCACAACGTGGTGTTTATTTGCAAGAAGAGCATTGGGAAAACGGAAGCACTTTTTAAAAAATTGCGAAGATGAGTTAATTGAATTTTAAATGTGAACCGTCACAGTCCCAAGAGTATTTAAGAGGGAGTCAAGCTTATAATTTAGGAATTATTTTAGATTATGATTGTTAGTTTTGATACCCTGCATTTTGTTCTGGGAAGTCGGGGTGGGGGGTGGGGGGTATGGGGGAGGGGAATTGGGGGGTTGAGGCTAGAGATGGAGTGATGGTTAATGTACAGGGATTATTGAAGATGTATAAATATAATTAATGCAGGGTCGGGTCTGCCCAGTTACCATTTTAGAACGGTGGGGAGGGAGAAAAGAGAGAGTAGGAGGTAGGAAAGAGGAGAAGAGGAAGGAAGAGGGGTAGAAGAGGGAGAAGGAAGGTGTAGGGTGGAGGGAGGAGAGGATGTAGATAAGAGAAGGAGAGGAAGGTCTGGAAAGTAAAAGAAGGTAGAAGAGGGAAGAGTGTTAAAAAGTGGGGTGGTGACTGGGCAGGCCCGACTAATTGTATATAACTGTACATTGGATGAGTTGTTCGACATGATTGTAAAAATAAAACTTTTTTATGAAAAAAAAAAAAAAAGAGGGAGTCAAGCTACTCTGCAAAGCAGCTGAAGACAGGAGAAGAAGCCATGGATGGGAACTCATCAAGGAGAGAAGCAACCTAGAACTAAGGAGAAATTTCCTGACAGTGAGAAAAATTAATCAGTGGAACGACTTGCCTCCAGAAGTTGTGAATGCTCCGACACTGGAGGTTTTTAAGAAGAGATTGGACAGCCATTTGACTGCCTGACTAGAAGACCTCCAGAGTCCCTTCCAACTCTACTATTCTGTTGTTGTTCTGTTGAGATACAACATTCAAGAGTGAGTTTGCCTTTTGGGAATAGGTTCACAAGTCATGCTTTGGGGAGACTCTAAAATAGCAATGCACAACATAGTCATAGCCAGAATGTCCTATTTTTTCCCTAGATAAGGGGCAGCTTTCTTGGGACCCACCTTCCTCTCAAGCCATGCTAAATTAATTTTAGGGCTCCTATGATCTCTCATTTCTGTGAGATTCACAATTCTGCACTGATATTCTGGGTAACACAATTGTGCACTGATGCTCTGGATACGGGATTCAAAAGTCCATGCATTTTAAAGCCTTCATTCTTCCAAACCTGGTTTAAAACTACCTATCTGCATCAATGTTAAGGCATACCCATAAGTCATCATACAGGTAATCCTCAACTAACAACCATTCATTTAGTGACCATTCAAATTTACAACAGCACTGAAAAAAGTGACTGACAACCTGTCCTCACACTTATAACAATTGCAGCATCCCCACAATCGTGCAATCAAAGTTTGTGTGCTTGGCAACCAGCGTTATACTCATGGTAACTGCAGCATCCTGGAGTCACGTGACTGCCATTTGCGACCTTCCCACAAACAAAGTTGGCTTCCAACAAACAAAGTTGGCTTCCAACAAACAAAGTCAATGAGGAAAGACAGATTCACTTAATGAATGCATGATTCGCTTAACAAATTCAGTGTTTGACTTAACAACCAGGCCAAAAAAAAAAAGGTCATAAAATCAGCCATGACTCATTGAACAACCAGCTTGCTTAGCAATGAAAATTCTGACCTTAGTTGTGGTCATAAATCCAGGATAACCTGTACTCATCTCCCATCCTACATTCTGCTGCATCCCAACCAAATCCCAACCACTGAATTGGGTACATCCCCACCCAATTCAGTGATTCCCACTGGCCACCCTGGTTGCATTTTCTCCCCCAGCAGGACCCTCCATTGGAGATTATGATGGTGGTGGTCTCAGAAATACCAACAAGAAGCACGTTTTAACATTTCAGCAATGACATCTGTCAGTGACATCTACTTAATCCAATTTGGCCACCAAGAGGATGGACGCAAAGAGTGAACCCAAGAATAGATACCAATTTCCTTTCAGAAAATAAGAGTTCACTTACTTCTCGGTTCTCGGGGCCCATCGACGGTCACTTTAATGGCCCGGTGATATGTAGCGACCTGTGTAGGGTTGGTGAAGACTGTGATGGTCAGCGTAAAGCTTTTTCCTTTAAAAGAAATAGCAAAGAGAGGAAATCAGAAGGGGAAAAGGCGGCATGAATTTAGGAACTGATAGTATCCTCTTTAGTAAAGTACATAGTTCTATTTTTTTTTTTTTAAAAACTATAACAAAATAGGATAGACCTGTGATAGCGAACATATGGCATGCATGCCACAGGTGGCATGTGTAGCCATATCAGTGGGCACGTGAGCTCAGCTCCAGAGCGCATGTGCATGCCGGCTAGCTGATTTTCAGGCCTTCTGGGCCCACCAGAAGTAGGGAAATAGGCTGTTTCCTGCCTCTGGAGGGCCTTGGTTGGGAAGGCCCGTTTTTTGCTCTCCCCAGCCTCCAGAGCCTTTCTAGGAGTCTGGGGAGGACGAAAATGGCCTTCCCCCACATTCTGGAGGCCCTCCGGAGGCCGAAAACGGCCCGTTTCTCCCCCACCCACAGCTCCTGGCAAAAAGGTTAGCCATCACTAGGATAGACTAACAAAATTCCTGTTCTGCATAGAAAAGTTACTTATCCACGTTGCATTTCCAAGCTGATCTGAAATTGAGACCTTCTTGTTGACAATTTTGATTCTCAAGCTGACATCTAGAAGGACACAATATCCATCACGTGATACTGTGTCCTATAAATCTTACAATAAGCTCAACCTTGAACAATGCTACTTCAACTGTATGTATTGAGGTATTTGCTAACCTTGTGTACACATTCACGTAACGTTCTTATTTTTTGGGTGGGAGGGGGCAGGAATGCCTTTGATCAGACTTGACACCCGGTAACTGCCTGGACAAGTCCCTGCAGTTTTGTTGGCAGGACTTTTTAAAGTGGTTTTGCCTTGCCTATTCTTCCAAGGTCATTTTGCCCCGTTTTACGACCTTTCTTGCCACAGTTGTTAAGTGAATCACTGCAGTGGTTAAATTAGTACCCTGTTTCCCCTAAAACAAGACATCCCCTGATAATAAGCCCAATCGGCCTTTTGAGCGCATGCACTAAAATAACCCCCTTGAAAATAAGCCCTCCCCCAAAAATAAGTCCTCCCTGAAAATATTTAAATGCATGCGCAGCCGGTCCCCGCCATTTTCTCTGGTTAAGGTTAGGGCAAGGGTCTGCAAACTTGGCTCTTTTAAGACTTGTGGACTTCAACTCCCAGCAAAGCTGGCTGAGGAACTCTGGGAGTTGAAGTCCACAAATCTTAAAAGAGCCAAGTTTGCAGACTCCTGGGTTAGGGAGACAGAGCTGGAAATCAGGTAAGATGGCAAGAGGAGCCCCGTCTTGCTCCACATCTCCCAAAATAGTAAGACCTCCCCGAAAATTAGGTCAAGCGCTTACTTCAGGGTTCAAAAAAATATAAGACAGGGTCTTATTTTCAGGGGAACACGGTAACACGGTGGTTAAGTGGATCTTGCTTTCCCGCATTGACTTTGACCAAACTTTTTGACCAAAAGTGATCATGTGACCCACCCACCCCCAGGACTCTGCAAACGTCATAAATAGGAGTCAGTTGCCAAGCATCTGAATTTTGATCATGTGACCATGGGGATGCAGCAACAGTCGTCAGTGTGAAAGTCATCTTTTTTTCAGTGCTGTTGTACCTTTGAATGGTCACTAAATGAACAGTTGTAAGTTGAGGACTGCCTCTGTCTGGATTGGTGCTGCTCCAAAGCATAATACTGTATAGAAAGTCCATTTTTCAATGTATGATTAAGCTGTGGCTATCTCTGGCTCTTACTGCAATTTCCCAAGGTCGAGCTCTCAGAAAACATTATTGAGATGAGAGCTACTTTTGTGGTTAAAGGCACCAGGCTAGAAAGCAAGAGACCATGAATTCAAGTCCTGCCTAAGCCACGAAAGCCAACTGGGTGACTTTAAGTTAACCGCTCACTCTTTCTCTCTCTCTCAGCCCAACCCACCTCACAGGGTTGTTGTTGTTTTGGGGAAAATAGGAGGAGGGAGGTGTTTTGGATATGTTCATTGCCTTGAGTTATGTGTAAAAATAATAACGGCAAGATACAAATAAAAACCGTATTTTAATAAAAAAGTAAAGGTTCCCCTCGCACATACGTGCTAGTTGTTCCCAACTCTAGGGGGCGGTGCTCATCTCCGTTTCAAAGCCGAAGAGCCAGCGCTGTCCGGAGACGTCTCCGTGGTCATGTGGCCGGCATGACTCAACGCCAAAGGCGCACGGAACGCTGTTCCCTTCCCACCAAAGGTGGTCCCTATTTTTCTACTTGCATTTTTTACCTGCTTTCGAACTGCTAGGTTGGCAGAAGCTGGGACAAGTAACGGGAGCTAGGGATTCGAACCGCTGAACTGCCGACCTTTCGATCGACAAGCTCAGTATCTTAGCCACTGAGCCACCACATCCCAATTTTAATATTTTAATAGAGAAGAGTTAATATTTTCCCATTTGGACCACTCAATAAAAAGGTGCTGTAAATGGATGAATAGCCATCTCATTATCTTTTGATAAAATATTTCTTTTAACATAACCAAGCAATAACTCCATTAAATTCAGGGTTACCATGCACTTGTTTATCCTTTCAGTTTTACTAGTAATAATAATGTTCCAATCAGCCTTTCTCTCATATTTGCTAACACGAAATGTATCTTTCCCTCACGGGTTATAATTTCAACATTTATTTTTTAGCCCCAAATGTAATTCTACCTGTCTGTCTGTCTATATGTCTGTTTTGTCCTTAGAATTTGCTCCACAAAGGATTTGGATAGTATTCAACCACAAATACAAGCAAAAACGAACAAACTCCAACCACATCACATTAAATCCAGCACCAGAAAGCAAAAACAACCCCAGGAGGCCCTCACTTGTGAGTTTCTACACACCGCCACTAAATTTTATCACAAACTTTTTTAAAATAATAACATTTCTTTGATTTATGCAATAAATGTTTTCTATATCTAAGTTAAAACTCTATGCAAATCCCAATACAAATTTGTTGCCATTTCATTTGTCAGGATATATTTTGGTGATTCTAAATTATCCATCAAATTGTAAAACTGACCTAGTTTTTCTTCCATCCATGTTAGACAGACGATACTGTTTCAGATTTTGTCTCTTTCTTAGATAAAATACGTTTCCCTAAAATATATATTAGCTGAGTTTAATTTGGATCATGGTGTAAATAAGATTGCCAGTATCTCTTATCTCCAATTAATTCTGTGCAGGGTACTTTACTTTACTTTACTCTTTACACTTTACTTTTTACTCTTTACTTTACTGTTCTCTTTACTCTTTACTCTTTACTCTACTCTTTACACTTTATTTTACTTTACTTTACTTTACTTTACTTTATTTTATTTTATTTTATTTGCCAGCCTCCTTTCTTTTGATCTTGATTTTTCATTTCTTCCTGTTGCAGTACGGGACAGTTAGAGGAATTTGTTTCGGGTCAGAGAAAACATAATATTTATTTCATCACTTTCAAAATTAATGCTTGAGGATTTTATTTAACAAATATGAGCTAGTATTGAGTAATGTTTTCATTACATTAGAGGAGCCAGAGATTTTCCCAACTGAATAAAACATAAATATAAATTATGCTCATAATACTTCTTTTTATGTATGGAAAACTTCCTGTTTTTATAGAATCGTCTCAAGTTTATCTGCAAATCTTTCTTTTTCTTCTACCCCACAAGAATGTGGCTGTTTCTTTTGGCTCATTAATTATAATAATAGATGAGGATACCTTAAAATAAGTGAGTAGGACATTCTTTGCAGTCGCTATTTCCTCATCTAGGAAATGTTTTGATTGAAAGGGCATTCATTCCGAACTTATACTCTACCACAGTGTTTCTTAACCTGGACTGGTTTCTGAGGTGTGGACTTCAACACCCAGAATTCCCCAGCCAGCAAGGCTGGCTAGGGAATTCTGGGAGTTGAAGTCCACACCCCAGAAACCAGTCCTGATTGAGAAATATTGCTCTATCACTTTCCTGGGCGACCCCTCCATGTCTGACAGGGAGTTCAGCAAATTCCAGATGTCTGACTCATCTTCCAAGATAGTTTTCATTTCTGTGGCTTTGTGGTTTCCAGGTGTACACATAGATCTTTCTTGAACGTTCAAACTGCAAATGTGAGGAAAGTGCCCCGGAGTCATCGGGAAACCTTCTCTACCTTTAGAACAAGGAGAGTTCTGATGAATCTGAAGGCAATTGAGCTCCTACAACCCTGACTTCAAACCACATAATCCTGGCCTCCTTTGCTGAATAGATACTCAACAACTGCCGGTTGGAGGTGGAGTTATAGCCAGGTTGGCTGGCGAACCAGGGATTGTGGTCAAACAGAAGAAGTTGATAATGAGACTGGTTAGTTTTGAGCCAGGGTGGCGCAGTGGTTAGAACGCAGTACTGCAGGCTACTTCTGCTGACTGCCGTCTGCCTGCAATTTGGCAGTTTGAATTTCACCAGGCCCAAGGTTGACTCAGCCTTCCATCCTTCCGAGATCGGTAAAATGAGGACCCAGATTATTGGGGGCAATAAGCTGACTCTGTAAATCAGGGGTTTCCAACCAAGAGGGCTGTAAAAGCACTATGAAGCGGTATATGTCTAAATACTATTGCTATTTGCCAGCATTTTAGATCAAACCGAGCCCACTTTTATCTTAGCATATGAAGAATGGTTGCAGAAATTGGATGTGGCTAGTCTGGGGAGGAAGGACTAGGGGTGACATGATAGCAGTGTTCTGGTATTTGTCGCATAGAAGGGGGGGTCTGATTTTACTACCTTTTGTCATGGTTGTTAAATGAATCATTGCAGTTGTTAAGAGAATCATGGGGGTTGTTAAGTTAATCCAGCTTCCCCCTTTGACTTTGCTTCTTGGAAGTGGCTGGGAAGGTCACAAATGATTATCACATGACCCCGGAATATTGAAACCATCGGAAACACATGCTAATTGCCAAATGCACAAATTTTGGTCATGTGACTATGGAGATGCTGCAACAGTTGTAAGTGTGAAGCCTGGTCATAAGTCACATTTTTATTACTATTGTATTTTCTAGGAGCCATAGTAGTACAGTGGTTAGAATGCAGAATGCAGACAAACTCTGCCCACAACCCTGGAGTTTGATCCTGACCAGCTCAAGGTTGACTCAGCCTCTCCTCTTTCCTCAGTCGGTTAAAATGAGGACCCAGATTGTTGGGGGCAATATGCTGACATTTGTAAACCGCTCAGAGTGTTGTAAAGCACTGTGAAGCGGTCTATAAATTTAAGTGCTATTGCTATTGCTAAATGAATGGTGATCAGGTGAGGACTATCTGCCTTCCATTGAGGACCTGTATAGTGCACGAATCAAGAAGAGGGCCGTGAAAATATTTACAGATCCCTCGCATCCTGGACATAAACTGTTTCAACTCCTACCCTCAAAACGACGCTATAGAGCACTGCACACCAGAACAACTAGACACAAGAACAGTTTTTCCAAGGCCATCACTCTGCTAAACAAATAATTCCCTCAACACTGTCAGACTATTTACTGAATCTGCACTACTATTAATCGTTTCATAGTTCCCATCACCAATCTCTTTCCACTTAGGACTGTATGACTGTAACTTTGTTGCTGGCAATCCTTATGATTTATATTGATATATTGACCATCAATTGTGTTGTAAATGTTGTACCTTGATGAACGTATCTTTTCTTTTATGTACACTGAGAGCATATGCACCAAGACAAATTCCTTGTGTGTCCAATCACACTTGGTCAATAAAAAAATTCTATTCTATTCTATTCTATTCTATTCTATTAATATTGGTTCTATGGGTGTGGCTTGGTGGGCGTGGCATGGCTTGGTGAGCGTGGCAGAGGAAGGATACTATAAAATCTCCATTCCCACCCCACTCCAGGGGAAGGTTACTGCAAAATCCCCATTTCCTCCCGATCAGCTGGGATTTGGGAGGCAGAGAATAGACGGGGGCGGGGCCAGTTAGAATTTTTACTACCAGTTCTCCGAACTACTAAAAATTTCTGCTACTGGTTCTCCAGAACTGGTCAGAACCTGCTGAAACCCATCTCTGGTTCCAGGATAAAAAGATCATAGCTACAGTAGGGGCCAAAATTGTGGAAACCTTTTGGGAAAAGTGTATTTTTGAGGTTTGATGGCTAATAACACCAGTTTTTGGGGGGAATTTCAAGATAATCATATTCCACTGCTGGAATGGCCTGGGAATAGCCCAAGGCCTTAACCCAATTGAAAATCTATGGAGCTGACTCAAGAAACTTGTTAGTCAGAAGCAACCCAGCAATAAAACCAAGTTAATAGAAACAATCCTTCAATCTTGGTTTCACATTAGAACAGCTGCAGAACTAAAAGACTTGGTTCACTCCATGGGAAGACGTTTTAAGGCCGTAATTCATGCTAAAGGTTACCCAACTAAGTATTAACTGACATGGTGATCATTTCTGTATATCTTATTTTTTCTATGGTGATAATTTTTGTATATCTTGTTTTTTTTACGTGTTTCACTTTTCTTCTTTATACTGTAACTGCTATTCTAATAGCAAATCCTCCATAAAAGTTGTTGCATTACATTCTTGATTAAATAATCTTTCCATTGATATATAACTTTATGGTACTACTCAAAACAAAACAAAAAGTGGTGTTATTAGCTAGCTTTAGAAAATACACTTTTCCCAAAAGGTTTCCACAATTTTGGCCACTGGTGTAGAAGAAGAGAAGGTTTCAAATCTCAGTCCAGGATCCGACTTCAGCATGGAAGGAGTTAATTAACAGAAGGATGAATGCATTTAAATATGCAGCTCATACAGTCCCATTTCCAATCCAAAATATTCCATCCAGAAGGAGGGGGGAGAACCTCAATCATTACCAATTCTGCTTAAAATAAAACCTGTCCCATGTATGAAAATATTTTAATGAGCTTTATAGAGGTTTGATCAAAAGCTTGCCTGCAACAGAAGACAAAGACGTTTCCCCCACCACCCACCATCCCTGCAGCCACTTTTCTAAGCTTGGTGCAAGTCGAGGAGAGAAGAATTGAAATCAAAGGAGTCAAGACTACTGTAATTTCTCAGCCCAGACATGGAGACCCAAGTGGGGGCTCCTAATAAATTCAAGAGTCAAGATCGGATTGAGCTGAGTTCACGTTCGGAATTCTGTGTAAAGCGGATGGGGAAAAAAAGAAGGGGGAGGAGGAGGAGGGAGGAGACTTAAGCAAATAATTGAGTACAGAAATGAAAGCTTAATTCATAAAAGCAAAACATTTTCCATTCATCAACCTGCAAGCAGTTAAATGCGGGTGGGGGCAGCAGTTTGAAAGAAAAAAGGCCGCCTGCCATTTGGGGAAAAGATCCAGCAGGGAAACGGAAACGCAGAAAAGAATGTAAACTAGTTGGGTTTCACAGAGCGCAACAAGTAAACAGTTATTCCACGCAAATCGTTTGTAAGATCATTTGTCGAAAAGCCCCAGAAATCCTTTTTTCACAATTCCTGCATGAGGGATTCAACATTTGGGGGATGGGGGGAGAAGGCCAGCAGGCCACCATGAGACCTGGAGTGCCTGCCACATTTCGCAGAAAGAATGCATGCTAAAGACGGTGGTTGGGTTGCAAAGAAGATTGAATTAAAGTCACCCTAAGCCCATTTTGACCCAACGATTCTTGTTTTATTCACTGATCATTTTATAGAGTCTACATGTCAGAGTTGACTTGGTGTGTGTGTGTGTGTGTGTGTGTGTGTGTGTGTGTGTACCAAAAGTCAAGATGATAGCTGCAAAAGTGGAATTGAAACTCCATGTTCAACTGTAAACCACACGTACACAAACATAATGGGTGAGTTTCATCAGAAAACAAAATTGTAGCATAGGATTGAACTGTGGCATCCTTGATGGTTTCTGAACTTGGAGGTTTTCTTGCAGAAGTTTCATTACCAAGCTAGGTAACATCATCAGTGCCTTAGTTGTGCATTGATCAATGCACCATCACAATGCACTGATGACGTTACCCTAATTTGGTAATGAAACGTTTGCGAGAAAACCACCAAGCTCAGAGACCCCACAGGTGAGTTTCAATCACACCTATATGGCTATTATCATTATTATTTTTTTCTGTCCATACCTCATTCCTTGCTCAAACTGGTCCAAGGCTGTTTCCTACGAATGCACAGAGGCATAACCATTGGTTTAGATTGCTAAAGATTCAGGAGACTGTTATGAAAACAGTCAGCTGCAATTTCCCCAGGATCCATGATGAAACCTGGCTGGATCTTATACAATATAAAGTCTCCTCCTAACAGGAATGAATGAATTGCATCGACAATGTTGCATGGTCTAAATTGGATCTCAATATGAAAGAGTTCTGTTGTTGGAATACATATACACTTTTCATCTCATTTTCAGCTCAGTAAATCCAGCTGAAAGAAACTATGTAAGAATTATGCTTGGACAAGAATTCCTTTCATTTTTCAGCATTTATCCAAAGAAGAGAATATTTGTAGCTCCAGGTTGAACTGTGGGGTCTTCGGTGTTCTCTGAGCTTGATGGTTTCCTTGCAGATGTTTCATTACCAAACTAGTGTTGGAAGAAATATCCATCTGGGTTCAGTTCCAAGTGGGGACAAAGACACTGGAAACATGGAGGCTGCTTGGAAAGATGGTTTAATGGTGGTCAGGATCACATGGCTTGAGTTCCTGAACAGAAAAGGGATGAGATCCTGTGTGCTCCCTGGCTTTATGCTTTTTCTGAGCTTTGAACTTTCTGGGGCACAAGAAGAGTACCCTGATTGGCTGTCAGACTCCCAGGGGGTGGGGGTCTTAGCTAGTCTTGCTGGCTGATGTAATCTTCCCAGGTGCCATGTGGTGAGTTTCAGTTGCTAGATGGGTTCTATTATGATGCAGATGATGGCCCATTGACAAAGGTGAGGGGTGGCAGGAAGTTGCAGGGAGCTGCTTTGTCTTTAAAACATGTTTCTCCATTTCTCATCCAGGGAAATATATTCTGCCTTTTTAAATATTTTCTAAAATATTTCATTCTTCTAGGAGGGGGGTGGGTGCTAAATTCCTACACTAGGCAACAACATCAGTATACCACCAAGCTCAGAGAACACCAAGTACCTTTATACAAAGTGTGATAAAAGGCTGGGGATACCAGTGGCTAAGACACTGAGCTTGTCGATCAGAAAGGTTGGCAGTTCGGCGGTTCGAATCCCTAATACAGGTCTCCTGGGTGAGCAGGGGGCTGGACTAGATGACTACTGTAGGGTTACTGTATGGTCTAAATCCCAACACACTTTCCATGTACACTGCACCACAAACTGGAATAGTTTCTATTTCATAAAAAAAATAGCAAGTTTAGCTCAGGGGCAACACTTTAGCCCAGTGTTTCTCCAACTGAACAACTTTAAGAAGTGTGGATTTCAACTCTCAGAATTCCCCCAGACAGCCTGGCTGGCTGGAGAATTATGGGAAGTGAAGTCCACACATCTTAAAGTTGCCAAGTTTGAGAGACGCTGGCTTAGACATACACCCCACAGCGAACAGAAGCCAGAAAATGAAAGAGAGAGGGCCAAGTCAAGATGAACTGTAATTTAGGGTTAATCAAAATGAAAGCAATTAAACACAATGAAAGCCATTACTACTCCCTGTTATTTTGTAATTAAGCGTTAAATGTTACAATTCAGCAGAAATATTTGGAGAAGCTTTAAAATCATCTACAAAGGATTGAGGGGGAGACCTACAACCGTGGGACTATCGTTTATACGGTTGAAGTTTACAGCTACCGATGTTTCCTTCCAGAGCTTCATATGCACAAACACAAAGCCTAGAACACATTTCAAACACCTTACACAGGTAGTCCTGGACCTAATGACATTTGTTTAGTGACCACTTGAAGTTACAACAGCAATGAAAAAGGTGACTTATGACCAGTGGTCGGTTTCAAATTCTTTTAACTACCGGTTCTGTGGGTGTGGCTTGGTGGGCATGGCAGGGGAAGGATACTGTAAAATCTCCATTACCATCCCACTCCAGGGGAAGGATACTGCAAAATCCCCATTTCCTCCTGATCAGCTGGGACTTTGGAGGCAGAGAATAGATGGGGAGGCCCCAGTCAGAATTTTTACTACTGGTTCTCCGAACTATTCAAAATTTCCGCTACCGGTTTTCCAGAACTGGTCAGAACCTGCTGAAACCCACCTCTGCTTATGACCATTTTTCACACTTGCGACCACTGCAGCATCTCCATGGTCACGTGATCAAAATTCAGACGCTTGGCAACTGGCACGTATTTATGACAGTTGCAGTGTCCTGGTGTGTGTGTGTGTGTGTGTGTGTGTGTGTGTGTGTGTGATGTGATAACCTTTTGCAACCTTCTGACAAGCAAAGTCAATGAAGAAGCCAGATTTACTTAACAATCGCGTGAATAATCTAACAACACAGGGATTCACTTAACAACCATGGTAAGAAAGGTCCTAAAATGGAGCAAAAGTCACTAAGCAACTATCTTGCTTAGCAACAGAAATGTTGGGCTGAGTTTTGGTCAAGGACTACCTGTATCTCAATTTTACAATAGAGAACATATTCTCTATATCGGGGTCTCCAACCTTGGCAACTTTGAGACTTGTGGACTTCAACTCCCAGAGTTCCTCAGCCACCAAAGCTGGCTGAGGAACTCTGGGAGTTGAAGTCCACATGTCTTAAAGTTGCCAAGGTTGGAGACCTCTGCTCTATATAGTAACAGAATATTCTCCTTTATTAATAGAGAACATGTGGATGTGGGCACACGGGCACACACACACACACAGAGAGAGAGAGAGAGAGAGAGAGAGAGAGAGAGAGAGAGGAGAGAGAGAGAGAGATGCCTTCATTCTGGCTTTAAATACAGATCTGCCCCAGGAGAATGGGAATGTTAGGGAAAGAGTTAGAGGTTAGAGAACTACACACCATTTATTTTATTTTATTTTATTTTATTTTTATTTTTTTATTTTGTCGAGTACATATTAGATAATATATATAAGTATAAGCATGAACTGAATACATAAAATGAATACAATTAAAGGGAACATTAGGATAGGGACGGTGGGCACGCTGGTTCTCTTATGCACGCCCCTTACAGACCTCTTAGGAATGGGGTGAGGTCAACAGTAGACAGTCTAAGGTTAAAGTTTTGGGGGTTTCGGGTGAGACCACAGAGTCTGGTAATGCATTCCAGGCATCAACAACTCTGTTACTGAAGTCATATTTTCTGCAATCGAGATTGGAGCAGTTCACTTTAAGTTTGAATCTATTGTGTGCTTGTGTATTGTTGCGGTTGAAGCTGAAGTAGTCATTGACAGGTAGGACATTGTAGCAGATGATTTTATGAGCTATGCTCAGGTCATACCGAAGGCGGCGTAGTTCTAAATTTTCTAAACTCAGAATTTCAAGACTGGTGGCATAAGGTATTTTGTTGCGAGCAGAGGAGGAGAGGACTCTTTTTGTGAAATATTTCTGGACGCGCTCAATTGTATTAATGTCCGATATGCAATGTGGGTTCCAAACAGATGAGCTGTATTCAAGAATTGATCTAGCAAATGTTTTGTATGCTCTGGTTAGTAGTGTAATCTTACCAGAGAAGAAGCTATCCAAGATTAGGTTTACAACTCTTAATGCCTTTTTGGCGATGTTGTTACAGTGGGCTTTGTCACTTAGATCATTTGATATGAGTACTCCAGGGTCCTTAACAGAGTGAGGGTCATCTACAAGGTCATGTCCACCTAACTTGTATTTTGTGTTCTGATTCTTTTTGCCAGTGTGTAAGACAGAGCATTTGTTGGTTGAGATTTGGAGTTTAACCATAAGCTTAAACTCCTTTAACTCCTTACCTCGGCCACTCCGTCCGACAAAGCGAAGGTCATTGAACCTGGCCACCTGATTCTTCATTACAGCCGAAGCATTCCGAAGTTCAGCCGAATAGTTCTCATCATTACCAGCCATAACCGTTACCACCGTCCCATCAGGAACATCCCCAAGGGATACCACCTAGAAGGAATCAAAGGTAGCATTTAGAATTATTCTAAATAATGGTGAAAATAGAGGTCAAACCAGAATTTTTCTTATTGGGCATGATGGATGGCAAATACAATAAAAAATGTAACCTACTTAACATTGCCTATATTAACCGCGGCAAGATTAGCATTTGCTCAGAAATGGAAGTGTAAAGAAATACCCTCAGAAGAAGAAGCAATAAGCAAAATTTACAACTCTGCAGCGATGGACAGACTTACTTTAGAACACAAAGACAAAAGCGAATCAAGGTACTATGAGGTCTGGAGTAAATTCTATGACTGGCTTGATAGGAGGAAGAATACCAAAACCAAGAGATAATGAATGTCTGGAAATGTATATATCAACGTATATTGTACTTGTGAGGGTATATTAGGTTTATATTAGGAGACCCGTACGCTCACACAGAGAGGGCCTTCTCAGGGTGCCGTCCACCAAGCAATGTCGGTTGGCGGCCCCCAGGGGAAGGGCCTTCTCTGTGGGAGCTCCTACGCTTTGGAATGAACTTCCCCCTGGTTTACGTCAAGTGCCTGATCTTCGGACTTTTCGCCGTGAGCTGAAAACGCACCTATTTATTCAAGCGGGACTGGATTAAAATTTTATTGGGGTTATTTATATTTTTAGATTTTAAATTGTTTTAAATTTTTCGGCCACATCATAATATGTTCCTTTTAAATTTCTTTTAATTTATATACAGTGTATTTTTACTTGGCTGTACACCGCCCTGAGTCCTTCGGGAGAAGGGCGGTATAAAAATCGAAATAAATAAATAAATAAAATATGTATAGAGTTGTAGGGGCAGAAGTAATATAGTATATACTTGATATATAAGGAATTAGCAGATAGGTAAATTTGTATATAGACTGAGGAATATATGATATAGTAACTTGAACTTGACGTAAATGTTAGAAACCAGAGACATAGAGCAATGTCCATTGTTTTTGTTTGTTTTTAAAACCAATACATTTTTTCTAAATAAAAAAAGGAATTATTAATTAATTTAAACTGTCCATTAAACAGCATGAGTTGTAACCATTTCAAGGGACATTTTGGAGCCAGGGCTAAACACTATTTAACATGGGCAGGGTAGGTGTGAGTGTGGGTGGAGGGCACATCCAGTTCTCTTGGGTGAGACCCAAATTGCAATCCTATAGATTAGAATCTTTGAACCACAGGGCTGGAAGGGACCTCTAAAGGTCTCCCAGTCAAGGGGTCTCCAACCTTGGCAACTTTAAGACTTGTGGACTTCAACTCCCAGAATTCCTCAGCTACGAAGGTGGCTCGGTGGCTAAGGCGCTGAGCTTGTCGATCAGAAAGGTCCGCAGTTCGGCAGTTCGAATCCCTAGCATAGGTCTCTTGCGTGAGCAGGGGGTTGGACTAGATGACCTCCAAGGTCCCTTCCAACTCTGTTACTGTCGCTTAAGTGTTAAAGTTGCCAAGACTGGAGAGCCCTGTTCTAGTCCAATCCCCTGCTCAAGGCAGAAGCTTTTTACCATCCCAGTCAAATGGTTGTTCAAAGAAAGACTAAACACCACTTAAGGCTGCAGTTCTAAACCTTGGCCTTCCCATCATCCGGATATATTGGCATTATAATTTGCAGGGCTCCCTATTCACATAACCACAGAAGAAGTAAGTCAACAGGGTTTACTTCTGAGAAACTAAGATGGTATTAGATTGTTATTGGGGGACGTAAAAATTGCAGAATTTGATTTGGGAAACTTGGACATGAACGGATTGAAATGTAATATAAACTTGGAATGGAAACATCCATTGGTATTTACACTTTCCACCGTTATTCTGGATATGTTTTCATTTAGAGGATATGTTTTCATGTATTTCTTTGATGCATTATTTATGACTGCAATTTCTACACCGCTCAGTTGAAAAAAAAGAAAAAAAAATCCCCCAAAACACAGAAAACAAACTTTGTGTTTACTTATTCAGACACTGAGGAAGTATACATTTAGAAATGTCTTCCCTTCTCTTTTCCTTTTTTGTTTTGAAAAATCATTTAGATAAATATTTTTAAAAAGCGATTCAGTGCATTTAAATGTTCTCACGATCAGAATCAGGAATCAGACATAACAAAAAGTTATTAAATTAATATATTACCCGACTACCCACAACTCTGGGTGGAATTACTTAAGAATGAGTAAAAACAAACTGGGGTAGGAATGAAATTGTATTGTCTATTACTAATTTTAAGGACAACCTTCTTCTCAGAGTGAAGCATACACATAAGATCATCTCACGCAAAAGAATTATTTTATGGTGGCTGCTAAGCCTAGTCAGCTTTCGACATTAACAACAAAAACGGGTTGTGTACTGACCATATTTCTCTCACTGCTCTGGTATTCTTTTACACATATTCTTTATATGGTTCTACATTAGGGGTCTTCAGACTTGGCAGCTTTAAGACTTGTGGACTTCAACTTCCAGAATTCTCCAGCCAGCTATGCTATGCTGGCTGGAGAATTCTGGGGGTTGAAGTCCACAAGCCTTAAAGCCGCCAAGTTTGAAGACCTCTGTTCTGAATGTTTGTCTTTTTGTACAGCATTGTAAGAGCTTTCCTTTGAATGAAAAACCGGGTTAACATTATACAAAGAAAAGAAAAGTAAAGAAGAGAAGAGAAGAGAAGAGAAGAGAAGAGAAGAGAAGAGAAGAGAAGAGAAGAGAAGAGAAAAGAAAAGAAAAGAGAAAAGAAACCACTCTGAATGAACTTCACATAACAGAATAATAGAATTAGAAGGGACTTGGGAGGTCTTCTAATCCAATCACATGCTCAAACAGGAAGCTCTATATACTATTTCAGACAGATGGCTATCCAATCTCTTATTAAAAATCTCCAGCGTTGGAGCACCTACAACTTCTGGAGTCAAGCCATTTAACTGATTAATTGTTCTAACTTTTAGGCACAGAATAAAATTATAATACAGTCCATTATTACTAATATTTTCTAAGCTCTTGAAAAAGGCAAGGAGCTGCTCATCCAATTCTACAGAGGAATTATTGAGTCTGTCATTTGCACCTCTATAACTGTCTGGTTCGGTTCTGCAGCCCAACAAGAAAAACACAGACTTCAGAGGATAATTAGAACTGCAGAAAAAATAATTGCTACCAACTTGCCTTCCATTGAGGACCTGTATACTGCACGAATCAAGAAGAGGGCCGTGAAAATATTTGCAGATCCCTCGCATCCTGCACATAAACTGTTTCAACTCCTACCCTCAAAACGACGCTATAGAGCACTGCACACCAGAACAACTAGACACAAGAACAGTTTTTTCCCGAAGGCCATCACTCTGCTAAACAAATAATTCCCTCAACACTATTTACTGAATCTGCACTACTATTAATCGTTTCATAGTTCCCATCACCAATCTCTTTCCACTTTCCACTTTCCACTTATGACTGTATGACTATAACTTGTTGCTGGCAATCCTTATGATTTATATTGATATATTGATCATCAATTGTGTTGTAAATGTTGTACCTTGATGAACGTATCTTTTCTTTTATGTACCCTGAGAGCATATGCACCAAGACAAATTCCTTGTGTGTCCAATCACACTTGGCCAGTAAAATTCTATTCTATTCTATTCTATTCTATTACGTATCAGCCTAAAATACAGACATACAGACATCCAAAAAGTTAAGTCTAGTGAAATTCACACACACACACACACACACACACAGAGTAAATGTTAAGATATTACATCTACATTCAGTAATCACTTCAATTATTATTTCACAGGTTGTATTAATTGAAATCGAAGGAACTTCAAGTCAATATTTTAGATTAGCATTCAAAAAAACAGTTTTTAAACCACTGATTTAATAGCGGTTCCGTATTACTACTTTTAAATCACTGTTAATGCAGGGTGATTTACTAAATAAGATCAAGCAAGGTGTGTAGCGTTGCCTCATTCTTGCAACTAAGTCATGTGACATATTTGCTTTGTTGTAAATGTTGTGCAGGGTTTAATTTCTCCAGTAGATCTCAAAATATTCCAAGATCACAGCTTCCCCGTGGTAACTTCCCTATGTAACTATCTGCCATTGTCTAAGAAACACGTAATAAAAATACTTGTAGTTGAACACATCTGAGAGTCATCAGGTTAGAGATGAGTTGCTATTTTTTTAAACTGGTAACCATAGAAGTTACAGTGATTGGCTACAGCAAAGGGTTCTTGGGACATTTTTATAAAGTTTAAAAAGTTATTGCGTGAGACAAAGCTGTTTATTTTTATCAGGGTAAAAGGAGATGCTTCAATTGGCTGGCTGGAACTGAAATATCTTTCGTAGGAATGATTCCAATGATTTTCTAGAAAAATGTCCATTAAGACCAAGCATCTTTCAGAAGACAAAGCTTTTGACAAGTTGGGTATTATAAGAGTTAAAGTAGAAGGAGAGATTCGTTATAGAGATGAATTGTTGATTATTTCATTGTTTAATTAAAACTCCATAGCTTGTGGACTTTTAGAGAGATTATATTAAAAAGGTAAAGGCTCCCCTCGCACGTATGTGCTAGTCGTTCCTGACTCTAGGAGGCCGTGCTCATCTCCGTTTCAAAGCTTAAGAGCCAGCGTTGTCCGAAGATGTCTCCATGGTCATGTGGCCGGCATGACTAAACACCAAAGGCGCATGGAACGTTGTTCCCTTCCCACCAAAGGTGGTCCCTATTTTTCTACTTGCATTTTTTACGTGCTTTCGAACTGCTAGGTTGGCAGAAGCTGGGACAAGTCACAGGAGCTCACCATGTTATGCAGCACTAGGGATTTGATTATATTAGACCCCAATAATAATTTTAAAAAATGATATACTCTTTCAGGTCAATATTTCCTTTTTAAAAAAACCAAGCAAAACTGATAATGTCTTTACCAGGACCACACCTTACATCTGGAAAAAAGGTATCCACTTTTGACAGATTGCAACCTCTCCTCCCTCTAACTCTAAAGCAGGGGTCTCCAACCTTCGCAACTTTAAGCCTGGAGGACTGGGGGATTATGGGAGTTATGGGCTTAAAGTTGCCAAGGTTGGAGACCTCTGCTCTAAAGCATGCTGGGCTGGGGGATTCTGGGAGTTGAAGTCCATACATTTTTAAGTTGCCAAGTTTAGAAATGTTGCACTATGGGAATCTGAAGATATCCTTTTTATCTCTATCCAGAAATGAATGCATAAGGTTATACCAATGGAAACTAACCCTAGTAAGCTGGGGCTGCGACCTTGAGGGATAAATCTGATGCGACTTTGAAAAATAGGAATGCAATGGCTTTCTTGCTAATTATGTCTCAGTGTTGGGAATATCTGGAAACTCTATTTGTAATTCATTAATATTAATAGTTTTTTTTCAACCACTTGATTAAAAATATTGGTAAAATTAGGATAATGAATTAGAGTTTAAATGAGAGTTTATATTTATTATGTTAACGGGAAAATGAATGTTGTCAATTCTCATGCTTTTTGGAAATTATGAGCCACTTTTGATCCTTTGTCTTTCTTCTTTTCTGCTCCTTATTACAACCTTCTATATTCTTCACTTAGTTCTTGGTTCCCCACCCCACCCCCCTGGATTAATATTCAATAAAAGTATAATGGAAAAATTGTTGGGTTAATATTATTTTGATTCTTATTGTTTTTTCACCTAACAATGACTCTTTTATTTAAATCCAGTTTAAATAAAAATATCCTAAAGGGGCTTTTTCCATAAGGCAACTGGGGTTTTTGGTGGTGTTATTTTTAAAAAAATAAAAACATTTGTGCTTCTCATCCAAGATGCATCTTCAATTCTTTAGAAAACTGAAGAAGCAAAACATTTTCAAAGAAAAATAACAAGAAAGTCCAGTTGCCTAGAAAAAGCACCTTAGGGACAACCATGATCTGTACGGGAGAATCTCTGTAGACATTAAATAAAACATTACATTAACATTTAATTCATGTTTGTTTGTTTGTTTACAAAATCCATTTCACCCACCTTATCTGGGCTTTGCTTAAATAGGAGGTTTGTTATAGCAAATAATTTGATATATTTTTTCCCTATTATCAAGACCACAAGATTACCTTGTATTTTAAAAACGGGTTTTCTTAATAGCAATGTCTTGTCAAAAGTGGGAAACAATGTTTAAAATCCATTTAATTCTGCCCAAGTAAGGCACAGATTTAGGAAGTATGGGTCCATGGATCAGGTCTTACCTTTTGAGAGAGCGAAACCCTCTCAAAAGTGTTTCTCAACCTTGCCAACTTGAAGATGTGTGGACTTCAACTCCCAAAATTCAGTCATTTAAAGCTCAGCCCTCTTTCATTTTGTACGACAGGGAGAAACAGGAGAACTGTGTTTTTAATTCAAAGGCCTGCCTGTAAACGCAGGTTTTTTCCGGAAACAAATATGAATCTGAGACTAAACTAGGGACTGTTTACCTTCAAATTTAGTGGGAAATTAATTGCCTCCTTACAGGGATCTTGGAAGAGAAGAGCCGTGCTGGTGTGTGGTTGTCAAAAAAATCAAGAGGAATCTGGCAACACATTTTATTAAAAGGTATCAGATTTTGCGAGCTACACCTACTGCACTAGCAAGGCAACAACTAAGGGGCTTGACAAAGAAAAACAAGTGTTATCTCGGGATTAAACTCCTTTCATGGTATGATATGATGCAGTCAGTTTAGTGCAATGGATCAAGGCCCTAACTGTACAGACCTGCCCAGTTTACGGAAATAAATCTTGCAGAGATCAGTAAGACTTGTTCTCAAGTAAGTGGCGATAGGATTACAGCCTAAAAGTGTATAATTTGGCGGCATCACGCCCAGTTCAACTTCACTTGTTAATTAATTTAATGGCTAGATTAAGACCTTGCTTTGCTAAATTATTATTTTTTGTTTATGCAACACCCTCAGAGCTTCATAATCAGAAGAGGCTGTTTCCTGCCTCAGGAGCTCCCCATCTTAAATGCTAATATTTTCTGGCAGCACTCTTGGATTTGTGCACAACCAGCAAACCGCACCACAGCTTTTGGGAGTTGGGTGACCCCAAATTGGAGAGAGATTGAGATCCTAAGCCATGGTTTATGTGGGGTTTATTAATTAAGCCACAAATGCTGGTGTTCTGCAACATGCTCAGCCGCACAATGGCAGTTGGTTTCATGGCTTCGAGAGATGGGTGACCAAACCCGTAGAGAAAGAGAAGCTGTTCTTACTAAGCCATAATTGATCATAATCTATATTCTAATTTCCCCCCAGAGAGGTTATTCTTAAAAGTGGAAGAATTTCAGGCTTATTGGGGGGGGGGAAATTAGTTGGGTTCATGAAATACTCCAAGCCAATAATAGACAATTGTCTTTCTGTCGCCTCCCTCATAGAGAAGTCTAGGTGTCGGCTACGAGCAACTAGATGCATAGATGCAGAGTTCAAGCCAACTACTTTATTATGTTCTGCCTTTATTACAGGAATCTCCCCACTCCGGCAACCTATGTCTGGGAAAAATTAGATGTTCCAAGGACCTTAGTGGGTGTCAGACTTAGCCCTTTTGCACTTATGTAGTGACTCCAGGCTGGTTTTATGCTTGACCCTCCTCCCTGCGAGGCTGGGACCTTCCCAACATCAGGCAGAGACAGGGTAGGATTGGATTCATACTCATGAATAGAACAGAACGGAACATAATAGAATAGAATAGAATAGAATGGAATGGAATGGAATGGAATGGAATGGAATGGAATGGGAATGAGAATAAGAATAAGAATAAGAATTTAGAATAGCACAGCATAGCATAGCATAGCATAGAATTTTTTATTGGCCAAGTATGATTGGACACACAAGGAATTTGTCTTGGTGCATATGCTCTCAGTGTACATAAAAGATACCTTCATCAAGAATTCTAAGGTACAGCTATACAGATTGTCCTTGATTTATGACCATAAATCAGCCCCAGAATTCCTTCGTTAAGCCATTGTTAAATGAGCTTTGCTCCAATTTTACGATTTTCTTGTTACAGTTGTTAAATGAACCACTGCCATTGTTAAGTTAGCAACACAGTTGTTAAATGAATCTGGCTTCCCCCATTGACTTTGTTTGTCAAAAAGGGCCCCAAAAAGGGGGATCACATGACCTGTCATAAATACGTGCCAGTTGCCAAGCGTCTGAATTGTGCCCACGTGACCCTGGGGATGCTGCAACAGCCACGAAGTCTCAAAAATGGAAAAAAAAAAAAGGTCGCTTTTCCCCCCAGTGCCTGTTGTAAACATCAAACAGTCCCCAGTGGTTGTAAGTCAAGAACTACCTGTAGTTTACTTTGGTTTCCTTGAATAAACCAGAATGGCGAGGTTCATCCAACCCACTAAGTGCAGGGCAAAGAGACCACAGCGTGGCTGAGATGGGAGATCCAGCCCACACCTGAGGCAAGACTACAAAGCCGACTGGTGAGGAGGACGGCTGGCAGACCGTGTGGTCTGACTGCTGCTTTGGAAATGAGAAAGAACAGTTCAGCAAAAAAAAATCTCCCGCACTAAAGGAAGGTCTCTTGCATTCTGTCAGGTAGTTTCAGCAAATCCTTGGGATTTTCCGAGTGGAAGAGTTTTGCCAGATCCAGAAGCTGGGGACCCCCCCTCCTCTAAGTTGGGCATGTTGGATGGGGGCACACATAGCCATTAATGGGGCATATGGGAAAGACAGTCCTTTGGCTTATTAAGAGAAAAGAAGAACCTGCTCCAAAATTAAATTCTCCATCTTTTGGACTGGGCAATACTTCCTTCCTTTTTTGAGGGGGGGGGGAACCACCCCACAAAAATTAAGGGCCACATTTTTAGGTTTCCAATTGCTGTTCCTTTACCGCCACCGTTTCCCAAAAGGATGCGCTCAAGTTAAGATGGATTTCAGGCAGGCGTAAGTTCTGAATAAGGTGGAAAATGGATCCAGAGGAAGATCACTAGAGGGTTGCAATTGATCAACAGGGACTGGGTCCACACACACACACACACAAATGATGATCGCTATTCAGCCAGTTAAAAAAAAATATCCATTGGGATCCAGGATTTTGTCGTGTGGTGGAAATATTTTTTGAATAATTATCAAGAAATTGAAATCATCAGGAAATCATCATTTGGCACAGGGGTGGATGGGTTCCTTAGAGAAATATTCTGCGACTTTCAGTGTGGTGCTTAGCACCACAGTCCCCCAGGACTATCCTTGGCAGGTTGGTTTACACAAGAGCAAGCATCCGTAAAGAGATAAATGGTTGATTAAAATCAGGTTCAGTCTCCTGCCTCTTTTGTTTCTGAGCAAATGGATGACACCCTTGCCCTAGCAATAATGATGATGATGATGATGATAACAACAACAGCAGCAGCAACAGCCGTCGTCGCTACTGCAGCCCTGTTTAAAAGAGCAGGTTCCCTTCTTTTAAACCATTTCTTAAAATAAATCCCAAAATTTATTCCTGAAGGACGTTTCTTCCCCCCCCCCCCATCCTGAAATCTGTTTCTCAATAAAGCCAGATTTATTTCTTCTTTAAGAGGAGGGTTGTTAAAGACAAAACTGTATTTTTAAAAGGTCCTGAAATACGGTGATGGTAATGATGACAAGGAACGTGATGTGTAATGGTTAAGGCTTAAGAGCTAACAGTATAAAGGAAAGGAAAGGAAAGAAAAAATATTTAGCTATCCTTTGCACTTTATAGGCCATCTCTTGCCGAGATCTGTGCCGCTACCTTTTTCATAAAATTAGAAATTTAATAAACGTATGTAGGATACAGGTCCCTATTACCTCCAGGATTACGATAACTACCCGACCTCCGGACCTTCAGACGTGAACTGAAGACTCTATTATTTCAGCGCGCTGGACTAGCCTAAGATAAAATGTTTTAGCAAATTTTAATGGGGTTTTTATTGGTTTTTACTGTTTTAGTGATCAGGCCATGATAATATTTAGTTTTAACTGGGTTTTAATGTTTATTTATTATATTGTTTTATGTGAACCGCCCTGAGTCCTACGGGAGATGGTGCGGTATATAAGTTTGATTAATAAATAAAAATAAATAAATAAATATTATGTATATTTATGAGGAATAAAGAATGCATTTCCTTCCTTCCTTCCTTCCTTCCTTCCTTCCTTCCTTCCTTCCTTCCTTCCTTCCTTCCCTCCCTCCCTCCTTCCTTCCTTCCTTTTCCTTCCTCAGGTGCCATGGACACGAATGGGGACTTCCAAGACATGGATCGCGCCTACCAATAGATCTTTGCTGGGTTTGCAATAAAAACGCCTTTGCACTTAACGGGCGCCCTGCTAGCGCCACAAATTGAACTGGTCCTATTACAGCCGTCCCGGGGTCAGTCTTATGCGGCTCCCCGCGGCCGAAATCCAATCCCCCCTCCTCCCAATTCTAGGCCCGGCTCGTTTCTTCAGTGCCGTCTGCAGAACTGCATTTGCCCAGCAGCTGCCCCGGCTCAGTGAAGGACCGCGGGTTTCAGTGAGAACTCCGACAACGACTAGTTCATTCAGTCATCGGGCTAAGCGTGTTGGGTGAACGCAGCCCACCTCTAGACTAGAGAGACGCGATTCTGTTGCGGCTTCTGCCCTACCCGGAGCTTAGAGCGCTTCTCAAAGCGCCTGAGGCTCTTTCTCCCCGCCCGGCGTTCTGCTCCATCGACCTTGTTCTCGGACTCAAACTCAGGTCCGGGAGAGAACGGCCGACAGGGCTGCGGGATCCGGTGGGAATTGGGTTCTTTCCCAGGCACTTCCTCGGGTTGCTGTCCAGTTTCTCAGCTGGTGCCGAAGCGCTTCCTCGGGTCTGCGAAGGAGCGCGGTCGGGATAATTGCGCCGCTTACCCAGAGCGCGCTTTGGAGAGCCATTCGGCGACCGGAGCAGAGCGCCTTCGACACTGATTGTCCCCGCCGCTGCGGAAGCCCCTTCCTCGCACGAACTGGCTCGTTCCACTGAGGACTAGCCAGTTGCCAAGTGTCCATGGGGATCGTTTGCGTATCTGGCGCGCTGGGCTCCCTGCGATTTGAGGCTTCCCGGTTGGAGTGGCCAAAAGGCAGGCGCCCCGCTTCGGGGTTTTAAAAAAACACGCCTGTCTACTCGGAGAAAAGCAAGTCCCACGGGTGTGTCTGCATCAAAGACTTTAAGCCCGAAGGTCGAACAGGCTTAGATCCCCGGAATGGGATGCGGGGAGGAGGATTGCTCCGACTCCCCATCTCTTTGGGGTAAAGAATTGAGAAGAGTAGAACTCCCAAAGTTTTTTTTTTCAAGAGGCAACTGGGCTTTCTTTGTTTTTCCTTGAAGGCGTTTCGCTTCTCATCCAAGAAGCTTCTTCAGTTCTTCAGAAAAGCAAAGAAAATCCAGTTTTGCCTTTTGGGGGGGGAAAAAACACCACCTTTGGGACAACCATGACCTGAACGATTGAGAATCTCCATAGAGAAAGGCACAACTTCATAACCAGGTTCACACAACACACTTTTCCCCCTTAATATGGTTTGTTCATTTCCTGGCTTGGCCTGATCTGTCAAACTCGGCCATTCTTGCCTTAGCCAGAAAGTCGCAACGCGCATTCTGGTGGTGGGGTTCGCCCAAGGCATTGGGGCTCGCAAACATGGTGTGAATTCTCTTAGCATAGGGCGGAAACCAGGCCGCCACCTTAAGCCCAATTAGGGTTTATTTGTTTGACCATGGCGTGTTAGGTTAAAAAAAACATCAACCAAGGGTTTTAAAATGGGGCTTTAAATATAAAGAGCTGTCTGAACCCAGATTCTAGATCTTTTATGTATTGACCAATTCTAGATTCGCAAATAAAATCTAACCTAACCGGAAACTTTGTAAAACAGTTTTGTAAAAGCGAGCTTAATCTGAATTTTCGGAAGTTGCTGCTGTTTTTCCCTTGGAGTCCTCAGGGCGAAACGGCTGCTTTTGCCTCCATGCCCGTAAATTAACTCCGCCTTCGCTCTCTCTGCACTGCCTGCAAATTAGTTTTTAATTAATTTATTTCGATTTCTGCATCTTTCCGATCGGAAGCCTACTTCGTGCTACTAACCATTGCTATTACCGGTAGTAAGCAATATTCTTCAGCTGGCAGCCCATCAAGAACAGTTACTTCAAAATGCTGCGGTTTGCTTTCATTACACCTGTCTATACTGATGTTGCAAAATATTAGAAAACGATAACAACTATCAGCTGGCAAGGCCCAGTTGGGGAGTCTGGAACAAAGAATTTCCTACTAGGGAAGACAATCCGGCTTCTAGAATTCCGGAGTGGGAATCTTTAGCACCAACCAAAGTGGAAGAGGGGAGAAACAACTTGTAAGAACCGTCTCAGTTTTAACTTTACTCATTTTATTTCAACAGTAACAGAGTTGAAAAGGGACTTTGGAGGTCATCTAATCCAGGGGTCTCCAACCTTGGCAACTTTAACTTCCAGAATTCCCCAGCCAGCTTTGTGTGAGGTTGAAGTCCTCCAGGCTTAAAGTTGCCAAGGTTGGAGACCCCTGATTCTAGTCCCCGTAAGAGACCTGTACTAGGGATTCGAACAGCCTTAGTTTCCGAGCGACAAGCTTTGACTTTGTTTTTACACAAACTTTATTTTGCTTTCGGTGGGTTCCTGCATGAATGTGGGCTGCCTCCCGAATTCAGGGTTCAAGATACAAACTGCAAATTCGGACAAGGATTGGGGGGATCCGGATTCAGGCAGCTGAGAATGCCGCGAAAGGCTTTGGATACCCCGTCCGCATAGGCAAAAAGGATCTCAATCTCCGAAGGGAAGAAATAAGATTCAGGGTTGATCAAAACAGAAGCTGCAATTGTCGCAGCCTCGGAAAGTCGTCGGAGAGCTAAAAGCCAGTGGTGGGATTCAGCCAGTTCGGGAGAACCGGTTGTTAACTTTTTGAGCAGTAACCGGTTATTAAATTACTTAAATCCCACCACTGCTAAAAGCTACAGCGCTGCATTTCAACTGCCGCCGGAAGAGCAGCGGCGCAAACGTTTACGAAGCGGAGAAAGAGAAAGGAAAAAGCGAGCCGCTCGCGGTTGAAAGGATTAGTTAGCCCTTTCCTCCGCTTTCTTTGGCTTCTCGTTGGAAATCTCCTGGAGTTGTTGATTCGCTTAATCTCCCTGCCGACGCCGGGAAGTTGAATGGCCGTCCCTAACTCGAAGAAAAAGGGGGCGAAAGTCGGGAGGGGTCCCGCGCTGCGAGCGTCCCAGCTGCCAAAACGCGGAGCCGTATTCCTAAGAGAGCGAAAAGTGCAGGAAGGAGGCAGGGAGGGAAGGAGGGAGGGAGGGAAGGGAGGAGGCAGCAGCAGCGGCCGGGGAAGGAAGGGGGACGCAGAAGTCGGGGGTAACTCGGAGTTACCCTTGAGAACTGCATGGGGGACTCCCTCGCTTCCCTTGTAACTGTGGCAGGTCCGGATTCGAGAGACGCGTCTCTTGAAGACAAAGAGCTTTTCAATAAGATTGGAAGCAAGAGTACCCTACCCAGTTTGTACCCTACGACTATCAGTAAGTGTTGTACCTTCATGAAGGTATCTTTTCCTTTATGTACACTGAGAGCCTATGCACCAAGACAAATTCCTTGTGTTTCCAATCACACTTGTCCAATAAAAAATTCTATTCTATTTTAAGAGGCAAAACGAGGCCGCCTGGGGCAGACCATCTCCCGCCGGGCACAAGTGGCAGCGGAGACGCGGCTCGTCTGAATGCCTAACTAACTAAACAAGCGCTGGGATCTCCAGCCTTGTTTTGGATCCCAAGTTGCTCGCAGAAAGAGATCAAAGGGTTAATTCTAAAGTGCCAAATTTAAAAGGGATTTTTTTTTAAAAAAAAAAGTGGGGGTGCATTCTTTCCTTTGGCCCGAGAGTTGAAGCACGGACATATTAATTAATACAACTTGTTCCCCCCCCCCCTGGATACGCAGGGCTGGCTACTCACTACACTACACAACGAGTCTGCAGAGGATCTCTGAGAGGATGAAGTAAAACTCGGAAATATCTGAATGGCAAGAGGGTTGGGAAGGCTGGCGGCATTTTTGCCTAAACTAGCAAAAGTTACGGTGTGAATTTGATCCTTCAATAACAGCCCCCCTCCTTCCCCCCGCAGTAACCCTGAGGACTAGAAGCTTAAGTCAAAACCGGCGTGGCAGGCAAGCTTTCTGTCGCTCAGATGGAGCGGAGTAAAATTGAACACGCTGGGTTGCTTGAGGTTGACAGCCTCCCCCCTCCTTCTTCGCACAAACTCTCCTTCCCCTTTTAAGAACCAGAAAACAAACCAATCGCCGAAATGCGATGAAAAAGAGAAGTGGGGCAGACAGACACTGACGAAAGAGCCACCGGAGTGGGAAAAGGAAAGAAGCCCGGCCTCAAAACGGAGGAGTCTCGCGCTAATTGGGAAAATTTCAGCCTTACAACAGATGAGATATTGTGTGTGTGTTTGTGTGTTATTTCTTTCGGGAGATCTTTTGGGAAGAAACGACCTGGCACGAGAGTGAGAGACCGGGGGGGGGGGGGAGAGAACATATCTGGGCATGCGCCACTCTCCTTACTAAGCTTTAGGACTACCGGATATTTATGGGGAATCTTGTTATTTCTATGGGAGACGCTGCCTCCACGCCATTTCTAGGAAGTTTTTGAGGTGGTCGCTTTTTTTGCTTACGGCTCCTATTTGAGCACCTTCACTTTTGCTTTCCAGGGAAGCTAGATTCCCGCCGGGGGAAGAAAACGCGGCCCAGACGCCGAGTGGGTGAGCGAGCATCAGGTTTGAATTCCGGAAAGCAAGTGACTATAGGCTGGAGGAGATGGGTCTGCGTTCACACGAGACCCTTGGTTACCATGGGGTGGGCCGGTCGAGAGTGTCAGAGGAGCCCGGGCGAAATCTCGGCCTGTGGCGTGGGGACCGGGCGATCGTAGTAGTAAGCCAATCTTGTTAGCCTTTTGCAAGAGACTGAAGTCCGGTCTGGTTTCCTCCCCCACCCCATTGACGTTGGGTCAAGAGGGAGGTCAGTTCTGCTACTAATTGTTGGTTCACAGTTTATCTGTGGGCGCCAGAGGAGTGGTGGTGGGGGGGCGTATAAGCTGAGCGGGTACTTAAATAATATACATACATACATACATAGAAGAGTCTCTCCCCCTCTATCTATCATCTATCTATCTAGAGCGAATTTATCTATGACGCCAAACTTGTGTTTTGGAGGGTGTTCCAGAGGAAAAAATTACTTATTTTTCCTTCCCCGAGTACGGCAGACATCTCTCCCGCTTAAAAAAACCGACTCTTTCCTCCCCTCGCTTTGAAAAAGGGGAAATTTCCTCCGCTTTTCATAGCAGGGACACAGGCCTACAGAGATCGGAAATCGCTCTCTCCGCCGACGGTCCAAGTTCTGAAGGGGCCATAAGACGGGGGCCTGCAAGCGTTCCTTTCCCCTTCTGAAATTCCCCTTCCTTATCTGGGGCTCCGGTCGGACAGTCTGGGCGCCTTAGCAGGTTGCAGACAACCTCAGGCCTTCCAGCATTGAGTCAAAAGCGCTGGCTTATTTAAAAGGGAAGGTTTTTAGCTCGAGGCTGAGTCAGGTTGCTTGTTCTTGCTCTTTTTTTAAGGAGTGCAGTCTGCACAGATATTATAGCTTATAATGGTTTATTTAAATTTCACCATCGTTTTACATTGCCTTGCGCTGTTTGGGCTATAGACCGCCTCGAGCGCAACTACGAGGCGAGGAAAGAAAAAAGATTTGGAACCGTGTTGGCGGGAGATGATTGAGATGGATTATATACACCCGGTTCTAGACGGTTGAATTACAGAAAGGGGTTCCAAGCGGCCTTTGGCCGAATTGGGACTTTTCTTTAACCCTGGCTAGCTTCATGGCGGGGGGGAGAGGGGGGCGCGGCACCCTTGTGGGACTTGTAAAGATCGGAAAAATCGAACGACCCTTCTTCAACAAGGGAGACTCTCCGTCTCTTCTCCCCCCCACCCCCAAGTCTCCGGACCTGTCTGGCGACCCCACTCTCAAACTAACCTGCTTGTTGGCCAGGGACGATTAAAATTTCAGATCCGGGAAATCCGGAAAGTTGGGCGGGCGAAAACGCCGCCGCAGCCCGCCAAGAGCCGAGGTGCAGCCAAGGGATAGCGGCCACCCAGAAAACAAGTCGCAGGGAATACTGCAGGCTTCTGGGATTAACATTTGGGAAGCCGCCTGCGATTCAGCTTTGCGGTTTCCCCGCAGGAAATTAAAGGCGCTTTTGGGCTGCCAAGGTCTTTAGTGGGGGAGGGGATGTTAGGGAAACCTGCCTCGTCTGTTTTGCAGCGTCTTTGCCCCGGGAGGGGGAAAAGCGGGAATTGCTGGCTAACCCTGCAAACCGCTTGCCGAGCGTGGTGGGGGGGCTTTGGCCTGTGCCTTTCCCCCTGCCTGCCCAGCGCCCATCCCGGCTGCTTTTGCCGTTAAACCGCGAGTCCTCCCGGGCGCTTGGGAAGCCCGCTCGGCAGGAAACATCTGCGCGCCTCTCCCAGGACCCGCCCGCACCGCCCAGCCTCCCCTCCCGGCTTACCTTGAAGGCCACGGGGAGGGTCTTGTTGCATCTCCAGTGGGAAGGCAGCACCGAGCACAAGAAGTTGGGGCTGTCGGTCCTCACCAGTTCTCCCGGGTGATCGGCCAGGACGTCCACCACCGAGCGCGCCTCGGTCCGGCTGCGAGGTCCCGGGACCGGCGCGCTGAGGGCGCCGCTGTTCTCTCCCATCTTACCGCAGGGGAAGGCCGTGGAGGGAGGTGTGAAGCGCCTGCTGGTGCTGGGGTCTACGGGAATACGCATCACAACAGCGGGCGTTAGGGGAGGAAGGAGGAGGCGGCGGCGGGGTTGCTGCTGCTGCTGCTGGCCGAGAGGCGAGGAAAACGCGCGCCCAGGGCGCAGCGACCCAGATGCCCAAGAGCGCACGGCGGGCCGCTCCGAAGCCAGACGCGGGAGAAAGCCGCCCCAGGCACCCCCGCAGGTCTGGCCGCCGTCGCCGCCACTACCAGTCCCGGCCGCTGCGGCCGCCAGTCGCTCCTTAGGGCGCAGTTCAGGGGCCCCGTTGCGCTTCTCGTGCTCCTCGCCGGTGCTGGCGGCCAAGCAGCGGGCCCAGGCGCCTTGGCGGGGGATTCCCCGGGACCGAGAGATCCGAGCCGGCCTCTGCAGCTCCGGCGCGCCTCCTCTCGCCGCTCGGCGTCGCAGTCCCGTGGCGCTGGGCTCAGAAGCGGAGCCCGGAGAGCGGTTTGTGGGCGGTTGGCCGAATCCCAGAGCGCTCCTTCCGCGCCCAGTCAAAATAAAAGCGGCTCCGACAAAATCAACCTCGGCTCCGTTGGTGGTGGCGGCGGCAAGCGGGACAGCGCTTGGGGCTCCCTCCCGCGGTCACGACGGAGGGGCGGGGAGGCGAGCCAGCAACATCCCGCGCTTCTCGGCTCGGCGGCTTCTCTCTCTCCCCGCGAAGGGACCGAGGCGAGACCTCAACAGGTTTCAGCTCTCGCTCTCGCGCTCTCTCTCCCTGCCGGGCTCCTCTTGGCCCCGTTTCCTGCTCTGCCTGACAAGCCCGCCAGGCGCCCTGCTCGCTCTCCGCCGCCCGCCCTGAGCCGGCCTCCTCCTAAACCGCCTCCTCTCGACGCGTTTGCAAGCAGCCGAAAAGTGGCCGCGGTTACATACTGGCTCCTTCCCTTCCTTCCTTCCTTCCTTCCTTCCTTCTTTTTTTTTTCCCTTGTTCTTTTTCTTAAAAGTTTATTTACACAGAGGCGGCCAGGGGGCGGGGCAACGTCAGCGAAGCCAGCCACTCAGAGCGGAGGAGCGGGGCAGGAAGGATGGGAGGAGGAGGGGTCTATCCGGACCGCGCCCCTTTTTCGAAGCAGCCCCCGCCCGCTTCCTTGGAAAGAGGAAAAAACGTGCGGCCGCGGAGGCTTGTTTGTGGGGTGTGTGTGTGTGCGCGCAGCGTTTTTTGTCCCCCCCCCACCTTCTTTCTGCTTCTCTCTTTTAGCGTTTCCTTTCCCTTCCTCTCCCAGCAGAAACAAATCGATCCTTTCCCGTTCAAAACATTGATCGCTGCCCCTAGGACGGTTGGTTGGATGGACAGTCAGTGGTGGGATTCCGCCAGTTCGCACCATTTCTGGAGACCCGTTGTTAACTTTCTGAGCAGTCTGGCAAACTGGTTGTTGGAGGAAATCATTAGGGCAGAGAAGCGGTGGTTAAATTGCTTGAATCCCACCACTGGATGGACACTTGCAGGTTATGAAAAGTGGAGCCGCCTTCCCTAACCGGCTGCTCTTCCAGACGGGTTTGGTTACAACAACGCCCATCGTCCTTAGCCAGCGTGGCTGGGAAGATGAAAGCTGTAGTCTAAGCCAGGCGTGGGGGGTGGGCTGTGAAGGCAAACATCAGGCTTAGGGGAGACTTCCCCAGAACGAACGTGCGGAGCTGTAACTGGAAGGGTGCAAAATCCCGAAGGGTTAGCGGAGTTCACACAACGCGTGAAAGAAACTCTAAATCCCGGGCAAGCGAACTGAATAGACGCGGTTCTTAACTTGGCTTCCTAGGCCGCCTGGTTCCCGCAGAACGGTATGCTAAGGGAACGGTTGCGTTCCCACAATCTTTTAGACGGGCACCTACCCGTCTTTACCCTCGGTTAACCTGTTGTGTGTGTATCCAGTCCAATTTATTTCATACCCGGAACTGACAGAGTTTAAAATTTCCTCCCCGTTCAGACCTACGCCAGGATTTGCCCACCATCACATCTAAGAGGTCGCCAGCGGGTTGTGTGAACGTGGCCGTCGCCTTGAGTCCTGCTTTGGGGCTTCCCCGCTCCCCACTTTCAGGATTGGCGTAGGGTGCGGACAGAAGGCTCGCTGACTTGCTAACGACACATCAAGGCGTAGCGCGCTGGTCCCCAATGCTATGAAATCATCCAGCGGATTTTCACCGAAAAAAAAGAAAATGCCTTAAAAATGTAAATTACGTTAAGGACGGGCTGTGCCTTCCCGCCTCCTAACTCGATGACTCGCTTTGTCTAAGCCGCCTAAAGCAGGTCAAACACACCTTTTTACCATATATCTGCCCCAGCGAGTTCAACAACGCGATTTTCACCGTAGCGGCTTCTCCTGAGAAGAGGTGTATCCTGTTCGTGGAATCGGGCCGTTGTATTACTTCGGGCCTTAGTGCGGAGAAAATGGGTCCTCTCCCGAATCGTTTTAGGCCTGTGTGACCTTCGCATAGCTCCCCTCACCACCACCACCCGCCCGATAGCCGGTCCTATTCGGTTCTACCGGGGCCACCCCGCGAGCCCAAAGGGAAGAGCGAGCGCCGCTTTGATTTCTCCCCAGCGGCCAAACAGTGGTTCCTGCTTTCTTTGACCTGGTTCCGACGATCTTCCTAAAAACAAGAGGCTGCCTTTGCACAATGGGCTAAACAAGGCGGAGGCGAACGCCTTTCATAGAGCGCTGCTCCCCCAATCTCTCTGGTTCATCTTGTTTTCTTGGCTCTTCTGTGTCTCGTGGGGGCGGGGGTAGAGACGCGGAGGTTGGGGGCTATTGACCCACTGGGTTAAAGTTTTGTTTTAATCCCGGGGTTAATTCCGGTGGCTTCTTCGCCAGAGCCTTTTCAGAAGAAGGAGGATGAGCGGTAAAGTAACAAGACTTGGGTGAAGGTGAGCTCGGCCGGTTTGTGGCTTCTGGGGAAAAACCTGCGAGTTGAGCATAGAGATCCCTGTTGAGTTCTCGAGTTTTTAGGGGCTGTGTGAACTCCCCCGCTTTGCAGAAGGGCCGGCGGGGAGTAGCCTTCAAAAGGCTGGCGGGTTAGAGAGAGCGTTCGGGATGGGGAAGCCTGTAGGGCGGAACGGCCACTGGGGAGGGGAGTGGGGCGCTCTCTTCTCCGTCCGCTTTTCTCAAACCGGAACGTGAAACGAATTGCAAGGGGGCCCTGATTGCTCCCCTAGGGCCCACGGAACGAGCGGCCACCAGCTGCTTCCCCGAGGGCCTTCGCCGGGGAGTGGAAGCGGTGGCAGAGCAAAAAGTGCCGGTGCAGTCGGCAACCGAGAGGCCTGTCCGTCTTTTTGCCGGCATTTCAAAGCCACAGCCCCTGCCAGGTTTGAGCCGGGGCCGCCGAGTCCTCTGCTATTCCTGCCGCCGCCACGACTCCTTCGGGATGCTCCGTTGGAGAGCCGTCGGACGAAGCCGCAGCGCCAGCGACGCCGGGGTAGATATTCGCTAGCCTCCCCGCCCTTAACTTCTGAGCTGCTGGGAAGTGCCTTCGGCCGGGGGCCCTTTGTCAAAGGGAGATGGGGGGGAGCGGGAGGGTGCCCCGATCCCATCTAGACAGCTCAGCAGCTGAACTGATCAGATACACGGACACCTTCCATTACAAACACTTTTTAAACCGCTTTTATCCGTTCAAGCCCAAACCTGCTTCTCTTGGGCCTGTAACTTCGGGGAGGGGGGGAGGGGAAATAGGAAACTGACCCCCAAGGCGCAGAGGGTCGGTTCTTTTTAAAGCAAGGCCCAGAACCGGCACAGGGAGAGATGGGTTAGGATGGAGACGTTGTTTTGAATCCCGGTAAATGTTGTTGTGGGGGGCGATATTTTCATTTAACCTGTTGTGCAAAGGCGGGCCATTGGGTCGACGTTAAACCAGGTTGGATACAGGGCGAGCGACTGTATTCACACGCCAGGCTACCATTAACGGGGCTGCCTGCGTGGTGGTGGGAACCCAGGCCGTTTGGTAACTGAGGTCCGGGCAGTGGTGAGTTTCATTTTTTTTTACTACCGGTTCTGTGGGTGTGGCATGGTGGGCGTGGCAGGGGAAGGATATTGTAAAGTCTCCATTCCCACCCCACTCCAGAGGAAGGATACTGCAAAATCTCCATTACACCGCAATCCAAGGGAAGGTTACTGCAAAATCCCATTTCCTCCCCATCAGCTGGGATTTGGGAGGCAGAGAATAGATGGGGGTGGGGCCAGTCAGAGGTGGTATTCTACGAACTAATCAAAATTTCTGCTACCTGTTCTCCAGAACTGGTCAGAACCTGCTGAAACCCACCTCTGGGTCTGGGGTAATATTCGGGAAAATGAGATCCGGAAGTACACCTCTCTTGTGAGCGCAGTTCTTTTTAAGAGCAAGTCCACAACTTCCTTCCTATCTCCCATAAGATCCCGCCGTTTCGCCCTCTTTTCCAAGTTCTCCCCGGATACGTCTGAACGGCGCTCCTCGGTATTCCCAGCCAATTGCTAAGATTCCTTCTAGCGGGATAATGTTCCTTAACTGTCTCAGGCAGCGCTCGGACAGTTTCCAGGGAAGAGAGTGGGAATCTTTCTCGGGGAGCGCATTGTGGCTCTCCCCCACCCCCCCTGGTTCCGATTGGCCCAGGGGAAGCGGATCCAATACCGGCGGAGTCTTGGGAGCGGCCCTAAGGCCATCGGGGTGCAGCCGACGAGCGATTTGGGATGGCAGAAGTGAAAAGGAAGAGAAGGAAAGTTTGGCGGAGCGGTTAGAAAACCGGCGGCGGGATTTCTTCAACGAACTCCAAGCGGGCGACGGGATTCAGAAGAACCATGAATTCTTTTGCGAGGAGAACAAGCAACAAACCTAAGGGCAGAATCTCTCTCCCCACCCCCACATACACACTTTTGCATTATTTTCTCTTCTTCCTTTTCTTGTTCTTTTTCTTTCTTCCCCTTTTTCCTTCTTTCCCTTTTCTCTTTTCTTTATGTACAGTGAGAGCCTATGCACCAAGACAAATCCCTTGTGTGTCCAATCACACTTGGCCAATAAAGAATTCTATTCTATTCTATTCTGTTCTGTTCTATTCTATTCTGTTCTGTTCTATTCTATTCTATTCTATTCTATTCTATTCTATGACTATCAATAAGTGTTGTACCTTATGATTCTTGATGAACGTATCTTTTCTTTTATGTACACTGCGAGCATATGCACCAAGACAAATCCCTTGTGTGTCCAATCACACTTGGCCAATAAAGAATTCTATTCTATTCTATTCTATTCTATTCTATTCTATTCTATTCTATTCTATTCTATTCTATTCTATTCTATTCTATTCTATTCTGTCCCCTTCCCTCACGCTAAATCAATAATAACCCTCCCATCTATCCTCCCTTCCCCTTTGAACAACTGGGGTGTGTTTGTGTGTTGTTGTTGTTTTTAATTTAAACGTCGGTGATCATTTCCACTTTATTCCCAACGAATCCTCCTCCTTCATCACCTTCAGCATCGATGTATCTTGCAACTAAATCGATGCTTCTTAATTCGGTCTTTCCGGGAAGACGGATCTATGCAGTTTAACTCCTTAGCAGGTGCAATTCGCTCAGCTTTTACTCTGAACTAAGCCTAATTGCGTTTCATGAGATTGCCTGCCACGTTAATGTGTCTAACCTGGACTTTTTTTTTTAACGTATTAGTATTCGAAGCAGCAAAAATAGACAATGTGGATCTCAGAAAAGGCTTCGGGGAGACAATATTTTAGCTCCCAGGCTGGATTGCCAACTTAAAAAAAACACAAAACCACACTTTTAAAATTGTGAGGCTCAACGATTCCTGTATGGAAGGCTCCCAAATTGGAAGAAAAGCGGTGTGAAAAAAGGATTTCTCCCCAGGCCAGATTAAATATTGATTAAAGTTTATTAGAGTTCGCTTTCGCTTTAACTGGATCCAAAAGATGTTTTTGAGAAGGAGAATCTCGGTTTCTAAGCAAACTATTAAAAAGGAGGGCCAGCTTGGTCGGTGTGGTGGTTAAAGATGGTGGATTAACATGCCAGAGACCTTAAATGTTAGAAGGTATCGAAGACTGTGGGGTGTCTTTGGGCCAAACCTTGGAAAAAGGCAAGGAAAAAAAAACCACTTCCGAAAATGTTACCAGAAAATTGCAGGGACCTCTTCCTGTATTTTCCAGGATGAAAGCATAGCAACAGCAAAAAATGCCACGAAGAGAAGGAGATGGGTGGTTTGGGGATTTGATCTCAGTTTTTTAAAATCCTACAGTTGTATGAAATCCGTGATGTATCACTTACTTACACATGCATGCATGGTTTTCCAGAATGGACTGGAGGGGAAAAAAGAGACAGAAATCTCTTGTGGGTTTTTCACTCTTTCTCTCCTCCCTCCGCCCCCCAAATGAAGAGAAGGAATCCTGAAACTATTGTAGCATTTGAGTAAGCTGGCAAAAGAATGCTTAGGGTGAAAGCAGTTGTCAGCGCCTATGCCTGCGGAACTTGGAAGTGTTAAATGTACAAAGGCACTCACTCACACATCTCTTCTCTTGTGTATATAACTGCAGCTAAAAGCCAATGGGTTTGCAGCACGATCTTCAACTGCGTTATTTCGACATTGATTTTCATGAGATTGACTTCTACCTGAAACCAGGAGGCTGAGGACTAGCTGCTTTAAATGCCCCTTTCCCTCTCCTTGGATTTTGCTGGGTCCCACTCCGTTCCCAGGGACTAGTTTTGTGATGGGACAAAATTCAGGTTAGGGAACGGTTCTTGGAAGCCTTCTAACCCTTCCATATAATATTTCTATGTGAAATTCAAGGAGTCCAGACACGGTAAGGGGAAGGGGGCTGTTTTTAGCTTTCATCCTAGCCATGTTTAATGTTGGTTAGATTCAGCGATGTTCAGTGGAGGGAGATTGGGACTGTAAAAGGAGGAGGAGAGGGAGAGAGAGGGAGAGAGAGAGAGAACAGAGCTGCTGCAGGACAGAAGGGTTGTATTCACACAGTACAAAAATCCAGACCAAGTCTCCTCATCCTAACCTTAACAACTCTTTTATAAACCTGGTGGGCTTGAATCCCAGTTCCTTCTTTTTTTGAAGTGCAAAATGGAAGGTTTTTATTCTGAATTCTCCTTGCTATTTTTTTGTGGAGAATTCTTCTGTTTTCAGAGATTCCATGCAATCTGCTGCCATGGCCAAAGTATATTTCTAAAGGCAAAAGTAATGGGAGGGAGAAAGGAAGTCCTCTTCCTCCTCCTCCTTCTCCTCCTTGCTCTCTGGTCCCTAAAGATCTCTCTGGATGTATTTACATGCGCCCCAAACCTTACTGCTTAACAAAAACTAGGGTTGAGTTTATATAAAATGCAATAATAAGACAAAGTATATTCTACCTTAACACAACAACCAATTTCATACCACCCGCTAAGGAAAAAAATACGTCCCCCCCCTCGCAGCTACCAAACTCCAGTTTAGTCTCAGCTTACCCTTGGTTAAGCTGTCCTCCCTGTTTCTCCTTTTCTAAGGCTGGCAGGGCCAATGGCATACTAACCCCATCAACAACACCATCGGATTGCTTTTGCCAATCAGGGACCGGAAAACCTAAGCAACTGACTGAGAATGTCTTTGCTAAGAAGATCTCCCACCTCCTCAACCACCAAGGCTTAAGGACAGGAAAAATAGAATAGAATAGAATAGAATAGAATAGAATAGAATAGAATAGAATAGAATAGAATAGAATAGAATAGAATAGAATTTTTATTGGCCAAGTGTGATTGGACAATAAAAGAAAAGATACATAAAAGAAAAGATACAATTGTCAAGCATTCTAAGGTGCAACACTTAATGATAGTTGTATAATAGAATAGAATAGAATAGAATAGAATAGAATAGAGTAGAGTAGAGTAGAGTAGAGTAGAGTAGAGTAGAGTAGAGTAGAGTAGAGTAGAGTAGAGTAGAGTAGAGTAGAGTAGAGTAGAGTAGAGTAGAGTTGAGTAGAGTAGAATAGAATTCTTTATTGGCCAAGTGTGATTGGACACCCAAGGAATTTGTCTTTTATTTATTTATTTTATTTATTTTATTTTATTAGATTTTTATTGGCCAAGTGTGATTGGACAATAAAGAAAAGATACCTTCATCAAGAATCATAAGGTACAACACTTAATGATAGTTGTATAATAGAATAGAATAAAATACAGAGTATATACAATAAAAATAAAATACAGAGTATATACAATTAAAAGAAATTAAAAGAAACTATTAATAAATGGCCGATAATTTAAAAAATTTACAAATATTTAAAATCTCTAAAACCCCAATTTAAAATCAACTATTTATGCCAGTCTTGGTGCATATGCTCTCAGTGTACATAAAAGAAAAGATACCTTCATCAAGAATCATAAGGTACAACACTTAATGATAGTCATAGGGTACAAATAAGCAATCAGGAAACAATATCAGTATAAATCGTAAGGATACAAGCAACAAAGTTACAGTCATAAGTGGAAGGAGATGGGTGATAGGAACGATGAGAAGATTAATAGAGTGCAGATTTAGTAAATAGTTCGATAGTGTTGAGGGAATTATTTGTTTAGCAGAGAGATGGTGTTCGGGGTGGGGGGGAAACTGTTCTTGTGTCCAGTGGGCGTGGCTTGGTGGGCACCGTGTGGCTTGGTGGGCATGGCAGGGGAAGGATACTGCAAAATTCCCAAACCCTCTCCACTCCTGGGGGAAGGATATTGCAAAATCTCCATTCCCACCCCACTCTGGGACCAGCCAGAGGTGGTATTTGCCAGTTCTCCAAACTACTCAAAATTTCTGCTACAGGTTCTTCAAACTACTCAAAATTTCCACTACAGGTTCTCTGAATTATTCAAAATTTCCGCTCTGAACTGCTCAAAATTTCTGCTACCAGTTCTCCACAACCTGTCAGAACCTGATGGATTTCAGCCCTGCTCTGGTTCTACTTCTGTTTGCTGCCTGATTTGAAGATCTCTAACAAGAAAGAAAACATACAGGAAAATAAACAGACCCTTGGACACCTGAGTATTTTTTACTGCAAAACTTCCACATATCTACCTCTCTGGAATTAGCAATGAAGTGACTTTCCCATTCTACCTTTTCTTGCTGAGATGAACTAAATTTTGGGCATGCCATGTAATGTGTGTAAAAGAATTCTCTTACAGTTCTGGTGTGCAAAAGATTCTTATCTACTCGGAGTTCTTAAAGTTCAAAGGCTGTGTTCTCACTATCACAACTAACCAAGACTTCCTAGGAGCATTCATACAAGATACTAAGTTTGGTAAATGATAACCGTGGTTAGTTGGTTGTTTTTTTTTTCTGGTTATGCCTGTTTAGCATGTTGAAGGAACACAACAGTTTGTTTAGCTTACACATCGATGTATTTTGAGTTCAAAAGAAATCTAGGGAATAATTAGCACAACTCAGAAATAAGTAGCTCAAACGTGTGAATACAGGAAGAATGCATTTTGTTTACACCAGGCTCCAGTTAACAGGTTTTTAGGTTCTTACCAACAAAAGAGGGAGAAAAATTCTTGCAGCATACAGTAATTGATGTCTGCCTGGATCTGTCAACACTCAAAATTTCTCTGAACTAAAATGCCCTATTTTGCTATGGTGATTTGAAGTGAATTAAGCAAAAGGCTATGCTGAATTATACATGTGGGACGACAATTGACCCCCAAATTTTTGTTGCTAAGCGAGACATTTGCTAAGTGAATTTTGCCCCCATTTTATGACCTTTCATGCCACATTTATTAAGTTAATGGATTTTAGATTCTTAGCAACAAAAGAGGGGAAAAAAATGTCTTGCGGCATAATTGGTGTCTGCCTGGATCTGTCAAAACCTCAAATTTCCTTTTGCAAAATTGGAAAGCAGAGAAAATACCTCTGAAAGGAGAAATTATTAGAAAAATTTTAGAGTGCGCAGAAATGAATAGATTAACCTTGGTGATTAAAGAAAGAGAGGATTCAGAATGTTTTAAGATATGGGATAAATTTTACCCTTGGTTAGAAGAAAGGTACAGATAAGCAATGGATAATTATGTGAGAAAATGATAATAATGTATTTGTGGAAAAATGGTAACAGTTCAAATTGAAGTGAGGAAAGAAGAAACAACAAAATAATGGAGCCAGGAAGAAAACACCGAGATGTCACATGGAAGGAATTGCTGACGCTTTAAATGTATGTTTGTCTATAAAATAAAAAACTATAAAAAAAACAAACCCCAAATTTCCAAATTAGCCTCTGAATCGGCTCTGAAACTTAGTGTGATGGTTAGAGCTGGCATGGGCAATCAGAGGCCCCGCGTGCCCACTGCTACCCAACCGTTTTCTCGCAGCTTCTAAAGCTTTCTCCAGCTGCCATTACCCGAAACTGATGTTGTGATTTCCTGCCTCTTTGAGGTGGGGAACAAACACCCGGAACGTGGCTTGCAAACCTTTACACAGCAACATTTGTAAAACCCAAAGCAAAAACAAACTCCCCTCCCACAAAGCAAGCCATTGAAAAAAGAAAGAAACGGTGGCTTTTTTCCCCCCTCACTGTTCCCTTCTCGTTCTGCCCAATGTGGCTCTTGGGCACCCACAAAGGGCAAGTGCCATCCTCAGTCACCAAATGAGCTGCTCAGCGGTTGTGGGAGGCTTGAGGGCGATCCCGGAAGAGTTGAAATAATCCTGTTTCTGGCTGGCTGGTTTATGGTTCAGGTTCTCCTAGTTGTGTTAGGCTTAGGTGGGAGGGAGGGAGAAAAGAAGGAAGGGGGAGGGAAGTAGGGAGGAAGAAAGGAAGAAAGGAAGAGAGAGGGAGGGAGGGAGGCAGAAAAGAAGGAAGGAAGGGAAGGAGAAAAGGAGGAAGGAAGGAGGAGGAAGGGAGGGAAGGAAGGAAAGGGAAGAGAAAGGAGAAGGGAGGGAGGCAGAAAAGAAGGAAGGAAGGGGTGGGAGGAGGAAGGAGAAGGAGGAGGAAGGAAGGGAGGGAGGAAGGAAGGAAGGAAGGGAAGAGGAGGGAGGAGGAGGAGGGAGGAGGGAGAAAGGAAGGAAGGAGAGGGAGGAGAAAGGAGGAAGGAAGCAGGGAGGAAGAAGAAGAGGAAGGGAGGAGGGAGGAGGAGGCAGAAAGGAAGGAAGGGAGAGGGAGGGAGAAAGGAGGAAGGAAGCAGGGAGAAAGGAGAAAGGAAGGAAGAGAAGGAAGGGAGGCAGAAAAGAAGGAAGGGAGGGAGAGGAGGGAGGGAGAAGAGGAAGGAAGCGGGGGACGGAAGGAGAAAAGGAAGCGAGGAAAGAGGAGGGTGGGAGGGAGGGAAGGAAAGGGAAGAGGAAGTAAGAGGGAGGGAGGCCGAAAAGAAAGGGAGGGAGGGAGAGAGAGGGAGAAAAGGAGGAAGGAAGGGGGAGGGAGGGAGGCAGAAAAGAAGGAAAGAAGGGGGAAGGAAAGGAGGAAGGAAGAGGGGGCGGAAGGAGAAAAGGAAGGGAGGAAGGAGGAGGAAGGGAAGTGAACGCTCTAATCCAATGAAGAGGCCACTGAAGAACTGCCCTACAGTGGGGATCCAAGCAAGGCCATTTTCAAATGCCACAGGGCTGTTGCAATCAGTCCTGCCCTATATTTGGGAACACTGCCATTTAAAGAAGTTACCCCTGCAAGATTTCAGTTACACCTCTGGAGAATGGAGATCGGTAGAAGTCAAATAGTTTACAAGCAGATCCCTTTGCCTAAGCCTGTAGGGTTCTCTGTACTAAAATCTCCTATTTTGCCTAGGGGGATTTGAAGAAAACTCAGTACAAGTTTATTCTCGAGTTGTACAAGTAGTCCTCGACTTACGGCCACACTTCAGCCCCAAATTTCCATTGCTAAGCGAGACATTGGTGAAGTGAGGTTTGCCCCACTTTACGACCTCTCTTGCCACATTTGTTATGCGGATCTCTACAGCCGTGAAAGTTAGTAACTCGGTTGTTAAGTGAAATCTGGCTCCCCCATCGACTTTGCTTGTCCAAAGGTCACAAAAGGGGATCACATGACCCCGGGACACACCAACTGTCACAAATACATGCCAGTTGCCAGGCCTCTGAATTTTGATCACGTGACCCTGCGGGGATGGAAATGTCGTCACTGTGAAAAACAGTCGTAAGTCACTTTTTTCAGTGCTATTGTGATATCGAACAGTCACTAAACTAACTGTTGTAAGTCGAGCACTATCTGTTTAGAGCAGGGGTCTCCAACCTTGGCAACTTTAAGCCTGGTGGACTTCAACTCCCAGAATTCTGGGAGTTGAAGTCCACCAGGCTTAAAGTTGCCAAGGTTGGTGACCCCTGGTTTAGAGGATTTGATCAGAATTTTTCAAATTGTGTTCTGAGAACTTGATGGGGTTCTTGGAGAGGCGACGGGCAAAAAACCCCCCATTAATACAGCCAGGTGTTTTTTTTACAGCTGGGGTCTCCAATCTTAAAGCTCCCAGAATTCTTTAAGACTTGTGACCCCCAGAAACTGGGAGTTGAAGTCCACAAGTCTTAAAGTCACCAAGTTTGGATACCCCTGTTAGAGCTTTGCCTATTGATCCCGGCCTCCAAGGTTTTAGTTTTTGTTTTTTTTAAAGTTAAGAAGTTTAAAGTTTTTAAAGTTTTTTTAAAATGTTAGTAAGACCGTCAAGCCTGAAAAAGTCTTAACACCTAAAAAGTGGTTCACCCAATTTGATCCTAGGTGACATTTTCCCGCTGGCCACTAGTTGGTGCTTTAACCACATTCTTCACTGCCCTTCCTTCTTTGAGCCTTTCTTTTCCAAGTTTCAAATCAAAACCTCACCATCAGCAAAGCTTTTCAGAACCCACAGCCAGTTCTACCTCCCACCAAGCATACAGTGAAAAAGCATTAGTTTGGCACCTCTTTCCCCATTTTTTTGTTATAAAATTAATCTGGCATAAAGGAAAGGGAAGAGAAGGAAAAAAAGAAAAGGGAAGGGAAAGTATAAATAGATGAGGAAGGGGAAAAAAGGGGAAAGGAAAGAAAAGGGGAAGGAGGAAGGGGAGTATTCCATTAAATGTTCGTTTACTGCAGTGACAGTTGTAAATCAGGAAAGGGTGAACTGAAATCTCTTTTTGGCAGTATTCTGTATACTGGCCTGTATACTTCAGGAGTCAAAAAGAGGGCTGTGAAAATATCTACAGACCCCTCGCATCCTGGACATAAACTCTTTCAACTCCTACCATCAAAACAACGTTACAGAACACTGCACACCACCACAACAAGACACAAGAACAGTTTTTCCCCGAACGCCATCACTCTGCTAAACAGATAATTCCCTCAACACTGTCAAACTATTTACTAAATCTGCACTACTATTAATCTTCTCATCATTCCCATGATGTGTATGACTGTAACTTATGACTGTATGACTGTAACTTTGTTGCTTGTATCCTTACGATTTATATTGATATTGATTGGTTCCTAGTATGATTCGATTGCTTATTTGTACCCTATGACTATCATTGTGTTGTATCTTATGATTCTTGACGAATGTGTCTTGTCTTTTTATGTACACTGAGAACATATGCACCAAAGACAAATTCCTTGTGTGTCCAATCATACTTGGCCAATAAAATTCTATTCTATTCTATTCTATTCTATTCTATTCTATTCTATTCTATTCTATTCTATTCTATTATTATCATTAAGTGTTTTACCTTATGATTCTTGACGAATGTATCTTGTCTTTTCATGTACACTGAGAGCCTATGCCCCAAAGACAAATTCCTTGTGTGTCCAATCATACTTGGCCAATAAAATTCTATTCTATTCTATTCTATTCTATTACTATCATTAAGTGTTTTACCTTATGATTCTTGACGAATGTATCTTGTCTTTTCATGTACACTGAGAGCCTATGCCCCAAAGACAAATTCCTTGTGTGTCCAATTATACTTGGCCAATAAAATTCTATTCTATTCTATTCTATTCTATTCTATTCTATTCTATTCTATTCTATTCTATTCTATTACTATCATTAAGTGTTGTACCTTATGATTCTTGACGAATGTATCTTGTCTTTTTATGTACACTGAGAGCATATGCACCAAAGACAAATTCCTTGTGTGTCCAATCACCCTTGGCCAATAAAGAATTCTATTCTATTCATTGGCTCTGGGCATCCTGGTTAGATTCAAATATAGGAGTTGCATTCAAACAACATAATAAATTTGCTTATTTTTAACCAAATATGTTATGTGTTATGTGAGCCCGCAACATTTAGCTTCTTCATGGATAAAGGTAATGTACATCTTTTACATAGTGGATTAATTCAGTAATTAGATTGTGTTGTATGAATCAATCATCCCCTGTTTGGAGCCTCCAAATTCACATTAACAAAATTTACTTCCCATTTTTGGCAAAAACTGGCCCAGGGAGAACCATTGGTTTGTTTAATGGCCACTGCTGAACGACCATGCTCAACAACCCCTGAAAAATTGTAAAGTTAGGTCAGTCAGTGACAGGATTTATGATCATTTTGACTTAGGACCAGGGATGAAATGCTCCCGATTCGGACCGGATCGCGTGATCCGGGAGCGATGGTGGCGGGTGGTTCGGAGAACCAGTAGCAAAAATCCCTGCCCCCCCCATGCCCAGCTGAGCTGTGTGATCATCAGAGGTTTTTTGTTTTTTTTATTTTTAATAGCATTTTTTCTTCAGCCGAAAAAATGCTTTTAAAAATAAAAAAAAAGCCTCTGATGATTGTGCGACTCATCTGGGATTGTCAGAGCCTTTTAAAAGCATTTTTTCATCTGGAATCATCAGAGCCTTTTAAAAGCATTTTTTCAGCTGGGATCGTCAGAGCCTTCAGTAGAAAAAATGCTTTTAAAAACTCTTCGATCAACTGAGTTGCCTGATCGTCAGAGGCTTTTTTTCTTTTAAAGGCAAAAAAAATGCTTTTAAAAGAAAACAAAAGCCTCTGACAATCAGGCAACTCAGCTGGGATCGCAAGAGCCTTTTAAAAGCAAGCTTTTAAAAGTAAAAAAAAAAAAGTTGGCCACGCCCACCGAGTCACATTATCACCACCCCCCACCAAGCCACTCCCACCGAACTTCACCACTGCTTAGGACCCTGATGGCCAACTCCATTACGGTTGTAAATCGAGGACTCCTGGATAAAATGGGATGGGGCTCACCATATTAGGAAGGAATCTACCATTTGCCCTAAGACGACTTTTGCACTCAGATCACAGCTTCCATCAAGAGCAACTATGAATCAATGGCCTTTAAAACTAGCTTTAACTTTGGATCTATTGTGTGTTAAATTTGTTGTACCCTCACCTGACACCTTTCTACCTCCAACCCCGGCCATGCTTGAGAGCCTGGTTTCTGGATATAAATTCTCAAGATAAATGCCCACATTTAGGTAATAAAACACTTGTACATTTGTGAACAATACACCCAGAAGTTGAGCCCGGAAGGCAATTAACCAACCATTGTAATTTATAACCTCCCTCCATCTGTAAAAGCCAGAATGCTACTAATTTTAACACTCACTTCAGTCTTGGTCTTAATTCATGTACCCCTAAATTGCAGTGAGAAAGTGTTATTGGCTCTGGAGAACAGCACTATAATGAAATATGATTTGGGGACTATGCTGGGCTTCCCGTCCTGGAGTCCTATTTTGCAATGCCACGCAGCCCCTCCTCTTGTATTCAGAATAGGAATTTGGCCAATAGAAGGGTTGTCATGCTCCTTTCACTTTCTGGCAATTTCCGAAATGTCATGCGGTTAGCATGTCCACGATGGCTTGGGTAGATTAAGCACTTGATTATGATAAATAGATTATTAAAAATATGTGGGTATGTTTGCTGTGCTAAAAAATGTGTTCTTTTTTTTCTACCCAGAGATTGTGCCCACTCCATTAATGATAAAAAAAAAGATTAAAAATCTGCTTTTCTTTATTATTAATTTGTAATGCTATTTTGACAAGGAACACATTGTTATCTGAGCTGTTATCTGAGAAACCGTATACAAGTAGAAGCTCAGTAAAATGCTACAGCTTGTAATGTGCAGGTTCTGTATCCTGATCATTCACTCCTGCCCATCTCCAGGGTACTCCATTGTAATTCAACCAAGCATTTAGGAATCGTTCCCCAAAAAGTAAACAGGGCTGGAGCAGACTTCAGAAGATAGGCTCAAGATACAGAAGGATCTTGACATACTTGAACACTGGGCTCTAACTAACCAAATGAAATTCAGTGTAGAGAAAAGTAAGTTTTTACGTTTAGACAACAAAAGCCAAATGCATAGGTCAGGTATAGAATAATGTGGTACCTGGCTCAATAGCACTAACCGCAAGAGGGATCTTGGAGTGCTAATGTACAATCACTTAAATATGAGCCAGCAGTGTGCTGCAACTGTCAATAAAGCCAGTACAGTCCTAGGCTGCCTTAACAGAGGGATAGAATCAAGATCACGTGAAGTGTTAACACCACTTTATAATGCCTTGGTAAGGCCACACTTGGAATCCTGCATCCGGTTTTGGTCGCCACAATGTAAAAAAAGATGTTGAGATTCTAGAAAGAGTGCACAGAAGAGCAACAATGATAATTAAGGGAATGGAGGCTAAAGCATACAAAGAACAGTTGCAGGAATTGGGTATGTCTAGTTTAATGAAAAGAAAGACAAGGGGTGACATGATAGCAGTGTTCCAATATCTAAGATAGTGATGACTAACCGTTATGCCATTGCGTGCCAAAAGGGGGGGGCAATGCAGGGAGATCACACGCGCCCACACCCATAATTCAATGTGCCCCCCCACGCATGCGCACGGGACCTCCCCACGCTCCCCAGCAGTGGTGGGATTCAAATAATTTAACAATTATTTAATCTCTGCCCTAATGATTTCTTCCAACAACCAGTTCACCAAACTGCTCAGAAAGTTAACAACCGGTTCTCCCGAAGTGGTGCAAACTGGCTAAATCCCACCACTGCTCACCAGGCTTTTGGCACACTATGACCTGGTGGGCTCGGTAGGCCTATTTTTTATCCAGATGCTTTCTAGGAGCCTGGGGAGGGTGAAAATGGCTTAGGACCGGGCTACTTACGGGACCGCCTACTGCCGGCCTCTATCTCCCAGCGTCCGGTGCGTTCCCACAGAGAGGGTCTCCTCAGGGTGCCGTCAGCCAAACAATGTCGACTGGCGGCCCCCAGGGGGAGGGCCTTCTCTGTGGGGCTCCTACCCTGTGGAACGAGCTTCCCCCCGGGCTTCGACAACTACCTGACCTTAGGACCTTTCGCCGCGAACTTAAAACCTATTTATTCCATATGGCTGGACTGGCCTGATTTTAAATTTTAAATTTTAATTGTGGGTTTTAAATTGTTGTAATTTGTATGGGGTGTAATGTTATTTTAAATTTCTGGCATACTTGAATCAGTTTTTTAAGTTGTTTTAATTATGGTGTATGTTTCTGTTTGTATTTTATTTGCCTGTTCACTGCCCTGAGTCCTTCGGGAGAAGGGCGGTATACAAATTAAAACGTTGTTGTTATTATTATTATTATTATTATTATTATTATTATTATTATTATTATTATTATTATTATTATTATTATTATTATTATTATTATTATAATGGCCTTCCTCACACACACCCCAGAGGCTGGAAATGGCCCGTTTTCCGACTTCTGGTGGGACTGGAAGGCCTGAAAATCAGCTGGCCAGGGTGCGCATGCATGCTGTACCTGAGCTAAGGCAATGCTCGTGTGCCTACAGATATGGCTCTGTGTGCCACCTGTGGTACCTGTGCCATAGGTTCGCCATCACGGATCTAAGGGGCTGCCACAAAGAAGAGGGAGTCAAGCTATTCTCCAAAGCACCTGAGGGCAGGACAAAAAAAAAAAATGGAGAGAACCAACGTAGAGAAATTTCCTAACAGAACATCAATATTACCTCAGTGGAATAACGTGCCTTTAGAAGTTGCGGTGGCTCCATCATTGGAGGTTTTTAAGAAGAGATTGGACAGCCATTTGTCTGAAATGGTATAGAGCAGGGGTCTCCAACCTTGGAAACTTTAAGACTTGTGGACTTCAACTCCCAGAATCCCTCAGCCAGCAAAGCTGGCTGAGGAATTCTGGGAGTTGAAGTCCACAAGTCTTAAAGTTACTAAGGTTGGAGACCCCTGGTATAAGGTTTCCTGCTTGAGCAGGTGGTTGGACTACAAGATCTCCAAGGACCAGCGGTGGGATTCAGCCAGTTCTCTCAGGATCAGGCAAACTGGTAGCAGTGACTGTGGGAGGCTCCACCCACCTGACCAGACGTAATGCGTGAGCACTGCGTACGTGCAGAAGGCTGTGCGCATGCACAGATGAGGCGCGTGTGAGCAAAGCTCGCGCAAGTGCGCTTACGTTTGCGAACCAGTAGGGAAGGGAAGGGAATCCCACCACTGCCAAGGACCCTTCCAACTCTCTTATTCTGCTAAACAAATCTGGTTTAACTATCACGGTGGGTAATTGGCACAAAAGCTAAACTTGATTTCATACGATTTATTGAAACAAAACTGAATATAACTTAGTAGGAGTATTCCCTGCTTATTTAATTACGTCCCTCTTCTGCACAGCCTGAAGTCTTAATTTTTTTTTCTAAAAGAGTAAGTGTATAAAGGGAAAGAAAAATTCATAGAAATGACCAAAAATAGATATGGCATGCAAAACTTTGAAGAATAATATCAGATTAAAAGAAATGCAAACTATTTCTCTGGAAAAAACATGTCACTTTTATCCTTACATGTCAACGTGGACTGAACCCAATACAAGGATAGTTGTGAATAGTTTCACAACAGTGTGTTTCTGTTGTGAATAGTTTGACAACCGTTTACGCTTCAGCACTTCCAAAACTGTTAATATTTAACTGTTACTACTCAGGTTTTAGACTAGCTAAGAGAAGTATGTAATAAGAAAATAAACAATGATAGTTAAATAGCTTAGAAACAATATTTTAAGAGAGCCCAAGACCACAGGATGGTTATGCATAATCTCTCCCTCCCTCCCTCTCTCCCTCCCTCCCTCTCCCACTTCTTGAAACTCCTGGTAATACAGAAATAGAGACTCCAAAGAATATAGACATAAACTAGAGGCGGGGAGGGCTGCTGGGAGTTCACAGGGGTTTGGGAGAACCTCTAGCTAAGATTCTGTGCAGTTTGGAGAATCCCCAAATCCCACTCCTGGCTGGCCCCATCCACCCCACCCCACCCCTCCCAGGAATCCCCACACAGCCCATTTTGGATGCAGGTAAGTGCAGGGCACGCACGGAGGCTTGGGGAGGGCAACAAATGGGCCTACCGGAAGTTCGGGAAGAGGGCCTCTGGAGCCTGGGGAGGCCATTTTCGCCCTCCTGGAGGCTTGAGGAAAACCTCCGTAGCCCGGGGAGGGCAAAAATGCCCTCTGCGCCATGGTGCAGGAGGCTGACTAGGCCACGCCCACCATGGCCACGCCCACCCACCCACCCACCAAGAGCAGAGAACCCCTTGCTAAAATTTTTGAAGCCCATCCCTGACTAGAGGTAATCTTCAATTTATGATTGCCATTAGAACCAGAATTTCCACTGTTACGCGAGGCTGTTAAGCCCAATTCTGTAAGCTTATTTTGCCATGGTTGTTAAGTGAATCAGTGCAGTTCTTAAGCAAATCCGGACTTTTTTTGTTGGAAGCCAGCTGGGAAGGTTGAAAATGGTGATCACATGACCCCAAGGATGAAACAACTGTCATAAATACATGCAGGTTGCCAAGCGCCCGAATTTTGATCCCATGACTGTATGGGGATGCTGCAATGGTTACAAGTGCAAAGACTGGTCATAAGTCACTTTTTCCAGGGTCGTTGTCATTTTGAACAGTTGCTGAACGTATGGTTGTAAGTCAAGGACAACCCGTAATAAATCTAAAAAGTTGTGCGTTCCGGTTTCGGAAGAACGGATGGCGTCAGCAACCGGGCGTCGGTTTGGCAAGCATCCAGACCCTTCCACTTGCCTCCCTCCACTAGACCTCTTCTCGAGTATCCAGCCCCTTCTGTTGAGATTCCTGTCCTTCCACCCAAAGGCCTGAGGGGGCTTTGTGTGTAACTCCTTTTTATCTAATGCCGTAGAGCAGGGGCGTCAAACTCAAGGCCTGCGGGCCGGATTTGGTCCATGGGGCGCTTAGATTTAGCCCACAGAGCCACCCTGGAAACAGTGAGGTACTGGCCCGCAGTGCCTCTGCCAGCGAAAATGGTCTCCTGAGTTCCGTTTCTGGCTGTGAGGGCCTCCTGCAACCCTCTGCCAGTGAAAATGGCGCTCGGCCTCACCGCATGCGGCCCTCCCGAGCGCCATTTTCACTGGCAGAGGGTTGCAGGAGGCCCTCACAGCCAGAAACGGAGCTCAGGAGACCATTTTTGCTGTCAGAACACTCAGCCCGCCACAGGCGCCCCTGACATGAGTGACATCGAGCTGGCCACGCTCACCCCCACCCCCAGGTCAAACACAACCCTGATGCGGCCCTGAATGAACTCAAGTTTGACAGCCCTGCCATAGTGCATACAAAACACCCTGCATCCCTTTCCGCAGGGAGGATTCCCTCCCTCTGTCATGCAACGACTTTAAAACATGTGGTTTTTATTGCAGGCAAGGAATGAAAAATAGCATTCCATCCCTCGCCACATCAAATGGAACAGCAATATTCATCCACACTGGGGCGAAAGTTGCCTTGTTTCCCATTTGCACTCAAATTCTGATGTTAATTAACGAGAAAAAGAAGGAAAGAGACAACCAGTAGTTAGAGATCCTGAGGGGGACTGATAGTCTTCTCTCTTCTCCAGCAAGTTCCGGGAACTTGCCTTGGCCTTTATTTAGCAATAGCAATGTAGCATGTAGACTTATATACCTCTTTAAAGTGCTTTTACAGCCCTCTCTAAGCAGTTTACAGAGTCAGCCTATTGACCCCCACAATCTGGGTCCTCATTTTACCCACCTCGGAAGGAGGGAAGGCTGAGTCAACATGTTGTGACCCAGACCCAAGTAGCTAGTATTAGATACAAACTAGTATTGAAAACAAACAAACTTTATTAGAACAGCTGAGAATTAACTCATTCTCAGCATAATCCAAACTAAATCAAAACAAATTCTTCATAACACAATTCTTCAGTCTTATCACCAACCTTGGTCTAATTAGGCAAACTGCCAAAGGCTTTTCTTGGCAAAAGTTCAGAAGCAGAAGATGCCAACAAGAAACAAATGCAGCAAGACAAGGAGCAAGCCTATCAATGTTGTTTTCCGACAAAGAGCCCAAGAGCCATTGCTGGTCTTTTAAGCCTTATAGGAGGGGCCAGTCATCTCTTGGCCCTACTCCCGAGTCATCATGTTTGCATTAGCTGCTCTTGCCTTCTGGCAGCTCTTCTCATGCATGTGCTAGAAACAAGCTCCTCCTGTTTCTCTGCCTCTCTACTCTCAGCTTCTGGAAGCTCTGGAATCTGCACATCACTCCCAGATGGCCCTGGCCCCATCTCTGCCTCCGACGCAGAGCCCTCATCCAGGCCTTCCGCAGCCTCCAGGGTTGGCCTATGTTCTTCCTCAGCCTCATCACCATCCAACTCCGCTGCCAGCTCCACAGGCTGCTGGCGGACCACAACACAACTTTGAGCCTGGTGAGATTTGAACTGCCAAATTGCAGGCAGCCGGCAGCTAGCAGAAGTAGCCTGCCATACTACACTCGAACCACTGTGCTACCATGGCTCAATTTACTCTATTATTTTATTTTTGTTTTTTGCATTTTGCATTTTTATTCCTTTTTAATTACTTGTAAGCTGCCTAGAGTAGTCTCATGGTGAGATAGGTGGCAAATAAATTAAATAAATAAATAAATTCTCACACCAACCTTGTGAAGTAGATTAGACAGTCATGATCATTCTGTGATTTTTATTGAGTGGATTTGAATTAATACTACACTGAAACCTGTCTCTCATTTCTATTTATCTGAGATTTTCTACCTGGTTAAGGAAATTTCTCTTTTGCTGTTCCAGGCTACAATGTTTTAGAAGTTTGAAAAGAATTTTGATGGCATTTCTGGCTATTGCTAACTGGGCATAGTTTTTCTTCCCCTGACACATAGCTGTCATTCACTTGGTAAAGGTAAAGATTCCCCTGCACATGTGTACAAGTCGTTCCTGACTCTAGGGGGCGGTGCTCATCTCCATTTCAAAGCCAAAGAGCCAGCGCTGTCCAAAGACGTCTCCGTGGTCATGTGGCCGGCATGACTCAATGCCAAAGGCACACGGAACACTATTACCTATTTTTCTACTTGCATTTTTTTATGTGCTTTCGAACTGCTAGGTTGGCAGAAGCTGGGACAAGTAACGGGAGTTCACTCCGTTACTCGGCACTAGGGATTCGAACTGCTGAACTGCCGACCTTTCGATCGACAAGCTCAGCATCTTAGCCATTCAGCCACCACATCCCATTCACTTGGTATTATTCCTCTGGTGGTATTCATTAAAACAAGAGAGACAATGGAGATTGTGATCTTCTAAAAAAAGATTGTAAAAATACTAGTCCATCGGCTTGTGCATTTGTTTTAATCAGATCAAATGAGAGGGATCAAGCAACTGCAGAAGGAATTTTGGAAATCTGAATGAGGCCTTTGCAACTCCAGGCTGACCCACTAATTCGGATGGGATAAGCCAGAAAGACACACTGGTTAGAATGCAGTATTGCAGGCAAACTCTGCTCACAGCCAAGAGTTCGATCCTGACCAGTTGAAGGTTGACTCAGCCTTTTATCGTTCTGAGGTCAGTCAAATGAAGACCCAGATTACTGGGGGAAATATGCTGATTCTGTAAACCGCTTAGAGAGGGCTGTAAAACACTATGAAATCTATTGCTAGTGCTATTGCTGTAAGTCCTATCAGTTCCATAGTCCAATAAGTTTTCCTTTTCTGATAGCACAGTATATTCCCCATCCCATTCCAAGGCAAGTGGAGAGAAAGTTATATAAATGGCAGACTGAACAATATTTCCTTGAATACGTTTTACTGTTATACCCAGAATTCCATTTAGGATGAATTTTAGAGAATTCTTTATTTGGTTGTATTGTGTATTGGGTTCGAGGAATTACTGAGGCGACTACGAGCGTAGTAAACAAGCAACCTTTAATGAAAGCCAACTTCAAAACAATAATGGCTGGCACCCTGCGTTTGACAGCTCTTATATAAACCTGCTGTCAAACAGGAGAGCCAATCAACACACTAAGAATTCCCGCCCATTGGGTTGCCATGCGTCTTAACCAATAGGATACCGTCTCTCATTTAACATGGCGTCACGAACACAACACTCCTTCCCCGGATCGCGCATGGGTAGTCCTGTAAGTATGCCGGGGGCCGACGCGGTCTGGTGGATCGCCGTAACTCAGGAACGGACGGCGGCTGGACACGAATGGAAGGAGGTTGGACCTGCAGCGCTGCAGAGGCCCCAGAAGGTGGAGCCACAACGATGGGAGAAGTTCCACCCCCTGGTAGGTCGGGCGGTCGGTTGTCGCTGACGGCATCATGTGGAGGGCTGGAACCCGGAACAGAATTAGAGGGAACGACACCAGGCGGGCATCGGGTGTTCCTCTCGCCACGTAGGGAATGGCTAACGGTCGCCCTCGTAGTTGGTCCACGTGGCGCCGCCACGTCCGGCCGCCTTCGAGGCGGACCCTATAAGAGCAGGGACCAGTTATGCCCGAAATAATGCCAGGTAGCCAACGCGTTCACCCCAAAATTTTGCACATAGATGTGGTCCCCCTCTGCGAAGGACCGGGGCGGCCGGAGCAGGTCAGGGGGTGGTCTGGGTGAATAACCGGGGTGGAGTCGGGCCAACGTGGTCCTTAGGCGGCGGCCCATTAATAACTCAGAGGGCTTCTGTTAGTACTGGGGCAGGGTGTCGGTGCTGGGCCAACAGATAGGCCGATACCCTCTCATACCAGTGTCCCGTGTCCAACCTGGCCAGGGCTTCCTTGGCCGATCGCACGGCCCTTTCAGCAAGGCCATTACTAGCCGGGTGATATGGCGCAATTGGGGCGTGACGGATGCCCTGGGATGCCAGGTAGGACAAGAAGGTGGCAGAAGCTAGTTGCGGTCCATTGTCTGTTACTAGAACATCAGGGAGCCCATGGGTGGCAAACAACTTGGACAAGACCTGTATCACTGCCTCTGAAGTGGTGGATGCCATGAGTGCTATCTCAACCCACTTCGAATAGGCATCCACCACAATTAGGAAGGTGCGACCCTTGAATGGGCCCGCGAAATCCAAATGAATCCGCGACCACGGGGCCCTGGGGTTTTCCCACTCTCTCGGGGCAGCGACTGGAGCCGCCGGCCTGGACATCTGGCATGCTTGGCATTGGGAAACCCAGTTAGCTATGTCCTTATCTAATGACGGCCACCAGACATAGCTCCGGGCTAACCCCTTCATCCGGACGATGCCCGGATGACTTTCATGCAACCGGGAAAGCACGGGAACTTGAAGTGCGGGGGGAACAACGACCCTATGTCCCCACAGCAAGCAGCCTCGCTGAGATGACAACTCGTGCTGTCTGGCGAGGAACGGCCTGAATGTCGCGGCCGCAGTGGCCGCGGGGTTCAACGGCCAACCCCTGCCCACCCAGTCCAGCACCTGCGAAAAAATGGGATCGGCAGCAGAGGCAGCCGCAATGTCAACGGCCGTTACGGGGGACTCCCAGTCCTCAATGAGGAGAACCGGAGAACCGGTGCCGGATCGTGGACTTGTCCAGGCACGGGCAACGACTGAGCGCATCAGCGTGCGATCAGCTTGCCGGGCCGGTATGTCAGGGAGTAGTTATAAGCGGCCAGAAATACCGTCCACCGGGACAAACGGGGCGACAGAATAATTGGTGTCTGCCGGTCTCCGGATAAAAGCCCTAATAGCGGCTTGTGATCTGTGACAAGCTCGAACCGGCGGCCATACACATAGTCGTGGAACCTCTTAACTGAGGCCACCAAGGCCAAGGCCTCTCGATCCAGCTGGCTATAATTACGTTCAGCTGGAGAGAGAGTCCTCGAGTAAAATGCGAGAGGGGCCTCCAAGCCGCAGGGAAAACGGTGGCTTAACACAGCCCCAATACCGAAGGGGAAGCATCTGCCGTTAAAACAAGTGGCAGGTCAGCATTGTATTGGACCAATACAGCCAAGAAGTGAGCAACTCCTTGACAGCTTGAAAGGCAGAAGTCTCCAGGGGCTCCAGGACCACGGTGTGTTCTTGTCCAACAGGCGGTGGAGAGGTTCAGCCACCAAGCCTTGTGAGGCAAGAACACACTGTAAAATTAAGGAGGCCAAGAATGCCTGCAGTTCCGTCCTTGAGGTCGGAATAGGGGCAGATTTAATGGCGGCCACCTTAGCGGGCAGGGTGGATGCCTTTAGCATCCACGAGATACCCCAAGAACTCTACTTGAGGGACCCCTATGACACATTTGGAGCGTTTCAACTTGAGACCAGCCTGCTTGAAGCGGGATAACACAGCCCTCACCCTCTCGACGAGTTCGGCCTGACCACCAGCGGAGACTAGGACGTCGTCGAAATAGGGGGCGACCCCAGGCCAACCCTGAAGTAACCGCCCATCAAATTTTGGAATAGACCCGAGCAATGCTGATGCCAAACTGCAGGCGCCGCATTTGAAAGCTCGGTGGGTGACAATGGTCTGTGCTTCTGCAGATGCATCATCCACGGAAGCTGCTGGTATGCCTGAGCCAAATCTAGTTTGGCAAAAACGGTGCCAGGGCCCAAGGAATGAAGTAAATGTTGGACCACTGGGACAGGGTAAGGATGAGCCTGTAAAGCCTTATTCAGCGTGCATTTGAAGTCAGCACATATGCGAATAGAGCCATCAGGCTTTATGGGAACTACTATGGGTGTCTCCCAACTAGAATGATCCGTGGGCTCCAACACCCCTTGCCGAATTAGTTTATCTAGCTCTGCTTCAACTTTGGGACGGAGGGCCAGTGGAACTCTCCGGGGCTTCAATCGAATGGGAGCGACCTGTGGATCCAAATTCAATGAAATTGGGGACCCCGTATACCTCCCCAAGGAGCCGTCAAAAACAGAGCTGAACTCCGTAAAAAGGAAGTCATAACTATCCCCAGAGACAGAATGGATGCCCGAGATACCCATGCCCAGAGCACTAAACCAGTCCAACCCCAATAGTGTTGGGAGGGAGCCCTTAACAACAATTAGGGGAAGGGACCCTTTGAAGTTTTTTGTCTCCACATGGAAACGACCTTGGCCCATGACAGGAATTGTCTTGCCCTGATAGTCCCGAAGGCGGACGGGGCAGGGTTGCAACCGGCATGAGAGAAAAGAAGGAACTACCCACTTGAGGATAGCCCAAGAAATAATGGACCGTGAAGAGCCCGTGTCTATTTCCATGGGACATGCCACCCCCTCCAGTTTTACAGTCAATGACAGTTTCTTAGAATCAGCTGAACTATGCTGATGGAATACGACCTCTGTGGGCCCATGCCCCTGGGCAACATCACAACGGTTCTCACCCATAGGGGGCTTCCCTGGGGCGCGATACTTTAACTCATCTGGCGGCTGCCCAGCAGAATGGCAAACTTTGGCAATATGCCCCGACTTGCCACAGCGGCGGCAAATAGCGGAACGGAAACGGCAGGATGCACGAGGATGAAACTCCCCACAGCTGAGGCAGGCAGCTACTTTCTTCTTTTGCAGCCTTTTCTTTCCGGGCGGTGAGGTCTTCAGGCGGTCCACTTCTGTCTCCTCATCCGAGGTGTCAGCAGGATCGCCGCCTTCGTGATGCACCCCGTGGACTGACTGGTAGAATTTTGAAGCGCGGATGTCAGCGGTAGACCTTTCCGACATCTCGGCAGCTCGTGCTTCGCCTAATGCCATCGGGAGAGTTAAATCTTTCATCGCTAACAGACGCCGCTGCAGTCGAAGATCCTCACGCCACAGACTAACTGCTCCAACAGGGCGTCATCTAGGTCCTGGAATTCGCATTCCAGGGCAGCGGTTCGGAGGAGGCTATATATAGATTCAGGGCTCCCTTCTTCTTGTAAGCGATGCCGGAATTTAAACCGCCGAGCACCGGGACGGGTTGGCGCAGAATGTGCCTTTAACTTCTCCTCAAGGTATCCCATGGAACATCATGAATGGACAGAGGGGCCACCAGAGCCCGGCAGTGGCAAACACTTCAGGACCGCACGCTTTAAGAAATGCGCCCGCCACGGTTGCTGGACAGACCGGTGTAATCGTGGGCTTCAAGTAGCATTCAAAACGATCTTCAGATGCTTCCCACGCCTCCGCTGACAAGGAACGGGCAAACACAGGCGGAGCCATCGAACGGCCGGTTCGAATCGGAAGAGGGAAATTCTGGACGGTCCGAACGCTAATCACCTCAGAATCCCATCCTCGTCGCCAGTATTGTGTATTGGGTTCGAGGAATTACTGAGGCGACTACGAGCGTAGTAAACAAGCAACCTTTAATGAAAGCCAACTTCAAAACAATAATGGCTGGCACCCTGCGTTTGACAGCTCTTATATAAACCTGCTGTCAAACAGGAGAGCCAATCAACACACTAAGAATTCCCGCCCATTGGGTTGCCATGCGTCTTAACCAATAGGATACCGTCTCTCATTTAACATGGCGGCTCGCCGAACACAACAGGTTGTTTTTGTTAAGTGTGCTGGTTTGGGCTTCAAAAATTTTAGCAAGGGGTTCTCTGCCTGGTTGCTGGGTGGGTGTGGCCATGGTGGGCGTGGCCTAGTCAGCCTCCTGCACCATGGTTGAGGGGGAGCATTTTTGCCCTCCCTGGGCTCTGGAGGCTTTTGTTGAGCCTCTGGAAGGGCGAAAACAGCCTCCCCAGGCTCCGGAGGCCCTCTGCAGGCCCATTTCCAGCCTTCCTGAATTTCAGTAGGCCTGTTTTTTGCCTGTCCTGAGCCTCCATGCGCGCTCTGCACTTACCTGCATCCAAAACAGGCTGTGTGGGGACTCCTGGGAGGGGAGGGGATGGGTGGGCGGGGATAGCCAGGAGTGGGATTTGGGGGTTCTCCGAACTGCACAGAATCTTAGCTAGAGGTTCTCCTGAACCCCTGAGAACCCCCAACAGCCCACCCCTGGGTTTGTATTATTGTTTTACAGGCAGTTCTCGACTTACAACCATTTGTTTAGGATTATTCAAAGTTACCAAAAAAGTTACTTATGACCGCTCCTCACACTTACGACTGCTGCAGCATTCCCACACTCATGTGATCAAAATCTGGGCGCTTGACCACCTGTATTTATGATGGTTGCAGTGTCCCAGACTACGTGATCTTCGTTTGCAACCTTCTCAGCTGGTTTCTGACAAGCAAAGTCAATGGGGGAAAGCTGGATTCATTTAACGACATGATTCAATGAACAATTGCAATGGTTTGCTTAACAATCATGACAAAAAAGGTCATAAAATCGAGTTCGGCTTATTTAACAACCATCTTGCTTAGCAATGGAAACTCTGGTCACACTTATGGACGTAGGTTGAGGACAACCTCTATTCCTTTCCCCTTGAAATTGGCTTCTGTCCTTAAAGGAGGACTATAAATATTCTAAATTAACAAAATCAAAACAAAATAATATCTCTAACTTGGCTGTCTTTGGGTGCTGGCCTCACCATTGGAATGGAACGTTTTCAGCCGAGCAACAGGGCTTCAAGAGGAAATGAAATTCTAACTATTATCCCGTGTTGGCTCTCCTGCTACAACTTGAAATATGCACAATAGAATCATAAATAATGAGAACATAATCTGTCAAGTGGAGTTCAACTCCTGACAAGCCAAGCAGTTCACTTGGCACCAATACAGGAATGGCTTGGTTGTTTGATTCTCCAGTTTTAGAGAAATTTAGCCCTGGAATTCCCCACAGGTCCTCCATAGCAGGGGTCCCCAACTTTTCGGACCTCAAGGACCACTAAATTCATAATTTTAAATCCTGCGGACCACTAATATGATCTCCCTAAAGACTGGCTAGCTAGGTGGACCACCAACATTTTCTTGTGGACCACTGGTGACCACTGCACTAGTTGGTGACCACTGCACTATAGAATAGAATAGAATAGAATAGAATAGAATAGAATAGAATAGAATAGAATAGAATAGAATCTTTATTGTCACTTTAAATGTACAGTAATCAGTATACATTAAAATGAAATTTCATTGCTTTCAGCTCTCAAAGGATAACCATTATGCATATACCTACATACACACACATATATGACACAAAGAAACATCACAGTCTAGTTCGAATGTGTACATATACATGGTGGGAAAAAAGAGAATCCTACGAGTTTACAAGACGGATGGCATAAGGAACAAAGTTACAGAATCTGGAAGTTGTCAGGCCTAGAAACCATACTAGAGTTTTTTTATGCAGAGGAGGTTTTTCTGGAACCTTGACAGAAGTCTTGCTATGGATACTTCGAAACGTCCTCCCAGAGGGAAGCAACAAAAACAGACAATGGGGTGTGTGTGTGGGGGGGTCTCTAACAATGCTTTGAGCTCTAAGCACATAGCCCTTATAAGCAGTATCTTGAATAACAAGTATTGATTGTCCTATAATCTTCTCAGCTGTCCTCACCACTTTCTGTATGGACTTTCTATCTGAGGCACAGCTGCCACCAAACCAGTGAGGCACTTTGTTAAAATGCACAGTAATCCTGTAAAAACAATAATCCTGGTTAGTCTTTTGGGAACAGCCTAAGTTAATGAGAAGTGGACACCTAAGTCAGAGCCGAAGACACAACGTTGGCCTTAACTTACAGTCTTTGCTCCTTGATTCGTGATACAGGCTTCGCTTCTAATTCTTCCCAACTCAGTGGAAGATGGAAAGAGAAGGTAGAAAGGATTCTGAGCGTTTGTCAACTGAACCGGATGGGACCAAATTAGATGAGGGTGAAGAACCATCAAAAGAGGGTCTGAAAATGGGGGTGCTGCCCACTGCTCCTCTTTAACCCCTTCTTGATCCCACTCAGAGGGAAGAGGATGCAGGCCACCTTGGGTTTCCTACTGCATCAAGAGTGTCTGTTGGGGAGGGGGTTAAGATAGGCAAGAGGGCAGCTATCAACAGTGATTGGTTGATAGCAGGGCAGGGGTGAAATCCAGCAGGTTCTGGAGAACCGGTAGCGGAAATTTTGAGCAGTTTAGAGAACTGGCAAATAACACCTCTGGCTGGCCCCAGAGTGGGGAGGGGATGGAGATTTTGCAATATCCTTCCCCTGGAGTGGGGTGGGAATGGAGATTTTGCAATATCCTTCCCCTGCCACACCCACCAATCCACACCCATCAAGTCATGCCCACAGAACCAGTAGAAATTTTTTTTAAATTTCACTGCTGGGCCAGGTTTTCAACCAACCGGTTGTGGCCATTCTCTTGACCTTTTTTGACCCCCACGGACCCTTTCCCTGCGCATACATACAGCCCAACACACTGGGGCAGCACCAGAGGGAAGCAGAAGCAGAGATCTTACATTATTCAGAAGAAACCTAGATGTTCATTATGGCCACTGCTGACAAAGGCATTGAGGCCCTGCATTGAAGCAGCCGTTAACGTGTTTATTCAGGCATGTTAATTTGTATAATTTGTCAACCTGCCTTTGTAACCTAACTGGTCATGGGATGTTTCTATTTGCTGTCTTCAGTGCTGGCTCTGTTCATTGTGTAGTGTTAAGGTTTCAAATGATTTGTTATTTATATTGTATGCTGTCCTGGCATTTCCCATTATTCATGATATATTACCTATGTGTTTCCTGCTATAAGAATCATAGGCAGCCATAGTACCTATTCTTTACAGCTGAAGTCAGGCAAACTGCAAAAGGGAGATTCAGAAATGCAGGGCCTTCCCTACAGACATCACTTTTCCTGGCGTTGTGCAATTGTAGCCATGATTTATATTGATATTGATTGTTTCCTGATTGCTTATTTGTAGCCTATGAACTATCATTTAGTGTTAAATTTGTACCCCATGACTATCATTAAGTGTTGTAAGTGCTGTGCCTTGATGAAGGTATCTTTTCTTTTATGTACACTGAGAGCATGTGCACCAAAGACAAATTCCTTGGGTGTCCAATCACACTTGGCCAATGAAAAATTCTATTCTATTCTATTCTATTCTATTCTATTCTATTCTATTCTATTCTATTCTATTCTATTCTATTCTATTCTATTCTATTCCATAATCCTGGGGAAAAGTGAGGCTGCTTTGAAGAGTTAGATAGCTTCTGCATTTATGCCCTCAGGGCCCTGAATGACTCGGGAATGAATCGGGAATTCAATCAAAGAGAAGCCGTGTACATGTAGTCCTCGGCTTACGACCGTTCATTCCGTGACCATTTGAAGTTACGACGGCACTGAAAAAAGTGACTTAGGCCTTACAACCATCGAAGGGTTCCTGAGGTCACCTGATTATAATTCAGACACCTGGCAATCAACAGTTATTTATAACCGTTGCAGCCTTCCCAGGCTTCTGACAAGCAAAGTCAACTGGGAAGCTGGCAAGAGGTCAAAGTCACGTGACATTTCACTGAGCAACTGCAGAAAAAGCCCTAAAACTGGGCGCAATCGCGTGACACCTCACTTAATGACCATCCCACTTAACAACAAATTTTTCTGGTACCCATTGAGGCTTACCGGTGTCAATGGTTGGCAGTAACTAAATATTTGCCATGAAGTCTAGAATGGCATGGCATCTTCCCGGCATGTCCGCCAGGTCTGTGCCAAGCGTTTAAAGGGACCCCCCCAAAATATAAAACAAGAAGCAGTCGAATCTCTGAAAGGTTCACCATGCCTGATTCGAAGCATTTCACAGGCTTTCTGCACATGTGTATTCATGCGCCCCTCTTGCCATAACATCTGATCAAATGGCTGTGTATCCACGTGCATGTCAGAATGACCTGGGATGCCCTTGACGTCCATGCCTTGCCTTTCATCTGCCTCTGACACAAGGAAGGTCCTTTGCACACATCTACCATGTTTGCTCAGTGCTCGTAATTCATACTGGGCACATCACCTGAAGTCTTACCTGTTACAAACAGCTGCTTGACTTCCACCGTGTGTCGTGTCCCACTCCTCCGCTGACAGCCGGGTCAGGGAAATCCGAATCAGGCTTGCCTCTGCAGCTCTGCCCAAAGTCCTAGCAAAGTCCTCAGAGCAGGCAGGAGACCAGAAAGTGACTTCAGCAAGATAAGTTCGACTTTGCCTGACTCAGAGACTGCCAGAAAGCAGATCCTTTATATAGGCCATGGGGTGTGGCTCCATGACTCAGCACTCATTAAGGCCTGCCCCTCCCTTCCTTCTGTTGCCTCCGCCTATCCAATCTTCTGATGCGAGGGTCACTCCAATCAGCTGTTGGAAGTAAACTTTCCTCAGGCTCACATGCTGTGGAGGAGGGGGAGGGGTCTAGCTGCTCCGTTTGCCTGGGCATGGAGCCAGGGCTGGGGCCGGGGGATGCTCCCTCCTCTGCAGCCTGCTTGGGCATGGAGCCAGGGCTGGGACCGGGAGGTGCCCCCTCCTCTGCAGCTTGTCTGGGCATGGAACCAGGACTGGGGCCGGGAGGCATACATTCCTCCGTGTTCGGGAGCAGATAAGCAGACCCCGGCTGCGGTGAGAGCGGACAAGACACAACACTGTGTGAACTAAACCCCACTCTAGAAAAACAGACAGGTTATAGGTGGCAAGGAGATTCGTTATTTCTTAGATTTCTGTCCCACCTTTATAAATAACTGAAGGTGGCAAACATACATTATATCCTTCCTCCACCTATTTTTCCTACAGCAACAACCCTGTGAGGTGGATTTGACTGAAATAGAATGACTGGCCCAAAGTCACCCAGCTGGCTTTCATGCCTAAGGCGGGTCTAGAACTCCCAGTCTCCTGGTGATTGGCCCAAAGTCACCCAGCTGGCTTTCATGCCTAAGGCGGGACTAGAACTCACAGTCTCCTGGTGATTGGCCCAAAGTCACCCAGCCGGCTTTCATGCCTAAGGCGGGTCTAGAACTCCCAGTCTCCTGGTGATTGGCCCAAAGTCACCCAGCTGGCTTTCATGCCTAAGGCGGGTCTAGAACTCCCAGTCTCCTGGTGATTGGCCCAAAGTCACCCAGCCGGTTTTCATGCCTAAGGCGGGTCTAGAACTCCCAGTCTCCTGGTGATTGGCCCAAAGTCACCCAGCCGGTTTTCATGCCTAAGGCGGGTCTAGAACTCCCAGTCTCCTGGTGATTGGCCCAAAGTCATCCAGCCGGCTTTCATGCCTAAGGCGGGTCTAGAACTCCCAGTCTCCTGGTGATTGGCCCAAAGTCACCCAGCTGGCTTTCATGCTTAAGGCAGAACTAGAACTCACTGTATCCTGGTTTCTAGGCGAACCCTTTCCCCACTAGACCAAACTACACAAATGTTGAAGCCATGGATAAACTGGGGTGGGCTAAAAGGATCTTCCTAAGTTTCCATATGCTAATATGTAGCTGTAAATCAAACGTCGAGGAATAGCTATTGTGCTATGATTTAAGGAGAAATACTGTCCATCTCACCCAAGTGGGGAAGACTGTGACCAGGTATGCCGGTGCCCTGGTCCCTCGGCTGCTGTCCAGGTGCTGATTGCTGATAACAATTTCAGGAACTCAGCAGCCTGTTTGTTTAAACTTGGGCCTGGAAAGTCATGCAAATAGACATTTGTCTCTTGTGACACACAATAGCGGCTACACTGCTCCGGCTAACATATATTATGGCAGTTTCTCAGGAGCTGCATGGAGGGACATGCAAAATGGTTTTTTTAAGGACCCTTCCTTCTTTTGCAATGCATCATGAAACAGGGCATCTGCGCTGCAAAGTCGTAGGGCAAATCTTGCCCTGCCCCATGGTAACCCTCCTTTATATGTCTAGGTTATGATACTTACAAGAACACTAACAAGAACACTACAAGAAGAAGTTTTTATTAGATTGCTGTACACTGCCCAAAGTCACTTTTTGTGAAATGGGCAGTCATATAAATTTGGTAGGGTAGGGTAAGGTAGGGTAGAGTAGAGTAGAGTAAGGTAGATAAATAGGTAGATAGGTAGATGGCTAGATGGCTAGATGGCTAGATGGCTAGATAGCCAGATAGCCAGATAGATAGATAGATGATAGATAGATAGATAGATAGATAGATAGATAGATAGATAGATAGATAGGCAGGCAGGCAGGCAGGCAGGCAGGCAGGCAGGCACATGAGAGAGAAAGTGATGGAGAAATAGATAGACAGATCTAATATCTGTCTAATTGATAAACACAAGTGAAACCAGGTATCATGCTGGCTGGGGAATTCTGAGAACTGAAGTCTAAACACCTCATAATTGCCAGGTTTAAAATACACTGAGCTAGACCAAGTCCTATGGAGCTGACATGTGTTCTCTCTTACACACACACACACACACACACACACACACACACACACACACACACACATCCAGCTAAACCTATCATCCATAATCTTGGTTGGACTACAGGAAATCCAATGGACATTATAACTTGTGGTCAAGAAAATCATGATCCAATACATCCAGAAGAATGCCAATCAGGGAAGGATGATCAAAGCTGAAAACTCAGCCGCCATCTAGAGAAGGAAGGACTTATTCTATGAGTCAATCTCTCCCCCCCCACTTTTCTTATTTTCTTAATGAGGAACAGCAAAAAAAAACAACAACAACCCACCACGAGGATACATTTTGCACCTTTGTGTACGGGAAGGGCGGCTGGTGGGTGGATTCTGTTCAAACAGAAGCTGAATTGGATTGTGAAGGTGGAGGAGGAAGGAAACTCTTCCATGAATGAAGTCATCCTTAATGTGGGGGGAGATCATTTAAAGGGGCTGCTGACCTCTTGGTATCAGTCTGGTGGTTTGACTCGTTAGTCTTGACTTTCAATTAACCTTTGATCAGCAGGAGGGGATGTTGCTAACTAAGTAGAAAACACCATCAGGCTGAAAGCCTTTAGAGACCCCTGTCAATTTGGATAGTCTTGACCTCCAAGAAGAGATTACCTCCATCAGATACTGAGTATCTGTTATTCAGGGATATAGATTAACTCTCAGTTTTATGGGCACTCTGTTGAGGTAGTCTAAGCCAGCAGTGTCCAGCATTGGTCACTTTAAGACTTGTGAACTTCAACTCCCAGAAATCCCCAGCCAACATCGCTGGCAGGGGAATTCTAAGAGTTGAAGTCCCCAAATCTTAAAGATGCCAAGATTGGGCACCCGTGATCTAAGCACATGTAATGTTTTTACACCCAGGGGTGAAAAGTTCATCATGTGACAGCATTGCTATATGTCTATGGAGATTCTCAGTCATCCAGGTCATAGTTGTCCCAAAGGTGCTTTTTCAAGAGGCAACTGGACTTTCTGGTTTTTCTTGGAAGACGTTTCGCTTCTCATCCGAGAAGCTTCTTCAGCTCTGACTGGATGGTGGGGAAAGGAAGATCCAGTTGCCTCTTGAAAAAGCACCTTTGGGACATCACTGCTATGCTATTTTTTTAATAATAATTTTTATTAAAGTTTTAAAATACAAAGATCAAAACATAATACAAGCTAAGACAATCCTAAAAAAGACAAAAAAACAAAATGCAGAGAAAAAAGAGGGAAAGGGGAAACGATGTGGAAAAGATACAAAGAAAGGATCTTCCCCTTTATCAAGATAAATGCAAACAATTTTAGTAACTTATCATCAGGGTCTCTGTTTATAGGAGGTTGGCACTATTCTGATATGTGTGAATGTGAGTGTGATAATTTGTGTCAGAAGTAAAAGAGGCATGAAGGGACTTCATTCAGCAGCATTGTTTCTGTCATGGCAGAATCCACAGGTAAAAAAAAAAAAGGCCAGTCAGAAATCCATAAAAATTCCTTTCATATCCTTAGTAAGGAAGCAGATCTGAAAAATGAACCTATCAGTAGCTCTCAACTTACGACCTAAATGGGGACCAGAATTTCCACTGCTAAGCAAGTTTGTTGTTAACTAAGTTGTGCCCGATTTTACGATCTTTTTTGCCATCGTTCTTAAGTGAGCCATTGCAGGTTGTTAAGTGAATTTGGCTTCCCCCATTGACTTTGCCTGTGGGAAGCCAGCTGGGAAGGTCATAAATGAGGAGCATAGGACCCTGGGATACCGCAACAGTTGTAAATACATGCCAGTTGCCCAGTGCCTGAATTTTGATCACATGACCACAGGGATCCTGCAACAATTGTAAATGTGAGGACCAATTGCAAGTCATTTTTTTCAGGGCTGATGTAACTTTGAACAGTTGCTAAAGGGATGGTTACAAGTCAAGGACTACCCTGTATTTTTCTCCTGCAATGGATTTGAGAAAAGTACAGAAGTACCTGCAATGCATATCAATTCCAATTAATTCCAATATTTAGAATAGAATAACAGAGTTGGAAGGGACCTTCGAGGTCTTCTAGTCCAACCCCCTGCTTAGGCAGGAAACCCTACACCACTTCAGACAAATGGTTATCCAACATCTTCTTAAAGATTTCTAGTGTTGGAGCATTCACAACTTCTGCAGGCAAGTTGTTCCACTGATTAATTTTTCTAACTGTCAGGGAATTTCTCCTTAGTTCTAAGTTGCTTCTCTCCTTGATTAGTTTCCACCCACTGCTTCTTGTCCTGCCCTCAGGTACTTTGGAGAATAGCTTGACTCCCTCTTCTTTGTGGCAGGCCCTGAGATATTGGAAGACTGCTATCTTGTCTCCCCTAGTCCTTCTTTTCATTAAACTAGACATACCCAGTTTCTGCAACCGTTCTTCATATGTTTTAGCCTCCAGGCCCCTAATCATTTTTGTTGCTCTTCTCTGCACTCTTTCTAGAGTCTCCACAACTTTTTTACATCGTGGCAACCAAAACTGAACACAGTATTCCAAGTGTGCCCTTACCAAGGCATTATAAAGTGGTATTAACACTTCACGTGGTCTTGATTCTATTTATGTTTATGCAGCCCAGAACTGTGTTGGCTTTTTTGTCAGCTGCTGCACACTACTGGCTCATATCTAAATGGTTGTCCACTAGGGCTCCAAGACTCCATTAGGACTCCAATTCCCTAAGCTGGCTGGGGAATTCTGGGATTTGAAGTCCGCCAGGCTTAAAGTTGTCAAGGTTGGAGAGCCCTGCTCTAAAATATTGCTTTAAAGACTTCCAGATGCTAATGAAAAAAAAAATGCCATAGCAAGTCAACTTTGAAATACACACACTGTTACAAGTCAGCTTTAAAAAGTTGCCAGATATGAAAATGATTGCACCTAGACTTCAAACTGCCTAGCACTGGGCAGTATTCAACACTTAAAAACAGCCTTTAATATTTGAAATGACATTAACAATCCAATATTCCAGTGGTCAAAAACACCCATATCAAATACTGAGATTAAACAACAAGATGACAAATACAGATTTTGGCAAATGCATACTCGAATCTTTTTGAGAATGGATACTGACCGAGCCTCAGAACTGACAGAGGAGAAATTTGAACAGTAAATTCATTTTACCACTGGTTTTACAACCAATACTCCACGGGAATTTGTGCGGAAACTACCATGTAACCACATGACAAAGTGTTCAGATCTGAAAGTAGGCAGATGGACGCCACATGCTCATAGGATCCCCTGTTCTTCATCCTGAATTATTGGGACCATGAAGAATAAGAAATCTTCATGCGTGAAGATCCCTGTCAACCTGGGCTGCCGATCTCCAAACACGTCAGATAAAGATACTCCAAATTATTGACTGGGCAGTTCAGGAAGTGAAGGAAATTATTAATCTGCTTATTGGTTTGCCTTTGATAAGTTTCCATCTTCTCTCTGCCCTCAAGGGCTTTGGAGAATAGGGAGAAGAAACAGTTCCCCCTCCTCCGCCACCATCTTGTCCTAAAGAAGATTTGTAACTTGGTGTGTGAGACACATTTGCAATAAATAGATTCCCCCATCCCTTTTAACTGCTTCTTTTTTTTTTTTTTTTGTTTACATTTATACCCCGCCCTTCTCCGAAGACTCAGGGCGGCTTACAATGTATAAGGCAATAGTCTCATTCTATTTGTATATTTTTTTTACAAAGTCAACTTATTGCCCCCCCAACAATCTGGGTCCTCATTTTACCTACCTTATAAAGGGTGGAAGGCTGAGTCAACCTTGGGCCGGGCTCGAACCTGCAGTAATTGCAGGCTCTGTGTTCTAATAACAGGCTTCTCTATTGCCTGAGCTATCCCGGCCACTGCTTCAAACCACAGCTAGCAATAATTCCAGGGGTGGGCTTCAAAATTTTTAGCAAGGGGTTCTCTGCCCAGTTGCTGGGTGAGTGTGGCTATGGTGGGTGTGGTCTAGTCGGCCTCCTGCACCGCAGTGGGGTATGTGTGTGTTTTTGCCCTCCCCGGGTTCCAGAGGCTTTCTTCGAGCCTCCAGGAGGGTGAAAATGGTCTCCCCAGGCTCCAGAGGTCCTCTGGGCCCATTTCCGGCCTTCCTGAACTTCCGGCAGGCTCATTTTTTGCTCTCTCTGAGCCTCTGCATGCACCCTGCACTTACCTGCATCCAAAATGGGTCGCGTGGCGACTCCTGGGAGAGGTGGGGTGGGATGGGCAGGGCCAACCAGGAGTAGAATTTGGGTGGGGGGTGTCTCCAAACTGCACAGAATCTTAGCTAGAGGTTCTCCCGAACCCCTGCGAACCCCCAGCAGCCCACCTCTGAATAGTTCCATAAGTTTTTTCCCTTCCATTCCTGGTACTGATATCCTTCAGGAAACTACCAGCCTTCCCAGGATTTTATAGCGGTAAAAGGAACCTTCCCATCCCAGCCCCAATTATTGGTCTGAGGCCAAACCTTTAGCAAGTTACCTTTAAAAAAAAAAGTTTATTCTCCACCCAGGTTTGAAAGTTATTTTTACCTGTCCACAGCTCCCTACAGGTTTTATTCAGAAGTTTCGCCCATGTACAATATTAGACATTCTGGATTTCAGAAGGTTTCGTTTCAGATGCACAAATAATAAGCACTCGAGGTTTTTCCAAGCCACCAATTCAGGTGGGGAAAATTGCAACTGCTTCTCTACCCCCTCATTTGCATGTTGAAGATCAGCCACTCCGATTCAATCTGCGTAGAGGGCAAAAGATTCACTCAGCCCAGGCACGTGACTCTTCATTCAAAATTTCCTAGCAGGAGAAATCTAGCTGATCAGTGCAAGTCTCTTAACACACAACACGCAAAGGTTTGTTTCTGACTCAGATGAAGAAGAAAACGGTTAAGGTCGATGCATGCAAAGCACCACAATTGCCGAAAGTTTGAATAATATATGAATAAGTAGAGGATTTATATGAACCGATTCTTGGGGGGAGGGGGGGGAGGTTTGGGATGCGTTGGAAAGGTCATGTTTTCATCTTATTTAATAGGGCTGTATCCCACACTGCAAAACTGGAGCAGCCGCATAATTTCACAACCTCACTTAGCTATACCATGACAGATAGTCCACAACTTACAATCGTTCCTTTATTGACTGTTGAAAGCCACAACAGCACTGAAAAAAGTGAGTTCTGACTGTTTTTCACGTGACCACTGCAGATTGCCCATGGCAGGGGTCTCCAACCTTGGCAACTTTAAGCCTGTTGGACTTCAACTCCCAGAATCCCCCAGCCAGCAAAGCTGGCTGGGGAATTCTGGGAGTTGTAGTCCAACAGGCTTAAAGTTGCCAAAGTTGGAGACCCCTGGCCAGTGGTGGGATTCAAGTAATTTAACAGCCGGTTCTCTGCCCTAATGACTTCTTCCAACAGCCAGTTTGCCAAACTGCTCAGACAGTTAACAACCGGTTCTCCGAAGTGGTGCGAACTGGTTGAATCCCACCACTGCCCCTGGCCCATGATCATGTCATCAAAATTTGAATGCTCGGCATCTGGCATGTTGCATGTTGTTGCATGCGTGACGGTTGCAGTGTCTTGGGATCGTGTAGATCAGAAGTCTCCAACCTTGGCAACTTTAAGACTTGTGGACTTCAGCTCCCAGAATCCCTCAGCCAGCTTTGCTGGCTGAGGGATTCTGGGAGTTGAAGTCCACAAGTCTTAAAGTTGCCAAGGTTGGAGACCCCTGGTGTAAGCCAGATTCACTTTACAATCATGTTATTAAATGAACATCCGCAGCCATTCGGTTAACAACTGTGGCAAGAATGGTTGTAAAACGGGGCAAAGCTTACTTAACAACTGCCTCCCTAAGCAACAGAAATGTTGGGCTCAATTGTTATTGTAAGTTGAGGGCTACCTTGTAGTGGGAAGAGTTTGCTTCTCATGGGAGGCCTCTTGATTTCAACACAGAAAGAGGTCACAAAGAGAAAGGTCGCTTCTGGGGCAAAAGCTTCTCACTGGGACAAAATCAAACCACCTAGCTCAGGCATAAAATGTTTTAATACCATAGCAAACGTTTTTCTTGTGCCTCTTTTCTCCTCCCAATCCTCATTCAGTCTGATTAAAGAGAAACCCTCCAGGTCCCCGTCGGAAGTAATGTGTCACCTTCTAGGAATTAGGATGAGGATTGTCTCTGTGGCTGTTTCTGCCCTGTGGAAGTTGACTTCCCCTCAAGTCTGTACACCACCGTCCCTCTTGTGCTCTCCTTAAGCTTTAAAATGTGGCAATTCTAGACTAGAGAAAGATATAATGTAGTGGTAAAGGTTCCCCTTGCACATATGTGCTAGTCGTTCCCAACTCTAGGGGCTGGTGCTCATCTCCTTTTCAAAGCTGAAGAGCCAGCGCTGTCCGAAGACGTCTCCATGGTCATGTGGTCAGCATGACTCAATGCCAAAGGCACATGGAACCTTCCCACCAAAGGTGGTTCCTATTTTTCTATTTGCATTTTTTATGTGCTTTCGAACTGCTAGGTGCTTCTTTGATGGAGGGAACCTTCCAAGCCACCTTGAAAGAGGAGGTGGTGAGGCCCCTCCTTAAGAAGCCTTCCCTGGACCTGGCTATTTTGGCTAATTATCGTCCTGTCTCCAACCTTCGCTTTGTGGCGAAGGTTGTTGACAGTGTGGTGGCATGGCAGCTTCCCCGGTACCTGGATGAAACCGTCTATCTAGACCCGTGCCAGTCCGGCTTCAGGCCTGGGTACAGCACTGAGATGGCTTTGGTCGCGTTGGTTGATGATCTCTGGAGGGCACGGGACAGGGGTTGTTCCTCTGTTCTTGTCCTGTTGGATCTGTCAGCGGCGTTTGATACCATCGACCATGGTATCTTGCTGCGACGGTTGGAGGGTTTGGGGGTGGGGGGCACCGTTTTTCAGTGGTTCTCCTCCTACCTCTCCGACCATTCGCAGACGGTGTTGACGGGAGCAGAGGTCGACTGCTAGGCAACTCACTTGTGGGGTGCCACAGGGGATGATCCTCTCCCCTCTCCTGTTCAACATCTATATGAAGCCGCTGGGGGAGATCATCCGTGGATTCGGGGTGAGTTGTCAACTGTACGCTGAAGATACTCAGCTGTACATCTCCACCCCGAACCACCCCAACGAAGCAGTTGATGTGATGACTCGGTGCCTTGAGGCCATTTGGGTCTGGATGGGGACGAACAGACTTCAGCTCAACCCATCCAAGACAGAGTGGCTGTGGATACCAGCGTCCCGGCACAGTCAGCTAATTCCATCGCTGACTGTGGGGGGTGAATCGTTGGCCCCCAGGGAATTGGTGTGCAATTTAGGTGTTCTCCTGGATGCACGGCTGTCTTTAGAAGACCATTTGACGGCCGTCGCCAGGGGAGCTTTTTATCAGGTTCGCCTGATTCACCAATTGCGCCCTTTCCTGGATCAGGACTCGTTATGCACAGTCACTCATGCCCTCATTACTTCCCGTCTGGATTACTGCTCTCTACATGGGGCTCCCCTTGAAGAGCACCAGGAGGCTGCAACTGGTACAGAATGCAGCCGTGCGGGGGATTGAGGGAGCGCCTTGTAGCTCCCATGTAACACCTCTCCTGCGCAGGCTGCACTGGTTACCGGTGGTCTTCCAGGTGCGATTCAAGGTTTTGGTTATCACCTTTAAAACGCTCCATGGCATGGGACCGGGATATCTATGGGACCGCCTGCTGCCACCAGTTACCTCCCATCGACCAGTGCGCCTGGGAGGGCCTCCTTAGGGTGCCGTCGGCCAACCAATGTCGGCTGGCGGCCCCCAAAGGAAGAGCGTTCTCTGTGGGGGCTCCGGCCCTATGGAATGATCTACCTGTGGGATTACGTCTTCTCCCTGATCTTCGGACCTTTAAGCGTGAGCTCAAAACCTTTTTCTTTCATCAAGCAGGGCTGGCGTAATGATTAATTTTAATATTGAGGGTTTTTAGGGGTTTTAATTTATTTATTAACTTTTATTCAGTAATTTTAACATGCAGCTTATTGAATTAGATTTTTAATTGAATATTGTATTTTAAAATTTTTCAATATCTATGTTTTATTTATGCTGTACACTGCCCTGAGTCCTCGGAGAAGGGCGGTATAAAAATATGAAAAATAAATAAATAAATAAATAGGGTAGCAGAAGCTGAGAAAAGTCACGGGAGCTCACCCTGTTACACGGCACTAGGAATTCGAACCACTGAACTGCCGACCTTGCGATCAACAAGCTCAGCGTCTTAGCCACTAAGCCACCGCATCCCTATAATGTAGTGGATTGTCTCAAAATTGCAGCTCAGTATTATTTGGCCTTGGGCCAATGTGTGTCACTGGGTGTCAACCCAGCAAGGTAGACCAAAGCCATGTGAGTCGGGCCTGTTTTAATTGTAAAGGTCTTGTAACAGACTCTTTATAAGTCTGAATGTGCTTCCTCGTCTCTCACCTTATGTGAATGAGGAAAGGGCTTGTCCCAGACTTTTAATTATTTTTTTTTGCATTATTTATTTATTTATTTATTTTGTTGAGTACATATTAGATGATATATATAAGTATAAGCATGAATTGAATACATAAAGTGAATACAATTAAAGGGAACATTAGGACAGGGACGGTAGGCACGCTGGTGCTCTTATGCACGCCCCTTACAGACCTCTTAGGAATGGGGTGAGGATGTAATATGCATTACATTCACAGCCCAGGCTCAAGTCTCTATTATCTGATCATTACTTTGGTGGAGGCTCTTCCCTCTGTCCTTCAAGGCCATTCCCTCTTACACCTAGACTGGATATGTCTAAGCTCTCTAGAATTATCCCAAAGGTGCTTTTTCCCAGAGGCAATTGGACTTTCTGGTTTTTCTTTGAAGCTCCTTCAGCTCTCAGAGAAGCTTCTTGGATGAGAAGCGAAACGTCTTCAAAGAAAACCCAGAAAATGTAGTTGTATCTTTTAAAAAAAATAAAGCACCTTTGGGACAACCATGACCTGGATGACTGAGAATCTCTATAGACACTCTCTAGAATTAATTCTGCAGTTGAAGTGATAGCTAACCATCATTTTAAAAAGGTAAAGGTTTCCCCTGTCCAGTTGTGTCTCACTCCAGAGGGCGGTGCTCATCTCTATTTCTTAACCGAGAGAGCCAGCGTTGTCCAAAGATGCATCCATGGTCATGTGCCTGATATGAATATATGATGAAGACGTACCGAACACAGTTACAAAGCTAGTGTCAGGGTTCCAAGGAACACCCCCAACGAAATAAAGCTCTGAGGCTTGAGGTTCCTCAAAGTTCCAATTTATTAGAGATGTCATGTTGGCACAGGTGGGAAAACCCGAAACTGAAAGCTTCCAGGTTTTCCACACCCAGTTGACAGTTCACAGCCCTGCCCCACACCCACAAGTTCATCACATTGTCCAATCAACTCTTCACACTCAATTGAATATAATCTTCAGGCAGTCTCCATCAGATGCAGGATGTCCTTGAAAACGGAATGTTGTTATGACTAACTTTCTACTACTCCAACAACAACTTCCTCCCAATTTCCCCAGCTAAAATATGTGGCAGTTAAGAAGCAAAAAGAAAATTGCCTTCCAAAACTGACAGCTAGGTTGGCAGGAGCTGGGGCAAAAACAGGAGCTCACCCCATCATGCAGTGCTTGGGTCTCAAACTGCCAACTCTCCAGTCAACAAGCCCAGTATCTTAATTGCTGGGCTGCTAAGCCCCCAACCATCATATCCCAAAGACTATGTGTATTTTCTTTGTTAATTTTAAAAAGCCAATTTTTTTAAAAAAAGCGAAAGGAAGTAGCATGGAGCCGTATCTGAGTAGTAGATGAACCAGAGATATTGGCTAGACTGTCTTCAGCTAAAACATAATGGAGAAATATTGTAGTATTTCAGGTTAAATTAGATCACCATTTCCAAATATACCTGTCCTCACATCTGTATATGTTTTGCTTTTCATCCCAGTCAATGTGCCCTGACTTCCCCCACACTCAAGAGGTTGTGTGTGACAAAACATTATGAAAGAATCATTCAGGAAAACAATAGAAAAAAAAAACAGTGGCGGAACATTTGAGTGGCCAGGAAATCTACTTGACAGCAAAACAAATGACCTCAAAGACATTTGTGGCTAATTCACATTTTATTCCTTTGATGATACACTATTCATGAAAGTCTATCTTGCTTTCTCACCTGTCGGGCTCCAAAAACCATAAAGTCACTTTATGATTTTAAAGACACCTTAAGGTGTCTCTTAAGGTGACTTCGAAGCAGTTTTATGTATTGTTCCTCACCAATCTTGCCAAACTAAAGCGAACAACTTGGATCATTAAAGATTTACTCTGAGAACGTCTAAGGAAGAGCTGTCTTGACTCTCTTCCTCCCAACTAAACTATCTAAACTTTACTGCCTCTTGTTCCTCTGGAATGCAGCCCCTCCTTCCTGGGAATCTGAACTACCTTCCACCATACCACAGTGGTGTCACAGTGGTTAGAATGAAGTATTGCAGGCTAACTCTGCAATACTGCCAGCAGTTCAATCCTGACCAGCTCAAGATTGATGCAGCCTTCCATCCTTCCAAGGTCAGTAAAATTCAAAAACAATCTCCTTCCGAGATTGTTGGGAGCAATAGGGTGATTCTGTAAACTGCTTAGAAATGGCTGCAAAGCACTATGAAGTGGTACATTTACTGGGTCATGAGAATATTGTTGTGGTCCGCCAGCAGCCTGTGGAGCTGGCAGCAGAGTTGGACAGTGAGGAGGCTGGAGATGAACATGGGCCAGTCCTGGAGTCTGGGGAAGGCCCAGATGAGGGCTCTGCGTCAGAGGCAGAGATGGGACCAGGGCCATTTGGGAGTAATGCGTGGACTCCGGAGCCTCCAGAGTCAAACAGCAGAGAGGCAGAGGAACAGGAGGAGCCTATCCCTAGTGTGCGCATGCGTAGAGCTGCCAGAAGGCACAAACAGTTAAAACAAAAGGGATGACTCGGGAGTAAGGCCTGGAGATGATTGGCTTAAAAGAGGAGCAAAGGCACATGGGCCCTTTGCAGGAAAGCAACATTGTTAATTCTGTTCCCAGTCGGCATCTCTGTTTGATTCTAGAATCCGTGTGGCTTTGCCAAGTAAGTCTCTGGCAGCATGTCAAGGGAGATAAAGGTTGGTGATTATCCCAAAGGACTTCTCCCGAAGGACTTTCTGCAATTAATTGGGACTCAGCTGTGAATGAACGCAATTCACAGCTGTTGCAAAAAAAGAGGTTTTTGGGACTACTCGTGTGTTTTAATGACTCAGGAAGCCTAGGTCACAACAAATGCCACAAGGCAGTTGGCACTGGAGTTAGAGGGGGGGGGTCACCTTTGGTGCAAAACAGAAATATCCTACACAAAGATCTATGGAGATTGTTGATCATTGAGGTCATGGCTGTCCCAAAGATGCTTTTTTCAAAAGGCAACTGGAATTTCTTGGTGGGGTTTGTGTGTGTGTGTGTTGGAAAACATTTGTTGTGGTCCGTCAGCAGCCTACGGAGCTGGCAACAGAGTCTGACAGCAATGAGGCTGAGGTGGGGCCAGGGCCATCGGGGAGTGAGGTGCGGACTCCACAGCCTCCAGAGGCTGACGGTAGTGAGGCAGAGGAAGAGGAGAAGCCTGTTCCTAATGCACGCATGAGAAGAGCTGCCAGAAGGCAAGAGCAGCTCAAGCAGAGAGGACAACTCGAGAGAGTAAGGCCAAGAGATGATTGGCCCCTTCCATAAGGCTTAAAAGACCAGCAAAGGCGTTTGGGCTTTGCCGGAAAACAACGTTGTAGCTGCGTCTTCTGCTCAGTCTTCTGCTTCATCTACGTCTTCGTTTTTGTGGCTTCTGGATGTTTGCCAGGAAGGGCCTTTGGCAGTTTGCCTAACTGGACTAAGGTTTGCGAGATAACGGAGGAATTTGTGTTGGGAGGCATTTGTTTTACTTTGAGTTGAATGATGCTGGGAATGTTCGAATAAAGTTTGTTTTTCCAAGGACTAAGTTTATTACTACCTACTTGGGTCTGGGTCACAACAACATTTTGCTTCTCATCCAAGATGAATTGAACTAAAGAAGTTTTCTTGGATGAGAGGCGAAGTGTTTTCAAAGAAAAAAAAAAAACCCCAAGAAGTTCCAGTTGCTTTTTGGAAAAAGCACCTTTGCGTCCTCCCCAAAGGTTCAGAGCACCAAAATGAGCTGCGTGGAGAAGTTAAAATACTTTTGTCATTTTGAATTTCATCACCACCGTCTGTCTCCCCCGTGACACTGGGGATGTGAAACCTACGGGGGCCCTTGGGATGGTTTACAATGTTTATTACATTTCAAAAGAAGACGGTAGGAAGTGCCAACCTTCCCATTACCTTTCAACCATTAACCATTTGACTAGCACAGTCATCTACGATTATGAGTGATCAGCATACAAGAAGTTTATTGCTGGGGTAGCCCCAGTCTGGGTCCCAGGCACCATATGAATACAGCCCCAGAATTCTGAGACCAAAAAATTAACAAAAATACCCATTTTAAGCCAGGGAAAGAAATTTAAAACTGATTAAAACTCTTAGGTTTTATCTCGACATCTGACCAATCGTCATAAGAAAATGGCTGTTGTGACTCCAGCCCCCGAACCTGGCCCTATGCCCGAAAGTGACTCCGAGAGTGAGGGGGAAGGGCCAGTAAGGCTTTCCTTGGGAACACCGATGCCTTTGGCCCGGCTCCACTGAAACATCTTTCTTTAACGGAGAATATTTGTAGCTCAGGGTTGACATGAGGGCTCCTTGGTGTTCTCTGAGCTTGGTTGTTTTCTTGCAGATGTTTCATTTACCTGAACTAAGTAACATCACCGGTGCTCATCATGATGATGTTACCTAGTTTGGCTAATGAAACATCTGCAAGAAAACAACCAAGCTCAGAGAACACCAAGGACTATACTCATACTTTCTTTTATGTGATATAAAACCAAATGATCTCTCCCTCCCTCTCTCCCTCCCTCCCTCTCTCTCCCTCACACACCCCCACACATTTTGAGGCTAGAAAGTTTCCTGTGGCTCTTGAAGCAACAGGGATGCACTCTCCCCAAATTGTCCAGGGCTGTTGTGACTCCAGCCCCCGAACCTGGCCCTATGCCCGAAAGTGACTCCGAGAGTGAGGGGGAAGGGCCAGTAAGGCTTTCCTTGGGAACACCAATGCCTTTGGCCCAGCTCCAGGAGCCAGAACCAGGCCAGTCGGAGGACGTAATGAGGCCATCATCCCCTGATTCCTCCCTTCCTCAGGCTACGCCCTCAGACCCAGCTGATAATAATTAAGCTTGGATTAACCTGCGCTTCAGAAGATTAGAGAGGCAGCGTCATCAAAGGGAAGGGTGAGGCAGGAGCTCCACCCCACAGGATATATAAGGAGCTTTGGGACTGCTCGCACTCCACGGGGAGCAAAAGATTAGCTGAACCGTTTCAAAGAGAGCTGAAGTCTTACTCTGCGAGTCGTTTGTTTGAACTTTGGCAAGCAGCTGCGATTTCTCTGCCAGGACTGATAAGAGCCGTGAATCCATTGGCTGAAGGCCAGCTCGTTACTCCGAAGTGGGGAAGGAGACAGAACAATGGCAGGACCAGGGTGGCGGATGCAGAGTGTTTGCAGATGAGGTCAAAGATCAAAGATTGCATCCACAATGGTGCAATCAAATCCCTGCCATTTTTTTTTATTTGAATTTATATCCCGCCCTTCTCCGAAGACTCAGGGCGGCTTACATTGTGTAAGGCAATAGTCTCATCCATTTGTATATTATATACAGAGTCAACTTGTATTGCCCCCCCCCAACAATCTGGGTCCTCATTTTACCTACCTTATAAAGGATGGAAGGCTGAGTCAACCTTGGGCCTGGTGGGACTCGAACCTGCAGTAATTGTAATTGCAGGCAGCTGTGTGTTAATAACAGGCTGCATTAGCCTGTTGAGCCACTTCCCAGCCCTTGGCTTTCGGAGCCCCTCCTTCCTGCTTGGGACCTCTCAAAGGAGGGCATTCCAGAATCTCGGGGGTGGGAGACCAAAGTTAACAATCCTTATTTAGGTAAGAGGTGAGATCGAGAAATGGAAAAGATATGGCAGGAAATCAGAGCTGGTGTAGGCTTAAACGGTTAAAGTAGCATCCCTCAACGCTGGCAACTTTAAGATGCGTGGACTTCACTTCCCAGAATTCCCCAGACAGCATTGCTTTCTTCAACTAATAAAGTTCATTGAATAGGTTTCACCATCTTTCAACTCAACTATTCCCAGGGTTGTTGTTATGAAAATAAAAATGAGGAAATGTCCCTCTTGCTCTTGATGTTTGCGACCAGAGGGGAAACAGTCTCCATGTCCGCACGTGTGTGTGTATGTGTGTGTGTGTGTGTAGGGGGAGCATATATGGAATCAGATAAATAACAAAAAGCAGCAATGGGTTGACCACAACAATCACAGATACTTTATAACCAGATTTTGGGGAGATGTTAAAAGCCCCCCTAGATGCCACCTTGGTAGGAAAGAACTTCAAAGAGCTTCTACCCCACCGTTCTTCGTGGTTCCTTTCCCAGGACTGGTCACCCGGCTCTGTCTTCTTGGATGAGAACTAGACGTGAAACAAGAAGCCCCCTTCTGAGAGATGCAGGTCCATTCTGAGAAAGTTCACACCGTTCCCAGGGACCAGGAAACCACTTCCTTTGTCTGTGAGCACAACTACCTCATTTGGAAAGTGACAGAGACGCAGCAGAGGGAGAGCTGGCTGGTGTTTCCATTGAGTTGAGAGAGAGAGAACGAACGGGTGAGAGTCGGGTGGGGAAAGAGAGATGAGAGGGAAAGATAGACACGGAGGAGGTGTTCCAAAAAAGGAAACAAAGCTTTGGGGACAATTCTGGTTAGTCATGTTGAAAGTCAGGGGACATGGGAGACATGAGGCCATAGCCGAGAGTTTATAGATCCAACACAATTGTTCTCTATTTACAATCTGTGTGGTTTTGAGTCAGCTTTTGATCTATCTTTTCCTTATGAACTCCCTATGAACAGATTATAAGCTTCCTAACAAACAGGAAGCAGCAGGTAAAGCTAAGCAGAACCACATCAGATACCTGTACAATTAGCACAGGGCCCCCCCAAGGCTGTGTGCTCTCCCCACTTCTCTTCTCTCTTTATACCAATGACTGCATCTCTAACGATCCATCTGTTAAACTACTGAAGTTTGCAGATGACACAACAGTGATTGGTCTCATTCGAGACAATGATGAATCCGCATACAGACGGGAGGTTGAACAACTAGCCTCGTGGTGTGACCGGAACAATCTGGAACTGAACACACTCAAAAACATAGAAATGGTGGCAGACTTTAGGAGAAACCCTTCCATACTACCACCTCTTACAATACTAGACAATACAGTATCAACAGTAGAGACCTACAAATTTCTAGGTTATACCATATCGCAAGATCTAAAATGGACAGCTAACATCAAAAAATGTCATCAAAAAAGCACAACAAAGAATGTTCTTTCTGCACCAACCCAGAAAGCTCAAACTGCCCAAGGAGCTGCTGATTCAGTTCTACAGAGGAATGATTGAGTCTGTCATTTGCACATCTATAACTGTCTGGTTTGGTTCTGCAACCCAACAAGACAGACACAGACTTCAGAGGACAATTAGAACTGCAGAAAAAACAATGGCTACCAACCTGCCTCCCCCAGCAATCTGGGTCCTCATTTGACTGACCTGGGAAGGCTAGAAGGCTGAGTCAACCTTGAGCTGGTGAGAATTGAACTGCTGAACTGCTGGCAGTAGGCAGTCATCAGAATTAGCCTGCAATCCTCCGTTCTAGCCACTGTGCCACAAATGTAATGAAACATATATTCTCCCACACTACATATATTTACCTATTTAGGGATTTTTTTTTAGTTGCTTTTTGTTTTCGAATATGTATAGAGGTAGTCTTTTAACATGATCACAATGGAAGCCAACATTTCTACTGCAAAGCAAGACGATTGTTAAGTGAGTTTTGCCCCATTTTAGTGTGGTGGCACAGTGGTTAGAATGCAGTACTGCAGACTACTTCTGCTGACTGACGGCTGCCAGCAGTTTGCCAGTTTGATTCTGACCGGCTCAGGGTTGACTCAGCCTTCCATCCTTCCGAGGTCAGTAAAATGAGGACCCAGATTGTTGGGGAGCAAGATGCTGATTCTGTAAAAGTGCTTAGAGAGGGCTGTAAAAGCATTATGAAGCAGTATTTAAGTCACTTAGCTAAGTCATAAGCACTTAGCTATTTCTATTTGCAAACTTTCTTACCACCGTTATTAAGTGAATCACTGCCATTGTTAAGTTAAGGACATGGTTGTTAAGTGAATCTGGCTTCCCCATAGACTTTGCTTGTCAGAAAACCGCAAAAGGTGAACACATGACCCCAGGACATTGCAACCGTCATAAATACATGCCAAGTTGCCAAGCATCTGAATTTTAATTGCATCCATGAGGATGCGGCAATGGTCATAAGTATGAAAAAAAGGTCACAAGTCACTTTTGTCAGTGCTATTGTAATTTAAAAGGGTCACTAAACAAACAGTAATAAGTTGAGGACAACATGTACCTCAGTGGTGGGTTTCAAAAATTTTTATTGTGTGGACGTGCCTTGGTGAGCGCGGTGTGGCTTGGTGGGCATGGCTTGGGTGTGGCGGGGAAGGATACTGTAAAATCTCCATTCCCACCCCAATCCAGGGGAAGGTTACTGCAAAATTCTCATTCCTTCCTGATCAGCTGGGACTCAGGAGGCAGAAAATAGATGAGGGAGGCCCCAGTCAGAATTTTTACTACTGGTTCTCCGAACTACTCAAAATTTCTGCTAACGGTTCTCCAGAACTGGTCAGAACCTGCTGAAACCCACCTCTGGTGTAGCTTGTCCTAATTTTGGCACATGCTGGATGTCCATAGTAATATAAAAAAAATAAACCAATGGAATAAAATAAGGAGTTTAAATCACAATAAATTAAGTAAGACCTAACTAGCAACAACCAAGGGCTGAAAGCTTGCTTGGACAAGGTGGTTTTGACTTGATTGTGTGCTGTCCATATGCGAAAGAATGGCAACCAACAGGGACCACCAACGAGAAAGGCTGTTCCTGGTTTTCTTTTCACTGTGCATAAGAAACATGTGAATATTCAATTGAAACAATGCAAAGGATCCAAACAATGAAAACCAAGATCTGGACTGCAAACCTATGGGCAACCACTCAATGGCAGCAAAGTGAACATGTTTTTGGGTGCTTCTTAGCTGCCCTCTAATGATTTTCCAGAGCATTGCAACCCAGATCTGGTAACCTTTAAGCTTGACAGTTAGACAAAACTGAAAAGAGAGAGCTGTACGATGCGGCGAAAAGAAACAACGAGGCTCACACTCGCAAGTATCAAACAGGATACTAGCAGGAATAGCGTCAAAAACCTGGGTTCTTTTTGATGCTTTTATTGCTGGCAGGTTTTTTTGTTTTGTTTTCTTGTTGTTTTTTAAAGAAAGGGGGAGGCATCTGCAGGCGAGAATAATGCAAACCAATTCACCAACCACATCCTGAAAGTTTCAAAGCAGCTGAGTCATTTGCAGAAGGCTGTTTGGTCTCTCACAGACATTTTGATGGTTGCAAAAGTTTTGTAGGGCTCCAGAGGCTCTGAAGCTTGTGAATCGTGGCTTGTCAGAAACAATGAAGGTTTCAGGTTGTTCCAACTGTTTTGGTGAACCAGAGATAAAATGAGGCATCGGAGGAAAAAGAATCTGGTAGAGGTGTGTGTGTGTTTATATGTGTGTGTTTCATGGCCCTCATGCAGCACAGCCCTCTGTGTGTTTACTCAAAAGCCTTTATTGAAGATTAATCCTTAGTTAAGCCTATTTAGGACTGTAGTTTAAAAAAAAAAGGACAGTTTTTCAAAAAGATATTTACATGAGTGTAAAAAACCAACCAACCAATAACCAACCAATCCAGCCAGGCTTCCATATGAGTGAACATGTTCACAAATAATTGCAAATAAGGAAAATCCAATGTTTGTGGGGGAAAAGATCCATCTTTAAGGGTTTCCATTTAAGTAGATGTTCACTTTGTGCTGAGATATATTGGCTGCATTCCTGCAACACGTTTAACCTGGATACTGAATTCACCCATCTTCTCAGTCTGCAAATGCACACAGCTGAGGTCTAAGATTTTTGGGCTCAGCCTATCAAAAACCTGGAAATTGCCTGACTCAACCGTCATGCCACACCTCCTCTCTGAACAAAAGACAACCGTTCTTTACATATATGTTTGTCTTTTAAAGAAATGCAGTCCAATCATGGATGTGATTGTTGTGACCCAGGCCCAAGTAGGTAGTAGGAAACTCAGTCAGTGTAAAAACAAACAAACTTTATTAGAACAGCTGAGAATTACTTCATTGTCAGCGTAGTTCAACTAAATTAAAGCAAATTCCTCCCAACACAAATTCCTCAGTCCTATCACCAACCTTGGTCCAATTAGGCAAACTGCCAAAGCCTTTCTTGGCAAAAGTTCTGAAGACGCTGATACAAAATAAATGCAACAAGATGAAGCTATCAACGTCGTTTTCTGGCAAAAAACCCAAACGCCATTACTGGTCTTTTGAGCCTTATGGGACGGGCCAATCATCTCTTGGCCTTACTCCCGAGTCGTCCTCTCTGCTTGAGCTGCTCTTGCCTTCTGGCAGCTCTTCTCATGCGTGCATTAGGAACAGGGTCCTCCTGTTCCTCTGCCTCACTACTGTCAGACTCTGGAGGCTCTGGAGTCCGCACATCACACCCCGATGGCCCTGGCCCCACCTCAGCCTCTGACACAGAGCCCTCATCTGGGCCTTCCCCAACCTCCAGGACTGACCCACGCTCTTCCTCAGCCTCATTGCTGTCCGAGTCCATTGCCAGATCCCCAGGCTGCTGGCGGACCACAACAGAAGGAAGGAAGGAAGGAAGGAAGGAAGGAAGGAAGGAAGGAAGGAAGGAAGGAAGGAAGGAAGGAAGGAAGGAAGGAAGGAAGGGCAAGCTGTATCTTTTTCAGTGCAGTACAATACAAAAAAAGAATGACAACCTCAACCATTTGCTTTACATTTTTGAATATTTCAAGCCATTTCTATACAACAAAATCCTCAGACATGTTGGGACTATAACTCCCATTATCCTCAACCATTTTAGGATATGATGATAGCTGGTACAAAGCTGGGGAAGTGTCAGGCTGCCTCTGATTATATTTAGGAAAGAATATATCTTGACTTCATTTGCAAATAAAGAAAAGTACTTTTACTAAATACATCATAATTGCAGCAGTATAAAGTTGGATCTGAGACAAAATATGGCTAACATTCCATATCCCCCCATTAATCCCTCCTCTCCTCAGGAGGTTCTTCCTCTGGTCTCTAGCTGTTAATCATCTCAGGAATGTTGTGTCTGTTGAAAAACCTGCGCTCTAACATTCTTGCTGATTTCAACCGTTAATCACCCCTCCCTTTCTGTTATGTCAGACAACACTCTTAAAGGACCCTCTTCCCTTACCATGAATAGGACAGTAATACATCTTACATCCTTAAACTATTTTACATTACACAAAGAACCCATTACATTCTAACTATTGAATATAAATTGTACAAAAATATGTGAGGATTGGAGTGGAGGCTGACAGGAAGACTGAAACTCCGTTTGCTGGCCAAGTGATTCCATCGGTTCATCCTTCTGTCTTAGTGTTATATTTAGAACAAAGAAAAATTATTTTTATCTTCTTGTTTCCCCACAATAGTTGACCATGTGACTTTCAAAGTGTTTAGAACAAAATCAATAGTAAAGCATCAGAACAGAACTTGTGAACTTCAACTCCCAGAGTCCCTAAGTCTTAAAGGAACCAGGGTTGGAGTCCCCTAATTTAAAACAACCCCAAAGAGAAGGGGGGGGGGGAAAGACAGAACCATCCCCCACACCAAGGTGTTGTTGGAAACACACACACAAATGGACAGGCTAAGCCTGGCATCCAAAGATCATCATTTTGACAGAGCTTGGAATTTGTTTTACAAGCTAGTTTGGTAGCTGGAGTTGTTTCCAATTGTCTTCTCTCCATGCAACCTTCTTGGAGAGAAAACCTTCTCATGAAGTTGTCAAGGGAGAACAAGTTTGTTTGCCTCGGAGAAGTCAAAAAAAAATTCAGCATAACATAACATAACATAACATAACATAACATAACATAACATAACATAACATAACATAACATAACATAACATAACATAACATAACATAACATAACATAACATAACATAACATAACAACAGAATTGGAAGGGACCTTGGAGGCCTTCTAGTCCAACCCCCTGCCCAGGCAGGAAACCCTACACCATCTCAGTCAGATGGTTATCCAACATTTTCTTAAAAATTTCCAGTGTTGGAGCATTCATAACTTCTGAAGGCAAGTCGTTCCACTTATTAATTGTTCTAACTGTCAGGAAATTTCTCCTTAGTTCTAAGTTGCTTCTCTCCTTGATCAGTTTCCACCTGTTGCTTCTTGTTCTACCCTCAGGTGCTTTGGAGAACAGCCCGACTCCCTCTTCTTTGTGGCAGCCCCTGAGATATTGGAACACAGCTATCATGTCTCCCCTAGTCCTTCTTTTTGTTAATAAGAGACAGACATCCCAGTTTTGAAACACTGCCCGAAAAAAACATCGTTAGAGTCACCAAATCATCAAGATTTGACTTGAGGATAACTTTTTAAATTGGCAAACTAGAGATAGTATCGAACTTATGCGAACCACTTGCAATCTAAGGATGATAAATTGCTTGCAAAAAAAAAGAATTGGGATAAACTCATATAAAGCAAAGCTGGCTGAGGAATTCTGGGAGTTGAAGTCCACATGTCTTAAAGTCACCAAAGAGAACATTTGTTGAATTTTATGAGATTTGTGAATATTGACCAAGCACTTAAGAGGAAAGGGGAGCCCTCAGTCTTTAAGACACTTAAAGGTTTCTTGCATTCACTTAGGCTGGCTGGAGGGAGTCTTAGCAATGACCTATCAAGATTTTGGAAGGATGCTTTGATTGGGAGCCACACAGGATTGGTTATAAGATGGGCGGCTGTGTAAACATTTTAAATAAATAAAATAAATTCTAGGTTAGATTTAAAGCAGGGGTGTCAAACTCAAGGCCCAGGAGCCGGATCTGGCCTGTGGGGTACTTAGATCTGGCCCGTAGAAATAGCAAAGGACCGGCCCATGGTGATGCGACATGTGATGCGACACCCAGAAAAATACGGCATCCTTCACTTAATCCTCCAGGGAAAGATTGAAAGCAAACAAAGTCCAGGCAGAAGAAGAACATCATGGCTTCAAAACCTAAGAGAGTGGCTTGGACAAAACTCAGCAGCACTTTTTCATGCGGCTGTTGACAAAAACAGGATTGCCAACGTGAGGGGCCCTCCCCTCCCCTCCCCAGCTCCGTTTTCACTGGCAGAGGGTTGCAGGAGGCCATCCCAGCCGAAAATGGTGCTCGGAAGCCCGTTTTCACTGGCAGAGCGCTTGGGCCACCACAGGCGCCCCCCCCAACATGAGTGACATCATGCTGGCCACACCCACCCTGCCCCCCCAAGGTCAGACACAACCCTGATGGGGCCCTCCATGAAATTGAGTTTGACGCTCCTGATTTAAAGCATCCCGACTGTTGCTCGTGAAGCCTTGTTGCATGCATGACGGGTAGCCATGTTTGCTGACATCGCAGGCCAAATCAGGACCATCTGCTTTATCTGTTTCAAATTGTCCGTGTCGTTTCCCGCCCCTCACCCCCACCCCCGCCGCCGCCTCCCTAAATGTGTGCTGAACCACCATGGTGGAGGCCACAAAGGCGTTGCTTCTCATCTGTTTCTGAATGGCTTCTAGACAGGCCTTAAATCTTCTTCCTTTTCCCCTCTGCAAAATCATGCCATCCAAGCAATTGCTTACAGTTCCATTGGAAGATGTTTTGTTGTGACATTCTTATTTTGGCAAGGGGAGGGGAGAAGGGGAAGGAAGAGAGGCAGTGGCAGGACGACTTTGAGATGTTCTGAGTTCTTACAGGTCTAACATAACATAACATCAGAGTTGGAAGGGACCTTGGAGGCCTTCTAGTCCAACCCCCTGCCCAGGCAGGAAACCCTACACCATCTCAGTCAGATGGTTATCCAACATTTTCTTAAAAATTTCCAGTGTTGGAGCATTCACAACTTCTGCAGGCAAGTCGTTCCACATTAATTGTACTAACTGTCAGGAAATTTCTCCTTAGTTCTAAGTTGCTTCTTTCTTTGACCAGTTTCCACCCATTGCTTCTTGTTCTACCCTCAGGTGCTTTGGTGAACAGCCTGACTCCCTCTTCTTTGTGGCAGCCCCTAAGATATTGGAACACAGCTATCATGTCTCCCCTAGTCCTTCTTTTTGTTAAACTAGACATACCCAGTTCCTGCAACCGTTCTTCATATGTTTTATCCTCCAGTCCCCTAATCATCTTTGTTGCTCTTCTCTGCACTCTTTCTAGAGTCTCAACATCTTTTTTACATCGTGGCGACCAAAACTGGATGCAATATTCTAAGTGTGGCCTTACCAAGGCATTATAAAGTGGCACTAATACTTCACACACACGTCTATACGTGTGTGTTTCTCGGTCTGTCTGTGTGTGTGCGTACATGCCGGCACACAACTTAAAGTTCATTTCCCTCCTTTTCTGCAAAGCCTGCTTGGCTGAAATGGTTACAACCACAAACTTTGACAATATAATCGGTGAATTTATTTATTTATTATTTAGATTTTTATACCGCCCTTCTCCCGAAGGACTCAGGGCGGTGTACAGCCAGATTAAAACAGAACAATATACAAATTAAAACCATAGTTAAAATAACGTATTCTATAAATGGCCAAAAATTAAAACCGTCAAATTTGACCCATAAATAAAATACACCAGTTAAAATTATTAAAATTTAAAAAAAATTAGAAATTTAGAATATTAAAAATTAAGCCAGTCTTAAATATCAACAGCAATAGCCCTTAGACTTATATACAGCTTCGTAATGCTTTTACAGCCCTCTCTAAGCGGTTTACAGAGTCAGCATTTCCCCCCCACCTCGAGCAATCTGGGCCCTCAGTTTACCCACCTCGGAAGGATGGAAGGCCGAGTCAACCTTGAGCCTGGTGGGATTTGAACTGCCGAACTGCTGGCAGCCGGCAGTCAGCTGAAGTAGCCTGCGGTACTGCACTCTAACCACTGCGCTACCTCGGCTCTTATCTGTTGAATCTTGGGGGATCAAGGCCAGAAATTCACAGAGGGCACAATTGTTCCAGTGGTGGGTTTCAAATTTTTTTTACTACTGTTTCTGTGAGTGTGGCTTGGTAAGCGTGACATGGCTTGGTGGGCATGGCTTGGTGGGCGTGGCAGGGGAAGGATAGTGTAAAATCCCCATTCCCACCCCACTCCAGGGGAAGGTTACTGCAAAATCCCCATTTTATCCCCATCAGCTGGGACTTGGGAGGCAGAGAATAGATGGGGGCGGGGCCAGTCAGAATTTTTACTACTGGTTCCCCGAATTACTCAAAATTTCCACTACTGGTTCTCCAGAACTAGTCAGAACCTGCTGAAATCATCCCATCTATCATCCCATCATTAGAATTGTAATGAGGTGATGAGAGGCCGATCAATTTCCATCCAGGTTTCGCACAAGTATCAGCCTTTGGTCAAGCTGTAGGGCACAATTAAGAAAACAGGCACCCTGCTAGCCAACGAGACATGGGCAGGTTGGAACAGAATGGCTGTGTCTGTGTGTATTTTTTATAAAGTGGGAATTGTGACGTCGTATAGAGGGAGTCCTCGACTTACGACCATGACTGAGTCCACAATTTTAGTTGCTCAGCAAAGAAGTTGTTAAGCCAGCTTTGCCCCATTTTGCCAACTTTTCTTGCCCTGGTTGTTAAGTGAATCACGTCCGTTGTTAAATGAATCTGGCTTCCTCGTTGACTACTTGTCTAAAGGTCACAAAAAGTGATCACATGACCCCAGGACCCTGCTACTGTCATAAATACACGCCGGTTGCAAAGCGTCCAAATTTGGTTCATATGACCAAGGGAATGTTGCAGTGGAAATGGAATGCGTGGGAAATGGTCGTAAGTCACTTTCTTCAGTGCGGCAGTAACTTCAAACGGTCACTAAGTGAATGGTTATAAGTCAAGGACTGCCTGTAGGCATTCTATCATCCTCTTCCTCTGGCATGGGGAACAGGGATGGACAAAGGGATGGACAAAGTCTAAGCATCTCGGACATGAAGACTATCGGTTCTTTATGAAGCTATTTTAAGAGGTTTCTACTGATGAAGCATAGCCGGGTTGTGCACTATTTATAATTGTTGTTTCTATTTTTGATGTTTAGATGTGTGAGACTCATTGCTTATGAAACCCAGAGGGCAACACACACACACACAAACACACACGCACACACACACAAACACACACGCACACACACACACACACGGACTGGTGAGCATGGGAGACATTTCAGAGGAAACAGGGAAATAAAACTTTTAGATCAGGGGTCTCCAACCTTGGCAACTTTAAGCCTGGAGGACTTCAACTCCCAGCTTTGCTGGCTGGGGAATTCTGAGAGTTGAAGTCCGCCAGGCTTAAAGTTGCCAAGGTTGGAGACCCCTGTTTTAGATCATGGATGTCTAATCTTGGCCGCTTTAAGAGTTGTGGGCTTCAGCTCCCAGAATTCCCCAACCAGCCATGCTGGCTGAGGAATTCTGGGAGTTGAAGTCCCTGACTCTTAAAAGTAACCAAGGTTGGACATTTTTGCTTTAGATAGATTAGAAGAGACTTCAAAACTTGCTCAGTGAATCTCCGTGGCTACAAACCCAGAGGACAGTAAAATTGAGGAATTGAAATTAAAATGTGTGTGTGGGGGGGTGGGTTTAAAATTAGAGGTGGAGCGGGCTAATAGATGGTTACACTGGCGGAGTAAACCACGAAATTTTGCCCTCAGATGCTGCATGTAAAACAGATTACATGCGATGTCCCTTTGCAAAAAGCGATTTCACTCCCAACTTTGGGATTCATATTTGACCAGCTTTAGCCTTGTTGTACATGCTACAATTGCTGAAACTTTCTTCCATGCTGATGAAGGAAAAGGAGAGATGAAAATTTAATTCAAAAATTAAATCAAACCATGATTTGAAAAAAAAAAACACAGCTCTGCAGAGGATGGGAAATATAGTCCTTGACTTACGACCCCAATTGAGCTCAGAATTGAGGTTGCTAAGTGAGAAATTTCTTAAATAGTTATTTTCCCCCTTCTTCTTGTCACGTTTGTGAATTGAATCACTGTACTTGTTAAATCAGTAGCATGGTTGTTAAGTGAATCTAGCTTCCCCATTGACTTTGCTTGGCAGAAGGTCGCAAAAGTCAATCATGTGACCCCGGGACACTGCAACCGTCATAAATATGAATGTAAATCACGTGACCATGGGGAGGGTGCAACAGTCATAAGTGTGAAAAGTGGTCATAAGTCACTTTTTTTCAGTACTGTGGTAACTTCGAACGGTCACTAAATGAACCGTTGTAAGTCAAGGACTACCTGTAGTGATATACAGCCTCACCCTCCTCTAGTTTACTGTGTTCACCGTTTTCAACTTCAGAGTTTCCTCAACTTTCCTCCAGTGCAGGAGGGTGTTGTGGTCCGTCAGCAGCCTACAGAGCTGGCAACGGAGTCGGACAGCGATGAGGCTGAGGTGAGGCCAGGGCCATCGGGAAGTGAGGTGCGGACTCCGGAGCCTCCAGAGACTGATAGTAGTGAGGCAGAGGAACAGGAGGAGCCTGTTCCTAATGCACGCATGAGAAGAGCTGCCAGAAGGCAAGAGCAGCTCAAGCAGAGAGGACAACTCGAGAGAGTAGGGCCAAGAGATGATTGGCCCCTCCCATAAGGCTTAAAAAAGACCAGCAATGGCATTTGGGCTTTGCCGGAAAACAATGTTGTAGCTGCGTCTTCTGCTCCCTCTTCTGCTTTGTATACGTCTTTATTTTTGTAGCTTCTGGACGTTTGCCAAGAAGGGCCTTTGGCAGTTTGCCTAATTGGACTAAGGTTTGTTAGATAACTGAGCAATTTGTGTTGGGAGGCATTTGTTTTACTTTGAGTTGAACGACGCTGGGAATGAAGTAATTCCCAGCTGTTCGAATAAAGTTTGTTTTTCCACGGACTAAGTTTATTACTACCTACTGAAACACCGGTGCTGGTCTGTTTTAAGACTTATGGGAGGTGCCAATCATCTCTTGGCCCTACTCTTTCGAGTTGTCCTCTCTGCTTGAGCTGCTCTTGCCTTCTGGCAGCTCTTCTCATGCATGCATTAGGAATAGGCTCCTCCTGTTCCTCTGCCTCACTACTATCAGTCTCTGGAGGCTCTGGAGTCTGCACCTCACTCGCTGATGGCCCTGGCCTCACCTCAGCCTCATCGCTGCCTGACTCCGTTGCCAGCTCCATAGGCTGCTGACGGACCACAACAATTAAGATGAGTGGACTTCAACTCCCAGAATTTCCTAGCCAGCAATGCAGGAAAATACTGTAACTCCATAATGTTGAAAAGGTTCCAATGCATCTCTCTGAAAATTGGATAAAAATCTAGTGGTACATTTTGTTGTAGGGCAGGGGTGTCCAAACTTGGTCCCTTTAAGACTTGTGGACTTCAACTCCCAGAGTCCCTCAGCCAGCAAAGCTCACTACTAGCAAAGCTGGCTGAGGGACTCTGGGAGTTGAAGTCCACAAGTCTTAAAGGGACCAAGTTTGGACACCCCTGTTGTAGGGTAAGACTCAACGTTGCCTGTTTCATCGGTTTCTTGGCTTCACTTTTCCATGAGGGGAAAACAGCTGTAGAATCATCTGGTTTTGGGGGGGGGAGGGTTAGAAGAGAGAAAATCCAGTTCTGATGAATGAAAACCCCAGAAGTTTAATGAAGCAATTAGAACGTCAAATATACAGATTTATATATAGGATGTTAAGGGAACCAGGAAACCCTATATGTATCTGAGCGAAGCGGGAGGGGAAGGGGGGGGAGGGAAGAAGACGCACGAACAACCGCAATCTCTCGAAAACAGTCAGTGTGAAACCAATGACTAATATTCCCTGAGTGTAATTTCAGTTCACCATGATGATATTTGCTTCTGAAACTTTGCTAAAGAAAGGGTTACAGGCCTGCACGAATGGCTCATAACCGCTCCCGAAGGAAAGGTTGGAAACGAGTCAGGTTACTAAAAGTGGAGGGAGGCAGAGATAACTCGGCCTATAAAATGGACACCAGCCCTTATATCCGTGATGGAGAACCTATGGCACGTGTGCCACAGGTGGGACACAGAGCCCTCCCTGCGGGCACGCCAGCCGTCGCCCCAGCCCAGCTTCACCGCACATGCGTGTGCGCCTCCCGCCGGCCAGCTGGTCTTCAGGTCTCTGCCGCACATGTGTGGGGGCGCATGTGGGGGATGTGCGTGCACATGCGCAGGGGGCGGGGCGCATCCACGGAGGGTGCAGGTTGGTGCAGGAGGCTTTCCAGGCCTAAAACAGGGCATGGGGGGGCCTCGTGCTTCACTCCCGCACCCGGTATTGGCTTCCAGGTTGGTACAGGAAGCATTCCAGGCCCAAAACGGGGCACAAACAAGGTAAAGGAGTCCCGATGGATTTTACTCCGCTACTTGTTGCCGACTATAGGGGGTGGTGCTTCATTTCTGTTTCAAGGCCATTGAGCCAGCACTCTCTGAAGACATTTCCATGGTCACGTGATCAGCATGACATCATAGGGTGCGGTTACCTTCCCACCGAATTGGTACCTATTTATCTACTTGCATTAATTTGGTATGCTTTCAAACTGCTAGGTTGGGAGGAGCTGAGGTGAGGGTAGGAGCTCAGCCAGTCATGTGGAGCTCAGGTCTGACTTGAACCTGGGCTGCCAGCTTTCCAGATGGTAAACCCAGTGTCTTAACTGCTGAGCCACCGTGCTACCTCTTCTATTGGAGACCCTTAGAAGCAATCACAGTATCACCCAATGCCTGCATTTTACTACTGAATGTTGACAGCACAATCTGCATAAGAGTGGTTTGTGGCTTACAGACTTTTGTCTTCATGCATCTCATTTTATAACATTTTTTCTGTCATTTCAACAAGTCAATGAATCTCATTAAGCTACAATTAACAACTGGGACTAATTCCCTTGGAGTCGGTAGAACTGATCATGGGCTCTTGACGTGCATTTGATTGTATTTGAGAATGCACCATTTTAGAAGTTTAGTTTTTTAAAAAGAAAATAATGAGAACTTTTAAAAAACAGAAGAACAAGGCCCGGGATGGCGAACCGATATTGGTGGGCATGCGAGCTCAGCGATGGCCCACATGCATGCGCTGGCCAGCTGATTTTCAGACCTTCTGGGCCCACCAGAACCTCCCCATCAGAAGTAGGGAAACAGGCTGTTTCCTGCCTCCGGAGGGCCTCAGGGGGCGGCTTTTTGCTGTCCCCAGGCTCCAGAGCCGAGCCTGGGGAGGGCAAAAGCAGCCTTCACCACCACTCCCGGCGGCCCTCCGGAGGGCAGAAACGGCCCATTTGCCAACTTCCGGCTCTGGAAAGGCTCTGGAGCTTAGTGAGAAAGAAAAACGGGCCTACTGGGCCATCGTGTGCCAGGAGCGGTGGGAGCGGTGGGGGTGGGGCACATAGAATTATGGGTGTGGGCACGTGTGCGCATGACCCCCCTGCCCCCCCTCCTGGTACACAATGGCAAAAGGGTTAGCCATCACTGGTCTAGGCTGTTGCTTAAATAATACAAGAAATACAAGCAAACAAAAAAGGATATTTTTGCTTTAAAAAGTCAAAACCTTTATAGCTTTGGAATAGGGCTACAACGCTTCATAAATTAACTGGCCAGGGTTCTAAAGACGTGTTAGATCACAGCTCCATTTGTCTCTGAACAAGGTGACAAACTGGCTGGAAGGGAGTTGTAGTCTCCACTGCATCTCTAGGTACCAGGATGGGGAAGGCTGGGTTAAGTCAAGTAATTAGCAATAGCAATAACACTTAGACTTATCTACCGCTTTAAAGTGCTTTACAACCCTCTCTAAGAGGTTTACAGAGCCAGCCTATTGCCCACAACAATCTGGGTCCTCAATTTACCCACCTCGGAAGGCTGGAAGGCTGGGTCAACCTTGAGCCGGTAAGACTCGAACTGCCAAATTGCAGGCAGCCGGCAGTCAGCAGAAAAAGCTGGCACTTTAACCACTGCGCCACCGTGGCTCAATATTAGGAATATTGCCGGGTGAGATTTACACTCAGAGCTGGCACATAATATTTTGGCACATGAGAGTTGAAGCTTAAACGGCAATGATATCTTTCTGAACAAGTAATGTTTCCTGTGCCTTTTTGCTTGCAAAGACTTGAATATTTTCTGAAGGTTCACCCTCTGAGTCGGTTTATGTTCTGCTGAAATGGTTGAAGGCTGGCCAGCCTGTCTGGTGTCATTTTGGAGCACAGATGTGTTCACTTCACCTTGGAGAAACCAAATTGTCCCCTGGCAGCTGTTACAGAAGTTAACGTGGTGGGGGGAAGCATTTGAAAATGGATGGTTGCATCCCATTTGTCATTCCAGAGCAGCCCTTTGGAGTTCATCCTGCTGAAATGTATGTTGAAAAGATGCTCAGTTCATCACCCAAATCAAATGTTTCAATATCTCATCATGTGTCAACAGTCTCTCTAGTGCACTGCATTGTTGTCAGGGTGTTTTGTTTGTTTGTTTGCATAGTGAAGCGTTAAGGAATAATCCACAACGTCCCAAGTATAGTGTGGTACTTCTTGAGCTGCACGGAGCTGAGTTCTTCGAGTAACTGCATCGCACAATCTAGCATCAAAGAATTCAACTTTGAATGATTGATTGAGGTCTCTTATGGGGTTATCTCACGCCTTGTAATCCACATGTCTTCTTTGGTGAGTCTGGCATTCTTGAAAGGATGGGAACGTCCTGTCGGCTTCTGTGCATCCTTCAGAATGCTTTCAAAGCCCTCAGCAACAGGCCAAGGATGTATTCGCTTCATAAGTTGCTCTTAGGCTCCAGATATTTCAAAGTCAGCGCCTTGGATCTTCTTCTTGACCACATTATTTCAAACGGTACGTCATGCCACAACATTAAACCTCAAAGAAATCTAGAGCTCTGTATATTTCTAGTAATTCCATTTCCATCTGTCCCTCTTCTCCCGTGGAGAATTGCCCTCCAAATCAAAACTACAACTTCATTTATCCTCTCAGTTTGGTGCTTGATGGACAGCAACCTCTCCACTTAGCCTCTATAATTGGGATGACAAGAGAGGAGATTCCAAATGTTGCTTCAAAATCTGCTTTCGCTTAGTCACCAATATGCTTTGAAGTACATTAAAAAGTCCCCCAGGCTTGCAAGAAACTAATGTAGTGTTACTGGCCGCCAAGTGTAGGAACGAGAACTGTGTAGGACAACCAAAGCTTCCCACTACTCTCAAATCTATACTGCCTTGTGTGTTCCACTGTTTTTTTCCTTTCACACCACGATCATAGCCTTGACCTCACGTGCCCTGCGTCCTTCACTTTTTCAAGAAGTACCCTTGTCCTCCTGTGCCAATGAGCTGTTTGCCTTTCTTCAGAGAAGGTTCTGAAAGCAGCAAAAGACAGCAAACATCTGGAAAAACTGGTCCAGATTCTTGGGGAGCTGAAGAGATGCAGAAGGAATCTTGCTTCTTCTCTTTCTTTGCAACTTCTGCTATTTTCCATTATTTTCCCCCCTTGCTTGCTTATTCCGTCAAACTATCTTTGGGCATCATGAATAGAGAGTTGGGCACTGCCACCAGTTTCTCCACAGATCCATCCCATCATGACACCTTTCCACACCCTCTGGCAGCCCCCACCCCACCTTGTTTCTCGTGGCAAGCTTAGCTCCACTGCCATTGTTTAAGATGAGCAACAGATAAGACAATTTCCCTTGCATTATAAATTCTTCCCACCAAGAACAGAACCAATAATACAAGGAATACCCAGAAACAGGCATGTTCTTTTGACATGCAGGAGAAGCAAGACTGCCTCTTGTAAAACAGAGATGGCTGCAAATATGCAGATGTCAGCTAAAAATATTACGATTTTCTGCTTAGCTCTAATTGCTTTTTATTTTGTTTAATCATTTAATAGCTGAATTGATTCATTCATCCACTGATGTCTATTTAATCAGATTGATAATGTCTTTGCCCTTTCACCTAGAGAGAATCAGGCTAACCTTGAACACCTTAAGGCCATCCATGTGCTCTACCTTACTGAGGTGCTGAGTACCAAGTTGAGAAATGAAGAAGCTTCTTGGATGAGAAGTGAAATGTTTTCAAGGAAATAAACCAAGAAAATCCCGTTGCTTTTTGAACAGCACCTTTGGGACCACCATGACCTGCATGGTTGAGAATCTGCATAGACACCAAGTTAACCTGTCAAACCCCCTCCTTTTTTTTGTTGTTAGTTGTGAAGTTGTGTCCGACCCATCGCAACCCAATGGACAATGTTCCTCCAGGCCTTCCTTTCCTCTATCATCCTCTGGAGTCCATTTAAGCTCATGCTGACTGCTTCAGTGACTCCATCCAGCCACTTTATTCTCTGTCATCCTCTTCTTTTGCCCTCAATCATTCCCAGCATCAGGCTCTTCTCCATTAGGTGGCCAAAGTATTTGAGTTTCATCTTCAGGATCTGGCCTTCTAAGGAGCAGTCTGAGTTGATCTCCTCTAGGACTGACTGGTTGGATCACCTTGCAGTCCAAGGGACTCGCAGGAGTCTTCTCCAGCACCAGAGTTCAAAGGCCTCAGTTCTTTGGCGCTCAGCCTTTCTTATGGTCCACTCCCCCTCCTTTTAGAGAACATCTATTTCTCAAAGATAGTTAGTCTGACTAGTTCTCTGTGGTCAGGCTCCTGTATGAAGAGATGTCACAACCGTATCCAATTTGAAGATATATAATTCATGGAAAGGGAGAATAAAGAGGTTTATGTTGATCCCACAAATCAGAATGCTAAAAATGTAGTATTGTTTCCCTATTGGGAGAGAAAGCAGAGCTCGATGCATATGTACATTTAAGGTATAAATGATTCTTTCTAGTGTCCAGTCAGTTCTTGGACCACTTCTGTTTTGGATAGGTAGTAAGAACAGTAGCAAGTTCTGGATCAAGATTAAGATCTGGAAGTCCTTCACATTCTTTGTGGACACCATGCAAGGTCAGGGGTCTTCAGGGGTCTTCGCAATCCAGATTCTTTGATTCCAGCCCATGCTAATGCAATGGAATTGTCCTCACACACTTTCACAGTGGCATTGGCACGGACGTGTGTACTATTCCACAGTTCCTAGCTCCAAAATGAAGAACTATCATGTTGTGTGTGTTTTCTTTTGGTGTGTGGCACATAATGAGATGGTTGGGGGGAGGAAGTGGGGATTGGTGGGGGGACAAACCGACTCAAGGAACAAATTCAGGGAATGTCAACTCTTTCCTTGCTGAAGTGGTTGTCATGGAAGCGGACTGAATCTGTGGTTAGTCATCTGATCTCTGCTTGCAAGAACATTCTGGTGGGCCTGTTGCTTTCCTTCGGTGCTTGTTTCCGAGTCCCCAGAGGCCTAACCTTAGCATTTCAATTAGGGCAACAAGGCTGTTAAAAGACCTGCCTTTCTCTCCTCTTTTGGCAGCACAGAACTCCAGTTGTTTGCAAGATGTATCAAGACGGGTGCAAGCGGTGGGACGGGGGCAGAGAAGTGTTCCCACTGAGGCAAGGAAATTGGCTAGGTCTGTGAGGAACATTGAGCGATCACAGGAACTGGGCAGATTTCTGCACCTTTTCTGTCCATGGCGGTGGTTTTGGACGCGGAGGGTGGTCTGGTAGCCTGGATGACTTAGAAGGAGTTTCCAGCTAGAATCAACAAGCAATTATTAGATGCCAAGCCAATAAGTTTGAAAATAACTGAGGTTGGAATTTGGTCGGGGTGGGAGAAGGCCGGCTTCCCAGAACATCCTTCAGGAGCTGGTGAGCAGCTGCTGGGATCAGAATCTATTTTTGTCAGTTTCTTTCCAGATGGCCTGCCTTCACCACCATCACAAAAGGGTGGATGTGCTGCTTGAACTAGCAAGGCAAATATCCAGGTGTTCGGTTGTCACCAACAGTTTTTTTTTGAAGGTGAGGGCCCCCCAACATCTGGATTGCTGAAACATCTTTCTTTAAAGGAGAATATTTGTAGCTCAGGGTTGACACGAGGGCTCCTTGGTGTTCTCTGAGCTTGGTTGTTTTCTTGCAGATGTTTCACTACCTGAACTAAGTAACATCACCGGTGCTCATCATGATGATGTTACCTAGTTTGGCTAATGAAACATCTGCAAGAAAACAACCAAGCTCAGAGAACACCAAGGACTATACTCATACTTTCTTTTATGTGATATAAAAACAAATGATCTCTCCCTCCCTCCCTCTCTCCCTCCCTCCCTCTCTCTCCCTCACACACACCCACATATTTTGAGGCTAGAAAGTTTCCTGTGGCTCTTGAAGCAACAGGGATGCACTCTCCCCAAATTGTCCAGGGCTGTTGTGACTCCAGCCCCCGAACCTGGCCCCATGCCCGAAAGTGACTCAAAAAGTGAGGGGGAAGGGCTGGTAAGGCTTACCTCGGGAACACCGATTCCTGTGGCTCGGCTCCAGGAGCCAGAACTAGACCAGTCGGAGGATGTAATGAGGCCGTCATCCCCTGATTCCTCCCTTCCCCAGGCTACGCCTTCAGACCCAGCTGATAATAATAATCAAGCTTGGTTTGACCCGCGCTTCAGAAGATTAGAGAGGCAGCGTCATCAAAAGGAAAGCGTCACCAACAGGATATATAAGGAGCTTTGAGACTGCTCTCACTCCACGGGAAGCAAAAGTTTAGCTGAACTGTTTCAAAAAGAGCTGAAAGTCTCTCTACATGAGTCATTTGTTTGAACTTTAGCAGGCAGCTGCGATTTCTCTGCCAGGACCGATAAGAGCTGTGAATCCACTGGCTGAAGGCCAGCTCGTGGGTCTGAAGTAGGGAAGGAGACAGAACAAGGGCCAGGACAATACACCAAAGAATTGAGGCCTTTGAAGTATGGTGCTGGAGAAGACTCCTGAGAGTCCCATGGACTGCAAGGCGATCCAACTGGTCAGTCCTAGAGGAGATCAACCCTGACTGCTCTTTAGAAGGCCAGATCCTGAAGATGAAACTCAAATACTTTGGCCACATAATGAGAAGGAAGGGCTCACTGGAGAAGAGTCTAATGCTGGGAAAGATTGAGGGCAAAAGAAGAAGGGGACGGCAGAGAACGAGGTGGCTGGATGGAGTCACTGAAGCAGTAGGCATGAGCTTAAATGGACTCCAGAGGATGGTAAAGGACAGGAAGGCCTGGAGGAACGTTGTCCATGGGGTCACAACGAGTCAGACTTGCAGTCCAAAGGACTCGCAGGAGTCTTCTCCAGCACCAGAGTTCAAAGGCCTCAATTCTTTGGCGCTCAGCCTTTCTTATGGTCCAACTTTCACCACCATACATTGCAAATGGAAAAACCATAGCCTTGACAATATGCACTTTTCTTGGCAGGGTGATGTCTCTGCTTTTTAGTATGCTGTCTAAATTTGCCATACCTTTCCTCCCCAGGAGCAAGCGTCTTTTAATTTCTTGGCTGCAGTCCCCATCTGCGTTGATCTTGGAGCCCAGGAAAATAAAACTACTTCCATTTCTTCCCCGTCTATTTGCCAGTAGATGGCCGGATATAAATAAATAAATTGGAATAGGAGAGAAACATGGCAAGAATGAAAGGAAGAAGCCAGTGACCCTCCAAGTCCTGCCATCTCCCCAAAGCAAGTCAAGCAGCAACGCTAAGTCAGTTGTGATACCAAGTCCTTTTGGCAAAGCAGGAAGGAAGAGCCACATCAGCAGAGTTCTCAGTCACCCCCAGCAACAAGAAAAGATTTAATTGAGCCCAAATTTTCTGTTGCTAAGCAAGACAGTTTTTAAGTGACTTTAGTCCGATTTTATGGACTTTCTTGCCACCGTTGTTAAGTGAATCACTGTCATGATTAAGTTAGTAACACGGTTGTTAAGTGAATCTGGCTCCCCCATTGACTTTGCTTGTCAAAAGGTCAAAAAAGGTGATCACATGACCCTGGGACTGGCATCGTACATACATACATACATACATATGCCAGTTGCTAATTGTCCAAATTTTGACCACATCACCATGCGGGTAGTGCAACAGTCTTAAGTGTGAAAACTGGTCATAAATCACTTTTTTCAATGCCATTATAACTTCAAACAATCACTAAACGAATGGTTGTAAGCAGTGGTAGGATTCAAATAATTTAACAACCGGTTCTCTGCCATAATGACCAGCTAGGTAGGCGTGGCTTGGTGGTCATGTGATGTGTGGACGTGGCCAACTCAATGTCACTCACGTCGATGGGCGCTTTGCCTTAGCTGTTACAATGTAATAAGGGTTAACCAGAGAGGCAGTTTCTGTAAGCAGAGCAATAAAGATTAGGCTAGAAACACCACCAAAATGTTTCCTTCCTGCCTTCCTTACAGGATTAGCCCTGTAAAGTGGAAAAAAACAAAATAAGATTTCTTCCAATAATCAGTTCTCGGAACTGCTTAGAAAGTTAACAACCGGTTCTCCCGAATAGGTACGAACTGGCTGAATCCCACTACTGGTTGTAAGTCAAGGACCACCTGTACAGTCCGATTTGTAATGGTCTCCTGTTTCAATAGTTGGTATTGCGACTGGCCGGAGCTGGAAGTAAACTGAGCGGCAGAAGGAAAAACTTAACCTACTTTATTCAGTGACCTAGGAAAGAAAAAAATATTTTTTAAAAAAATATTCACGGCTCATATGAAACATGATGAACTCGGAAAGCAAAATAAGATTCTAGAAATAGTTTCTGCAAAAGTTTGTACAATCTTTGTAATGCTATTTAGTGCTATTCATTCAAAGGATCCTTTAAAGTAACCTTTAAAATGAACAAGGATCATTGACCTTAATATTTAACAAATGTCTTGCTGTTTGGCAATCGTCCAGCATTTTCCCTCATCCATTTCCCTTCCTTCCATTAATACAATTATGTTCAAAACAAAGATGTTTATTGCTTCACAAGCAATGGAAACTGAATTCAAGATGTGAATTTTATTTTACTTCAAGTCATTTGACTTTATTTCATTTTTATTTTATGAACGATCCCAGTTACAGCCCAGCATTTATTCATCTTGCTCGCGGAGGGCAAAAATATAGATTAAACAGAAACAGTACAAATGTTTTTTATTTTCCTCTGCTTATTGGCTTGCCTTGCGTCTGCCTTTAATTAGCAGCACGGAGTACAAAGGCTATATTTATAGTGCCAGCATCTTGCAGAAGACGGTATGGTAGTTTCACCACATGTATAACTCAGTAGACACCACTGCACTCGGATTCCTAGCAACATTGGGAGTGGGATCCATTTCCAGTTATATTTTGCAAATCCTATGTCATCCTTCACAAATGATTCTTTCTGTTTGTTTGCTTTTTTACTCTAAATTGCCTTGAGGCCTCCTACCACAGCGAAAGCAGCATTTACAAAACAGTAAGGTAAATAAACACACAATCTCTCTTTCTCTCCTGAGGTAAATGCTCACGCTCCAGTCTTTCACAATTGGAGAGTGCAGCTAAATAATTTTCGACTTTGGATTGAATGAGCTGTTAAGAAGCAGTCTTTAGATGGTCAACATGTGTTGCTGTACTTACTTTGGAATGATGTGGGAGACAAACGTGGCTGAGTTTGGGAATTATCCGGCACTGAGTCTCAGATGGTTACAGATTCGTTTAGCGTTTGTTGAAAGTCACAACGGCACTGAAAAAAGTGACTTAGGACCATTTTTCACACTTACAACCATTGCAGCATCCCCACGGTCACGTGATCAAAATTTGGCCACTCGGCTAGCTCGCATGTATTTATGATGGCTGCAATGTCCGAGAGTCATAAATTCGTGACTTTCTGACAAGCAAAGTCAATGGGGAAGCCAGATTCGCTCAACAACCATGTTATTAACTGCAAATGATTCACTTAATTGTGGCAAGAACGGTGGTAAGTGTTGTGGTTCACCAGCAGCCTGTGGAGCTGGCAACGGAATCGGACAGCGATGAGGCTGAGGAAGAGTGTGGGCCAGTCCTGGAGGCTGGGAAAGATCCGGATGAGGGCTCTATGTCGGAGGCTGAGGTGGGGCCAGGGCCATTGGGGAGTGAAGTGTGGACTCCAGAGCCTCCAGAGGCTGACAGTAGTGAGGCAGAGGAACAGGAGGAGCCGCCAGAAGTCAAGAGCAGCTCAAGAAAAGAGGACGACTCGGGAGTAAGGCCAAGAGTGATTGGCAGTAATGGCATTTGGGCTCTTTGCCAAAAAACAACATTGATAGCTTCGTCTTGTTGCATTTGTTTTCTATCGGTGTCTTCTGAACTTTTGCCAAGAAAGGCCTTCGGTAGTTTGCCTAATTGGACCAAGGTTGGTGACTGAGGAATTTGTGTTGGGAGGAATTTGATTTAATTTAGTTGAACTACCCTGAGAAGGAAGTAATTCTCAGCTGTTCTAATAAAATTTGTTTGTTTTTACATTGACTTGAGTTTCCTACTACTTACTGGGGCCTGGGTCACAACAGTAAGATGGCGCAAAACTCCCTTAACAACTATCTTGCTTTGCAGTGGAAATGTTGCGCTCAATTTGTGGTCACAGGTTGAGGATTGCCTGTACACTAAAGATGGTGCTGATGCCAATGGAATCCCCAAGGCCTAGCTTTCAAACAGGGCCAAGTATGGATGTAACTTATCTACCCTGGAAAACAATAGGGTAAATGCATTTACTCCGTTTTCCCTAAGAGACTGCCCAAGATACTTTGGGTCATCATAGGGTTGTGTTGGTCTTACCAATATGTGATGACTCCTCTGACTGTTTTTCCAGATACTTCTCCAGATGTCAGCTTGGAGGAAGATGGATCAGTTCCAGGCACATCTGGAGGGGAATTGGTCAATGGCTCCAAGCAGCTGTCTTTTTTTAATTTTTTTTTAAAAAAAATTATTTATTTTTTATTTGCATTTATATCCCGCCCTTCTCCAAAGACTCAGGGCAGCTTACATTATGTTAGCAATAGTCTTCATCCTATTTGTATATTTATATACAAAGTCAACTTATTGCCCCCAACAATCTGGGTCCTCATTTTACCTACCTTATAAAGGATGGAAGGCTGAGTCAACCTTGGGCCTGGTAGGACTAGAACCTGCAGTAATTGCAAGCAGCTGTGTTAATAACAGACTGTCTTAACATTCTGAGCCACCAGAGGCCCTGTCTAAGAGGGATTTGGTTAAAGCACAGCTGCAGCAGGGCAGCCCTGAGGCTTTAGGTGGGGAAAGCATGCAGCTACAGCTGGTCAGTGATGAGGAAGAGGAACTGCCTTCTGCACCTGATGCGAGAACACGTAGGGCAGAGAAAAGGCAGGAGCGGAGAAGGTCAGCCAGATTACACGCGAGGAGTAATATTCTTGATGGGCTGCACTGAAAGCCGGCTATTTAGCACAGCAGACAGATGGAAGCAATGCTGGGAACAATGTGTTCATTTCTTAGCTGTGTGTTTTCTGGTCATTGTGATTCTTTCCTCACTTTGGATTGACCAGGTGCCTTGACTTGGATCATGCCTCGTGAACCCCCTTGTGTTGTGGGTATTAATTTTGCCTGGTGTTTTTATTTTGATTGGGAAACTTTCAAGTGCCTTGTGGGCTCATTGGCCATTGCTCTGCAGACTAGCATTGGTCTGCTTTTGGTTGGACTTAATTGGGACAGCTCTGGGTTTTTGGTGAAGGAGTTGTAGGGAAATATTAATAAACCCATTAAACCACAGTTATATGTGTGTGTGTGAGAGAGAGAGAGAGGGAGGGACAGTCCACAATACCCATTTCTACATAATGGAATGTACAAAATTGTCTTATGCTGACAACCATGTCATCTCTTTGATCTGCTTCCCTAATCCTTTAATTCAGAGAAGAGCAGCCTGCCAACCAAGGGCCGCCCAAAACTCCTTTTTGTGGATCTTGGAACTATGGCTGACCAGTTGACCCACAGCGATGTAGTTTCCCCATTCTTTTGAGCCAAAAAACACATAAGTCTTAACATAGTTTAAACATCACTAAGAAATGCCTTCCTGAATTCACAATGTTCTGGAAACTTTCAGTCCATCCATCTATGTCTTGTATCTCAGAAACATCATTTCCGCCTACTGAAGTCCTTGTAAATTAAGGGAAGCCCTTGCCCCCTCCTGCTCCAAGTTGTCCGAGCCTGCTGTACTGTAGAGGCCACAGGCTGCACCCTGGGCTTTTCACCTGTGAACCTGCATGTCACATCAGAACTGTAGCCTCTCCACTAATGGAGAACCACAGCCCATGAATTTTGTCAAGGTTGATAATTTCTTACCTTTGCATCCTGCAAAAGTAAACTCAATTCCACTTTTATAGGTGAATTTTTCTCTCCAGTATCAAAAAAGGGGTGGAAGGAATTGGTCTTCAGAGAGACAACTCTACATGTTATACTTGCAGATAAATGTCACCTATTTCCACAGCATTGGTTCTTGGTCAAGCCTTCAGAATGTCACCTTTAAACAAGCATCAATTTAAACATGCCATAAAATTGGGTCTTAACAGCAGGGGAAATCTACCTGCCCTCTCCACTCACGTGAAATAAATTATCCCTACAGAGTAGAATTGGACCGCTTACCCGGCAGACACCTTAGCACAGGCCCAGCGATTGCCGGGGTGTGTGTATGTGTGTGTCATTCTGACAACTTGGTTTGTGTGTTAACGTTTGAAAGCTGGTTTATTTTTAGAATGCAGCTTTTTAGAAGGCAGCTCCATCTGTCTATTATTGCTAAGCAAAGTGGTTTTGTTTTTTTTCGTTAGAGAACTGGGCCATGGAGCTCCATCTGACTTATTTTCCCTGCCTGACCTAGTAAGCATGCAGTGGCAAAATTTTGTGTCGCTGCAATGTCCACAAGAAAATATGGGTTTTAAATTGGATTTTAAATGGGGTTTTATATCAGGTCTTTTATAGTTTTAATTTGGCCAAGGTTGAATAAGTTTTTTAAATGGGTTTTATTGTATATTGAATTGTATTTTTATCTGGCTGTTAACCGCCCTGAGTCCTTCGGGAGAAGGGCAGTATAAAATTATTATTATTATTATTATTATTATTATTATTATTATTATTATTATTATTATTATTATTATTATTATTATTATTATTATTATTATTATTATTATTATTATTATTATTATCGTCCATACCTGTATACAGAAGCATCTGAGAAGTCAAACTGGGCCAACTCTGAATCTGTTAATTTAAATTAACCTCCGTGTTCTCTTAATTTTTTGATAGAATGCTATTGTGGGCCATCATTTATTATTTACAATAAATGTTTTAATATTTCAATGGCTCTTTTTTTTACACTTTTTTAAATGCTTTTTATTGTTTTTATTCTTTTAACATGTTTTTTTAAAGTTTAATTGTAATACACGCTTTGAATTGTGGGCCACCCAGAGTGATTTGCTGAGATGGACAACGACAGGAATCAAATGAATAAATAACTGTATAAAATATTTAATAAGTGCCAGGGGCATAATCCAAGGTCATCATCACAGTTAAGGAACTGGTGCATCTGTCTGTTTGTCTGTCTGTCTAATAGCTCTACAGATATACGGTATCTCTACCTGTAAGACAAGCTTTGACTGAACATTCTGACTAAAACTATGCCAAAATTTGCCTTGTAAATACTCAGAAATGTTCTTCCCTTGTGAAAGAGGCTTCTTTTTTTTTTTCTGCCTTGAGAATTTCTTTCAAATTTCTCTATCTGGAGTTTTTGAGCCACCTTATTGCTGGAGCTTGCGGAAGATGCAAATTTGGTGTCGATAGTTCCCGTTTTCTATCTTTCCGTCCGCGTGAGGCCTTTCTGGCTACCCACAGATTCCCACCTGAAAAAAAAAAATGCTCAAGGCTCATTCCTTAGAATTTTCGGATTCCTGCTTTGGGAAGTCGGGAAAAGATTATACAAAGATAGGTTAGAAATTGGCCCTGACCACCTTGTAACAAATTAAGCGAAGGAAATCACACTGCACTACTGGGAATGTCTGCAAAATGTTCTCCCTCTTTTAAAGGAAATTTCAAAACGAGCTAGTGTCTGAGAACTAGCAGAGATAAGAAATGCAGAAGGAATGGTCTGCTTAGGACTACTGGGAACTGAAGAGGAATTTCACAATTAATGCAAAGAATGACTCTCATTGAGTTAACACATTAACACGAGGTTAGTCAAATAAGAACCTGGGAATTTTGGTAATCACGTTTTCAAAATTTCTGGAATGTATCAGAGTGAGGAAGGCTGTTGTATTTAGGGAAATGATTAAATAATTTTGGAGTAACCAACAGAACTGGCTGTTCTATCGTTTCATGTCAATGCTTCAAATACTTTCCTGTTCGCATTCATATGGCATTTGGTGGGGAGAACAACAATGCCTCATTTAAATGGCATTAAATTTAAATTTAAATAACCTGGACTATTGCAATGCTCTCTACATGGGGCTCCCCTTGAAGAGCACCAGAAGGCTCCAGCTAGTCCAGAATGTGGCCGTGCGGGTGATAGAGGGAACACCGTGTTGCTCCCATATAACACCTATCCTGCGCGGCCTGCACTGGCTGCCGGTAGCCTTCCGGGTGCACTTCAAGGTGTTGGTTACCACCTTTAAAGCGCTCCATGGCTTAGGACCGGGTTATCTACGAGACCGCCTTCTGCCACCGATAGCCTCCCAACGACCTGTGTGCTCCCACAGAGCGGGCCTCCTCAGGGTGCCGTCGACCAAACAATGTCGGTTGGCGGCCCCCAGGGGGAGGGCCTTCTCTGTGGCAGCACCGGCCCTATGGAATGAGCTGCCTCCGGGGTTACGACAACTCCCCGACCTCCGGGCCTTCAAACGTGAACTGAAGACTTTATTATTTCATCGTGCGGGACTAGCCTAAGAAATATTTTATTGTAAGAAATATTTTATTGTAATTTTAAACGGGTTTTAAATCGATCTTTGACAGTTTTAGTTGTTTTGGCCATTAAATATTTGGTTTTAATTTGTTTTTAAAATATTGTTATTTATATGTGTATTTTAATATGGCTGTAAACCGCCCTGAGTCCTTCGGGAGAAGGGCGGTATAGAAATTCAATTATAAATAAAATAAATAAATAAATAAATTAAATAAGAGCAAAATTAGTTAAACACCATTAATACGTGGAGCTCCTGTTTCTTTCATACTTTTCACTTTTGCAACTTTAAAAACAAAATATTATTAATCAGCGGTGGCTTTGCAGTAAGGTTGGGATGAGAACATGAAAAAACCCCTGTTCCTATGATATGAGTAGTCTTGACTTATGAAAATTGAGACCAGAATTTCCATTGTTAAGCAAGGCAGTTGTTAAGTGAATCATGCTTGCTTTTACAATTCCCCCCCTCCTTTTTTTTTAAACCACTGATGTTAAGCGAATCAGTATGGTTAGTAATCATGAATCAGGAAGTCGTTAAGTGAATCTGGTTCTCCCCCACTGACTTTGTCAAAAGCCAGCTGGGGAAGGTCACAAACTGGGATGCTGCAAACATCGTAAATACATGTCAGTTTAAATTCAGCGCTGGCTTTTTGAGTGACATCGCCAATTTGAATCAGGTCCAGCCTCAATTTGCACATCCTTATATCTTCATCACTACAAGATAGATTTCAACCAGATACTTAATCCTGCAACTGGGTGAATAGAACACAATCGCTGCAATCTCAGAGCTTGCAAACCTCATTTAACTTAGGATAACAGGTTGTGTGAACCTGGATACCTAGGAGGAAATAGCCTCAACCCTGCTCTGTCTAAGTCACCCAGTCTGTTCCGCTGGGAAGTGAGATTCAGAAATGGACTTTCCTCACTCAGTTCATATCGTAATAACCCCCTTTTTCGTTTTAACTCAGAACTGCTTTTCTTCTACAATTTGGCTAGGCAGCAGACAGAAAACTCAATATGTTCATCCATTATCCTTCCAGTTGGTGCCTGCTTGAGATCTTAGGACCAACTAATTATACAAGCTGTGAATTACAGAAGTTAAGAGTCCAAGCTGCCTGAATGGTGCCACTTTAAGCACGGAGTCCAAAATGTGTGTAATTTATTTTTGCAGAGATAAAATATAAGAGTATATATATAAAAAAAGAATCGAGTTTTAAAACGGCCGGTTCTCAGGTTTCAAGTTTATGCTACATCTTACACAGTGGAGCTCTTTCATTACTTTTTGGGACCTTTACAGCAAAATCCCACCACCAAACCCAGAAATGACACCAGGAATATTCAAAACTTCAAATAAAATAAAATAAAATAAAAAATTGATTTCCTGCAATTGAGAGTTTGAATCTCAGAATGCCTATCCTGACTTTTTGACTCGGTATATATTAGAAACATTTGGAACGAATTCAACATTCTCTAACGTTTGAGTTAAAAACTGAAACTACTGTCGTTTGACTGCAGTTGAAATGCTTCTTGAGCAGAGTTTTCTTTTTTCCATTAAGCTGTATAAAACGCGTCCAAACCATCACTGTGTTATCATTTAAATGATTCAGCCGAAATCTGAGCTTATGTGATGATGTGGAAAATATTCTTTGGTCACAAAAATAGCCTTTTGCAAACACGAGAGAACATGAGGACGGCTTTAAAAAAGGGCCAGAAAACTAAAATGCCCTCCAGACGCCTGATCTCACAATCTTTAAATAGTCTGTCAAGATCTAGACCAGGAATTCTCAACCTTGGTCAACTTTAAGACGCGTGGACTTCAACTCCCAGAATTCCCCAATCAGCCATACTGGCTAGGGAATTCTGGAAGTTGAAACCTGCACATCTTAAAGTTGCCAAGGTTGAGAAATATTGATCTAGACCAGTGAAGGGTAACCTTTTTGCCATCATGTGCCAAAAGCGGGGGAAGTGCCGGGGGTGTGTGTCATACATGTGTATGTTCACACTCATAATTTAATGCGCCCTGCCCGCATGTGCTCCCCCTGCGCTCCCCGCTTTTGGCACGTGATGGCATGGTGGACCCAGTAGGCCTGTTTTTCGCCCTTCCTAGGTTCCAGAGGCTTTCTAGGAGCCTGGGGAGAGCAAAAATGGCCTTCACCATCCCCCTGGGGGCCCTCTGGAGGCCAGAAACAGCCAGTTTCCCGACTTCCGGTGGGCCCGAAAATCAGCTAGGATTTTCTAGGACATGCGTGCTGGAGTTCAGCTAGGGCAACACTTGCGTGCCCACAGAAATGGCTCCGCATGCCACCGGTGGCACACATGCCATAGGTTCGCCATCATGGATCTAGACTTTTCATCTTTCATTGAATTCAGATTATACTCACTACAGTTCCTAAACTGTAGTTTTAACCATTTCTAATGTCTTTTTTTCACTGAAATGAGTCATTGGTGAATGTTAGTTTTGAACATATTTTTTTCCTTAGGCGTTCTACTTTGTACTTGAGTTGGGAGACGGTAAAATGGGAGGAGAAAGAGAAGCTACTGGAGACACAATTTCCCCCCCCCCCAGTCTTGAATGCCTTTAGGTTGGGAGGTTTACAGATAATGACGATTACAAGAAAGCTTGGATATAGCAGACCCTCATTTCTGGAGTCTTGATGCACTAGAGCGGATAATAGACAAATCTGTTGATCCAAAGTAGTCTGAATGAGGCAATTAAATTTAGATTGATTTTCCTTTAATGTAATCGACAGCAGTGGCAACTTATGTCCCTTGTATAATCACATCATTACACACAAATGATGTTGGGTATTTAGTGCTTCTTAGGGAATAGGTCACCTTGTCACCCCAATCAGACCATTGCTCCTTACCAGGGGTTGGCGTCAAAAATTTTAGCGAGGGGTTCTCTACCCAGTTGCTGGGCAGGTGTGGCCATGGTGGTCGTGGCCTAGTTGGCCTCCTGCACCACAGCTTGGGAGGCTCATTTTTGTCCTCGCCGGGCTCCGGAGGCTTTCCTCGAGCTCCCAGGACAGTGAAAATGGCCTCCCCAAGCTCTGGAGGCCCTCTGGAGACCGGAAACAGGTCTGTTTCCAGCCTTCCTGAGCTTCGAGTAGGCCCATTTTTCGCCCTCCCAGAGCCTCCACGCACACTCTGCACTTACCTGCATCCAAAACGGGCTGCGTGGGGACTCCTGGGAGGGGAGGGGTGGGGCGGGGAGGGGTGGGTCAGGGCGGGCCCACCAGGAGTGGGATTTGGGGGTTCTCTGAACTGCACAGAATCTTAGCTAGAGGTTCTCTCGAACCCCTGTGAACCCCCAGCAGCCCACCCCTGCTCCTTACCTGGGACACCTGCCGCTCCCCGCTTAATGACCCCATCTCTTGGGGTTATGACGGCAACCAGAACTGCCTGGATTGTCATTGCTAAATGATGTGATCAGGTCAACCACCTCACTTAGCAATGGCAATCCTGCTCCTCAATGCCATTGAGGGCTACCTGTAGTGGTTAAGGCGCCAGGTTAGAAACTGGGTGATTATGAGTTCCAGTTCTGCCTTGGGCAGAAAGCTACCTGAGTGACCTCGGGCCAGTTACTTTCTCTCAACCCTAGGAAGGAGGTAATGGCAAACCACTTCTGGAAAAGCTTGCCAAGAAAACTGTGGGGCCTTGATCAGACAATTGCCAGGAGTCAAAACAAACCAACAGCCCTGCCTTGAAGGCACAAAAATAAAAATCGTAATTAATATTGAAAGAATACTTGTTTTTCCACTTCGTTTTCAATGCCCTGAGCCATCTAAATAATAGCACGTCAATCATCTTCAATTAATATTGTATAAACCTCACTGGGTTGAAAAAAGAATACGGATTGCCTTCCTTCTGAGACAACATCTTAGTGAGTGAAAGCTTTTAACACAACAGATCTCTAACCCATGGAATATTTTTGGCAGTAATTTTTGTTCGAGTAAATTCTGAGATCTTGCAACAAGGGCAACGCAATTTCTTGACCCAGCAGTGGCTTTCAAGTTATGGTAAGCAGCACAGAGTGTTGCAGGCTATGGTCAAAATAGCCAAGGTGACACATGCAACACACATAAAAAACAGGTAGAGCTTCAGTTGTACCATTATGGCCACAATCTTGACTTTTGGGAAGTCACATTTTGCAGACACCCTGATATGCAATAAACCATTGCAAAATCCAATGCTTTTTCCAGGGACGGTGTGGTCTCCCAATCCAGAGATTTTCTGGCAAGTAATTATGCAATGACAAAAACCACCGGACTCTTCACTTTGTCTAAAAATTAATACCCAGTCGCCACAGAATGGAGCCATTATGCTCCATATTGCTCCATTTTCGGAATGAAGGCTACTTTGGAATGTTATTTAATTATCTTTATTCATGCGCTATTTAAATTTATATGGCAGTCCATTCAATAAACAGCTCTGGGCAGCTAACAGACAACAGGGGGGAAAAAACAATAAGAAAAAAAATTAAAACAATGTAAAAAAACAAACAAACCCTCAACCAACTTATAATCAAAACCACTTGCCAAGTTCACCCCATAACCTGGCCCCATGTCCAGGAGGAGGACCAGCTTTTTCTGCCTTACGAAAGGCCAGCATGGTTGGGACCATCGAAATATTTGGCAGTGCTTGGTAGGGTAGGTATGCTGTAGTGGAATGTAGACTGGATTCCCAGGAGGGAGGGGCTGCAGTCCAGAGGGCAGAGAGGCAGTGAAGCTTACATACAAGCAGCCCTTGATTTATGCCCACAATTGAGCCCATTTCCATTGCTAAGCAAGACAGTCGTTAAGTGAGTTTTGCCCCAATTTAAGAACTTATTGTCTTCAGTAATTTAAAGTGAATCACTGCAGTTACATTTAGTAACATGATTGTTAAGTGAATCTGGCTTCCCCATTGACATTGTTTGTCAGAAGTTCGCAAAAGGTGATCACGTGACCCCAGGACACTGCAACCGTCATAAATATGAGCCAGTTGCCAAGCGTCCAAATTTTGATCATGTGACCATGGGGATGCTGCCACATGGTCATAAGTCACTTTTTTTCCAGTGCCGCTGTCATTTCGGACAGTGCCTAAACGAATGGTTGGAAGTCAAGGACTACTTGCACTAAGGGAACAATCCAGTGGTGAAATTCAAATTTTTTTACTACTGGTTTTGTGGGTGTGGCTTGGTGGGCATGGCAGGGGAAGGATATTGCAAAATCCCCATTCCCACCCCACTCTGGGGCCAGCCAGAGGTGGTATTTGCCGGTTCTCCAAACTACTCAAAATTTCCGCTACCAGATCTCCAGAACCTGCTGGATTTCACCCCTGGAACAATCTTGTTTGTTGTGACTTGGCCGTATTATATAGTTTGCTGCTGGTGGGTTAAGAATGAAGACGCAGACTCAGTGATAGGACTGACAAGGATGTAACAAAAAAATTAATGATCTATCTTCAGAAGCAGGAGTGGAGAAATTTGTGACTTGCATATCTTTCTTCTTCATTGATGCGGTCCAAGAAAAAGATAGATTCAGCCAACAAACACAACTAAGAAGCAACGGTGGGTTTGGGGTGGGTGGGTGGATGGAGTGAAACTTCCAAAATCCTCCCTGTATTTTTCCTCCAAAAATCAACTCCAAACTCCTGAGTCAGAAGAGCCCCTGCATCAGTCTATCCCCCTTGAGAGAGGTTCTTATTGGAGTTAAGACAAATAGTTTTGCCTCTTCCTTCCCTAGCACAATTTGTCATTTTGCAAAGGGTGTTGGTTTTCTTAGCAAAATTCACCGCTTCTACCAGACACAAAACTCTTTCCCTGTTGAATTTCTACCTGGGAATAGAAGGCCTCCAAAAACAGGGTATGAAAAAAAACAAAAGACAACCCTGCTACTGAGATTTAAGGAACAAAGTCCTGGCATTTTAAATTAAATATTTTAGTTTAAAGGACATGTGTGGACCATATGTGATATCTGGGGGTGGTGGGGGCTCACATCTCTTCTTTAACCCAGTCACTTAAAAGATAAAATAATAAGGGATTCGACCGGAAGCATCACGGCGAGACAGTCCGGAATTAGCGGGCTCCGACAAGCCTTCCGAAATTCCGGGCTGACAAACTGCTGTCGGGGGATTTTCAGACCAGATCTGTCCTGTAGGGATGGAGAAGAAGGAGAGGCACCTCGGATGACCAAGAGGAACAGTGAAGTTCCTCGGAGGTTGGAGGAAACTCTTCGACTCAGTGGCGGGGGTGGCGGCCATAGTGGCCGCCATAAAGCTGGGGCAACCAGACTAAGTTTCGAGCAGGAGCGGTGATATGGATGGAGTACTGGTACCAGGTGAGTGATTGGCCAGCTCACAGTACAAAAGAAATATTTTTAAATTGTTAAAAGATGCCTCAGCAAAGAAACAGCAGCTAATGGGCGTTGGGGAATGTTACTGGAGAGAGAAGAATAAAGCAGAAGTTTAAAGTGTTAAAGCCCGAAATGGAACTTGATTTTTGGTCAAGAATTTGAGTGGAGATAATTAAAGTATTAGAAAAAGAAACCCAAAATAGCTGTGAAGAGAACTGGAAACAACTTTAATAAGTTTTGACCATTGAAGGAAGAAAAAGAAAAAATTAAAATTAAAAAACCCTGCAACAGATATCTTTTAATTGGATTTGGAAGTGGGTTTTAAATTGGAATTTGGGGAATACAAAATTAAGAAGAAAAAGATGGAAATTGGCAAATATTGGCAAGATGGATTTAATAAATAAATTAGATATTTTCTTAGCTTGTTGATTGGAATTGTGGATTGGCGAGAGACATCTACAGGTGGAAAAAAACATTGCAATGGTTAACTTGTATTTTGGGGGGAAAAATTCTTAAAGTCATAAAAGCGGTGGGAACTTTTGAGGAGGATTTGTTTTCATTTAAGCTGTTTGATCTCGACAACCAAAGAAGGTGGAATATAATAAAACTTAAAATTGGAATAAAGACAACCCGGAAACAACAAAATGGCACAGGAACTAATTGGAATGATTAAAATGATGTGTATATCATTCAAATTGGAATTAAAAGAAATGATTATAATGATGCATGGAAAACCTAAGCCTGATGAACTAGAAACTGTGTTAGAACGTACCCAAGTAGACAAAGAAACCATGAACGAGAAGCAAGAAATTAGTACTAAAGATAAAGGCGCTGATTATGAAAAAATAAAATGCTTATGTTGAGAGTAAAAATGAAAAAAAGAGAGGCGTTAGGAGAAAATTAACTGAAAAAAGGAAACAAATAAAGGAAAGGAAAGGAAGGGGAAAAGTTTAGAAATTAATGTGAACTTTAAAAATTACATTGAGATTAACAATGACAAAAATAGAGAGGTTGGAAAGAGTCAAGAAGAGAAAGACGCAGGGAAGAGACAAAATGCAGAAAATTCAAATGATTACACTGAGATCAACAGTGGGAAAACAAGAGAGGGGAAAAAGGAGGAGAACAGATGGAAATATAGGGCAAATTCGGAGAATAAGGGGCTTCAAAACTAGGGGGGGCAGAAAGGGAAAAAGAAGAAAATAAGAGAATGGGAGAAAGGAGTAATGTATTTATTTTATTTATTTATTTGTCATAACAATATATACAAGCATTGCATAAAGGGTTATATAATATATGAACATATATAAGGAGAAACGAGGTACTATAAACATATATATACATAGGGGAAGAAACAATAGGGCAGGAACGGTAGGCACGTTTGTGCTCTTATGCACGCCCCTTAGAGTCCTCTTAGGAAAGTGGTGAGGTCAACAGTAGATAGATTTTTAATAAAACTTTTGGGGTTATGAGAAGAAACCACAGAGTCAGGTAATGCATTCCAAGCATATACAATTCTGTTACAGAAATCGTGTTTTCTGCAATCTAAACTGGAGCGGTTGACATTGAGTTTAAATCTGTTGGTAGCTCTTGTGATATTGTTATTGAAACTAAAAAAGTCATTGACAGGAAGGACATTACAACGGATGATTTTATATGTTAAACCCAGTTCCTGTCGAAGGCGACGAAGTTCCAAGTTTTCTAGATCCAGGATATCAAGTCTGGTGGAATAAGGTATTTTATTGGTTTCGGAGGAGTGGAGAACTCTTCTCGTAAAATACCTTTGGACACGCTCAACTGTGTTGATGTCAGATATATGGTATGGAAAGGAATTAATTAATTAATGGAAAGGAAAGAAAAATGTGTTATATATTTAGAACTATAAATGAAATGCAGTAAGATCTATAATTATAAATGAATGGTAGTAAATTTAATATATGTGATTGTAATACTTGGAATGTCTTTAATTGTAATAATGGAATTCAGCTAAAGCATTTGAAATTATATTGTATTGTGAAGATGAAAAGTGACTCTGTCTACTGTTTAATATGAAGAGATTAAGGCACTGTCGGCAATAGTTGAAATTAATTTGTAGGAGGGGGAAATATTACTGATTATGATTATGGTTTATTATGAAGAGGTGCTGATAGTATATGTATTTGAAAAAGGAATGGAAAATTGGGATTATTTTAAAAAAACTATTGGAATTGAGAAATAGAATTGAATGATTTTAATGCTATATACTTAAGTGAATTGTAGTAATATATTTGATTGTAGTATTTGGATAAGCTGATAAAAAAGAAATGAAAAAGAGGGAAGGAAATGGGTTATACATGTAAAATTGTATTAATATTAATATATATAATTGTAATAATGGAATTTAGGGAAATATTTGAAATTATATTATACTGTGAAGGAGCAATGGGAAATATTTGAAGAAGATGATTTAGAGTTAGGGTTAGGTTTTAGAAAAATGATTGACTTTAATTTAAAGGGTTTCAATTTGAAAAAAGTAATGAGAGGTGGGGGAAAGAAAAATTGATCAAGATTAAGCCGAACGGTAATATTGTTTATATACCAGAAGAAACAGAAATTTTTTTAAAAATAGAGAGAAAGAATATTCTGGCAAAAAGTGAAATATATAAATTGTGTTGGAGAAAACTAAAAGCGGTACAAATTTTGACTCGGCCAATACTCTGTTCAGAAAAAATGTATTGTTTGTTTGTCTGTAAGTGTGTTTGTTTTGAAAAAAATAAAAAACTTTTCTAAAAAAAAAAAGATAAAATAATAACAAGAGCAATAATAATAGAAGCAGTACAACTGTGTCAAAAGAAAGCAGAGATGGGACCTATAGTAACAGGCACCTTGGGTGCAATCTCTGAACAACTGATGCACCACTTGAACATGGAATAGAATAGAATAGAATAGAATAGAATAGAATAGAATAGAATAGAATAGAATAGAATAGAATAGAATAGAATAGAATAACAGAGTTGGAAGGGATTTTGGAGGTCTTCTTGTCCAACCCCCTGCTTAGGCAGGAAACCCTACACCACTTCAGACAAATGGTTATCCAACATCTTCTTAAAAACTTCCAGTGTTGGAGCATTCACAACATCTGGAGGCAAGTTGTTCCACTGATTCATTGTTCTAACTGTCAGGAAATTTCTCCTTAGTTCTAGATTGCTTCTTTCCTTGATTAGTTTCCACCCATTGCTTCTTGTCCTGCCCTCAGGTGCTTTGGAGAATAGCTTGACTCCCTCTTCTTTGTGGCAGCCCCTGAAATATTGGAAGACTGCTATCATGTCACCCCCTAGTCCTTCTTTTCATTAAACTAGACATACCCTGTTCCTGCAACCGTTCTTCATAGGTTTTAGCTTCCAGTCCCCTAATCATCTTTGTCGTTCTTCTCTGCACTCTTTCTCTGCACACATCGACACTGGCAAAATCCCCACCAGTCAATTGCAAAAGGCAGCTTTACTTGCAACAACTGACATCTTCCAACAATATCTTTAATATATCAGCCAACAACATCTGCCTATCCCAGTTGGTTCTTGGGAACGACTCAATAGATTGATAAAAATGCCAAATCCAGTCTAAATATCTGACTGAGCAACCAACCATAACAAGTAGAACGCTATACAAAGAATTACTTTCTCCTGCATTTCCATGTGCATCTTTCCTAGTACCTGGGATCTATAGCGAATATTATTTAGATTTAAATCAACTGTCCACTCCGGTGTTTGTGCCAATACAACACGCTTCACCAAACAGGAAAGCCAGCAGAATCTCATTTCCATAACATGTCAGGCTTATCCAAACTAGACTGCAGAAAATACGATTTCAGTAACAGAGTTGTCAACGCCTGGAATGCACTACCTGACTTTGTGTTTCTTCCCCAAATCCTCTAAACTTTAACCTTAGACTGTCTACTGTAGACCTCACCCCATTCCTAAGAGGTTTGTAAGGGGCGTGCATAAGCGCACCAGCGTGCCTACCGTCCCTGTCCTAATGTTTTATTTTATTCGTATCCTTTACATGTATTTATAATTATGTTTACACTTGTATCTGTCATAAAATACATGCTTGACAAAATAAAAAATAAATAAATAAAAAAAAATACTTGGTCTTGTTTAGGTTGCATTTTGGGGGTGGTGCAGAACATTGTGTGTCAACCTGTGCTAATGTGTGGGTTTTCAGTTTGCTAATGAAAATTGTGTGAACCAGGAGATCTCCCGGGGGAGGCAACAAAGTCAAGTAGTGGCTTCCAGGTGATCATTTTGATTTTTTTTTATCTTCCCTCAGTCATTGCTGCCCTCTTGACTTTTTTGAAACCTCCCTGCTTCCCAGTGAACTGGTAAAATCTCAGAAAGCAGGTTAACTCAATAGCAAGTATAAGCTGCTTCATGAGCATAATGCCCTGGCCAGTTTCCAGTGATGACTAACCAAGAAACTCTATATCAGTGATGGCTAACCTTTTTGCCGTTGCGTGCCAAAAACAGAGTGAGCATAGAGGGGTTGTGCGCGTGTGCGTCCACACCCATAATTCAATATGCCCCGCCTGCCCACGCATGCGCATGTGACACCCCCCCACGACCCCAGTTTTTGGCACGCGATGGCACAATGGGCCTAGTAGGTCCATTTTTTGCACTCCCCAGGCTCCAGAGCCTTTCTAGGAGCCTGGGGAGGGCGAAAACAGTGTTCCTCACCCCACCGGAGGTCCTCCAGAGGCCCTTCGGAGGCTGGAAACAGCGTTTTTCCTGACTTCCGGTGGGTCTGGAAAGCCCAAAAATCAGCTGGATGGCACGCACATGAGCACCGGAGCTGAGCTAGGGCAACACTCACGTGCCCACCGATATAGCCCCACGTACCACCTGTGGCACGCGTGCCATAAGTTCGCCATCACAGCTCTATATTGTCCTGATCTTTCTTTTTTTCATGTCCTGCCACCTTCACTCTATGCATTTATGTGACATAAGTATGCTTGAGAGAGCTGGTTTTCAGGATATTATTTGCTCACATTGTGTTTAACTCATTTTAAACCTGTGAATGACCTGCCCTGCAAATGGGGTTCTTTATAAGCATGCATTGAAGAGTTAAATCTCTTTTTGTCTATGGCCATTTGGCAATTAAATAGATAGTTAACTCTCTTGAATTACCGGAATAGGTGGCTTCCAAAGACTTACATTCTTAAATCAATTAGGAGGAGTAATATTAACATTTATTTAATTTTCACCACATTCTCCCCATGCATTTCAAAAATCGTTTTATGTGGCTCTGTGCTCAAGCCCCAATAATGCTGGTGGGCCCCTTGGCCTCATAAAAATTGTGCTTCGTTGCTTCCAGTCATGATTTCACATTTATGTGGTTATTAAATTACCTTTAAAAATCCTAAGCATTATTTCAGCACTTTGTATTTTTTTTTCACTGTAAAACACAAAAATAAATAAAACATGGACTCTGATTTATGCCAGAGACTTTGGCTGTATTTCTGGGTCTGTCTGGAGACTGGGCCATTTTGCCGATGCAGAAGAATAGCATTAAAACTCAGCAGCGAATTCTGAAATAGCAAACTTTCTCCAACTTGGATCGTCCAGACGGGTCATACTTCAACTCCCACAATTGAAAATGTGGGCCTTGAAATTGAAGACATCTGGAGAGCACCAGGTTAGGAAAACTCTCGGAGCAAATTTTTTTTAAAAAAGGAAGCACAATATCGCAGAATAAATCATTACAGGATTGACTGTTGAAAGACACCATGATGACTGGTACGGATCGCATTTAAGAAACGGGATAAAACCCACAGCGGAAGAGAGGTAAACCCAAGGCTGGAATCTCCAGACATGGCAAATGCTAACCACTCGGAAGCCCAGTGTTACTAAGTTTAAGACTCTCCAGAGAGATCTGTACAGTTCCAGAAATCTTCTGGGTTTACTTGCATCTTGGAGGTGACCTCACAGAGTTTGCTAAGAATTAGCATAGCAGACTTAATCAAATAAATTTTTGGAAGGCGGCATCTAGTTCTACTAAAGGGATAATTTGGGACGGAGACCCTTGATAGATTCTATTCAAGTGTTTTTAATGTGGATTTCACAGGGGGAGATGTACACATTGTGCCTGTCATCTTCCACAAGCAAATTCTCTAAGGAACAAAACGACAATGCTGGAATCAACCAGTGGTGGGATTCAAGTAATTTAACAACTGGTTCTCTGCCCTAATGATTTCTTCCAACAACCAGTTTGCCAAACTGTTCAGAAAGTTAACAACTGGTTCCCCTGAAGTGGTGCGAACTGGTTGAATCCCACCACTGGAATCAACCCAATAACCCAGGTTTAGGCTATGCATAAAATAATTAAGCTATTCTTTCTATCTGCAGAAATGCAGAGATTGGGTTCAGACAAAACTGCGTATCTTTCAATATACTGCGTAGCCAAGAACACGAAGGAGAACTGATGACGAGCACGCTATCCACAACCATTATTTTGTGTATCTTGTTTTGTTTCAGAAAAACCTCCCTGATGTTGACATCAGGTAAAGTAATTGATGCGTTCGTTGATTTGGTTGATCAGTTGTTTAATCATAACATGCTTTTTTAAAAAAAAATCTAGACAATTAATTTCTCCAGACGAGTAGAAATCCAGACTTCTACAGCTCTTCTCCAATTGACGCAGTTGAATTAAATCAGGCCTGATGCCCTAGTTCTCCTTCAACTAAATCATTTGTCTTCCATCAAAGCATGACCGCCAAGCGCTAGATGTGAAGACACGGACCAAACCAAACAAAGCATTGCTTGAATATCAAACTCGCAGACCTTAAGCCAACGCGACAGTTTTCTAGGCAGCTCCACAAGAACGTGCAAGCAAACTCTACAATGGCAGAGTTACTAGATTTGCACTACAAATATCTGGATGACCACCAACTGGCGATCTCTTTGCTTCCCTCCTGGGTCATCGCAGTACAGTATCCTGTATCCTGTTTCATGGGCATGCACTCAAACGGTCCTTCCACCACCAACACCTTGGAATAGAGTGAATCCCCAAAGCAGAACTTTTGTCATGTCCCTTCCTGCTACAGATTCCCCTTAAGACATCCTCTGTGCACAGGAAGAAGCACCGCTTCCTCCACCACTTGTTTTGCAAAAGGGTTAGCATCCAACTGAAGACGGGGCCAACGGAATTTTTAAAAGAGGCTGTAAGGCGAAGCTCCTTTGAGTGACAAACAAGCAGCGGCGCTTCCTGCCTTGAAGGAGAGGAGGGGAGATCTGTACTCACCACGCAAGAAGGCTGAAGGATAGGTGGTAAAGGACTCGAACATGCTGTGGGATGCCATGGTCCAGATCTATGACTCAGGCCGTCTTCCAGCCAACCTTTGCGGTTTGCTTTTATTCTTTTTTAGGGGGAGAAAACATAGAGAAGATTCAAATGAACTGCGGAGTGAAGAAAGAAAGAAAGAAAGAAAGAAAGAAAGAAAGAAAGAAAGAAAGAAAGAAAGAAAGAGAGGAAGGAAGGAAGGAAGGAAGGAAGGAAGGAAGGAAGGAAGGAAGGAAGGAAAGAAGGAAGGAAAGAGAAAGAAAGAAAGAAAGAAAGAAAGAAAGAGAAAGGAAGGAAGGAAGGAAGGAAGGAAAGAGAAAGAAAGAAAGAAAGAAAGAAAGAAAGAAAGAAAGAAAGAAAGAAAGAAAGAAAGAAAGAAAGGAAGGAGGGAGGGTGGGGTGAGAAATGAAAAAAAAAAAAGAACAACATCCCTGAAGAAGTTTTGTGCCTGCTTATAGCTAAGAAGCTGATTCCTCAGCACCACAGGAATGTTTGAGCCCAAGTTTTTCAATAGAAGCATATGCATGCTGGATCCACATTAGGGTGAAAGGGGAGGGGAAAACTCAGAAAGAGAGAGGAGTCTCCCCCACACCCACCATGAGCATCTCTTAGAAGATCAGAATGAATGAATGAATGAATGAGTGAATGGAACTCACCAACACGCACAGCTGGTGTGGAGGGGAAAACCCAGGCAGGAGACAGACCTCCCCTGTCCAAGTTGAGATCCTGGTCTGAAATGTGACGGACTGGATTTGCTTGTGGTCCTGCTGTTGCATCTGAGGCTGACAGAGTGTCAAACTCAATTCGAGAGGACCTTCTGAGCCTGAAACAACTTCAGCTCAATCTTCATCGACTGGGAGAGACCTGTCACCTGATTCGTGATGTCACCAGGGCCTGCAAAAGCTTTGTGGCTTCTACACATCTCTCTCTTTTTCTCCTTCTTCTTTTTAAACCCCACACACAGATGAAGGGTTTGGAACGTTGGTGGGATTTTTGGGGGTGGGGGTTCATAGGAGGCCCCCTTTGCAATTTATATCAAATGATACTGAGAAGCCGACCGGTCCAGCTGTTAGAGAAGGCTTCCTTTTTTTTCAAGAATTGCTGCTGCTGCTCTTGCGGAGGGAAGCATGAAGAGAACTGTGTGTTTCCGACTGAAGTAGGAACCCATTTAGTATTCAGTGGTTTTGGCTTTTTTAGCCATTTCTTTTTTTTTTTTTCCCTCCCACATTTACCACTTGTCTGCATCTTTCTTCTCCTCCTTCTTCTTTTTCATAAAAGACACCCAAAGCAAAAACCCTTTCCATCACTTCCTAGTTCCTCTGGCTGACTATCAATGACTAGTTCCATATGTGTTGATGGGTGGTTCCCAATAGAGAGATTTTCTGTGAATTACTATTAAGCCCCAAAATATGAAGCACATGCTGCAGAATAAACATTGTCGGCTGAAGAGCAGGAATGGTGGCTCCTCATAGGTTTTAAAGGCACAAGGCACTGAATTCCTGTCAAACAGACAACAAGTGGTCAAAATAGGCAGTGCCCTATCAAATCCTGTTCCTGTCAATAGCGGCGTTCCCCAAGGCAGTGTTCTTGGACCAACACTCTTCGTATTATACATTAATGATCTCTGCAACTATATTAAAAGTAATTGTGTTCTGTTTGCTGACGATGTCAAACTATTTAACACTACCAACAATACAGCTACCCTTCAAAAAGACCTTGACTTTGTGTCAGAATGGTCTAAAACCTGGCAACTTCAAATCTCAACCAGCAAATGCTCTGTCTTACACATTGGAAAAAAGAATCTAAACACTAAATACAAATTCGACGGACATTACCTTACAGATGACCCCCACCCAGACAAAGACCTAAGTGCCAAAGCCCACTGCAACTACATCGCAAAAAAGGCATTAAGAGTTGTAAACCTAATCTTATGTAGCTTCTTCTCCAGAAACACTACACTACTAACCAGAGCTTATAAAACATTTGCTAGACCAATTCTTGAATACAGCTCGCCTGTCTGGAACCCATATCACATTTCAGACATCAATACAATTGAACGTGTCCAGACATATTTTACAAGAAGAGTTCTCCACTCCTCTGAATATAACAAAATACCTTATGCCACCAGACTTAAAATCTTGGGTTTAGAAAACTTAGAACTCCGCCACCTTCGACAGGACCTATGTTTAACTCATAGAATCATAAATTTAAATTTAAATTTAAATCATAGAATCATCTATTGCAATGTCCTTCCTGTTGAGGATTACTTCAGCTTCAATCACAACAATACAAGAGCAAACAATAGATTTAAACTTAATGTTAACGGCTTCAATCTTGATTGCAGAAAATATGACTTCAGTAACAGAGTTATTAATGCTTGGAACACACTACCAGACTGTGGTATCTACTCAAAATCCCCAAAGCTTTAACCAAAAACTGTCTACTGTTGACCTCACCCCATTCCTAAGAGGTCTGTAAGGGGCGTGTATAAGAGCACAAACGTGCCTAGCATTCCTGTCCTACTGTTTCCTTTCATTATATCCAATTTATATAGTTATTACATACTTATACTCATATATATGCTTATATATTATATAGTTACTTCATGCTTTTTTCATACTGTTGTGACAAAATAAAATAAATAAATAAATAAATAAAATAAATTCCCCATGGAAGAGTTAGAGCAGAGATCTTCAAACTTGGCAGCTTTAAGACTTGTGGACTTCAACTCCCAGAATTCTGCAGCCAGCATAGCTACCCTAACCCTAACCCTAACCCTAACCCTAACCCTAACCCTAACCCAAACCCTAACCCTAACCCTAACCCTAACCCTAACCCAAACCATATCGCAAGATCTAAAATGGACAGCTAACATCAAAAAACGTCATCAAAAAAGCACAACAAAGAATGTTATTTCGGCGTCAACTCAGAAAGCTCAAACTGCCCAAGGAGCTGCTGATCCAGTTCTACAGAGGAATTATTGAGTCTGTCATCTGCCCCTCTATAACTGTGGTTTGGTTCTGCAACCCAACAAGGCAGACACAGACTTCAGAGGATAATTAGAACTGCAGAAAAAACCATGGCTACCAACCTGCCTTTCATTGAGGACCTGTATGCTGCACCAGTCAAAAAGAAGGCTGTGGAAATATTTACAGATCCCTCACATCCTAGACATAAACTGCTTCAACTCCTATCCTCAAAACGACACTATAGAGCACTGCACACCAGAACAACTAGACATAAGAACAGTTTTTCCCCGAATGCCATCACTCCGCTAAACAAATACTTCCCTCAACACTGTCAAATTATTTACTAAGTCTGCACTACTACTAATCTTCTCGTCGTTCCCATCACTCATCTCCTTCCACTTATGACTGCATGACTATAACTTTGCTGCTTGTATCCTTACGGTTTATAGTGATATTGATTGTTTCCTGATTGCTTAATTGTGGCCTATGACTATCATTAAGTGTTGTAAGTGTTGTACCTTGATGAAGGTATATTTTCTTTTATGTACACTGAGAGCCTATTCACCAAAGACAAATTCCTTGTGTGTCCAATCACACTTGGCCAATTAAAAAAATCTATTCTATTCTATCTTAAAGCTGCCAAGTTTGGGGACCCCTGAGTTAGAGCTTGATGGAGAAAGACCTGTTTGGAGTCAGGAGGTGTAGTCTTCTGCAAAGAAGGGCTCCAGCAGCTTCCCAGATGGTGATTAAAAGACACACCCTGCAAAAGAAAAAAAAATATGGGGTAGAGTGAGACTCACGTTTAATTTATTTCTGACCCAGCTTCCTATATTTAGATTAGTGTTTTTCAGACTTGGCCATTTAAAGACGTGTGGACTTCAGCTCCCAGAATTGTCCAGTCAGAATGCTGGCTGGGGAATTCTGAGAGTTGACGCCCACACATCTTTAAATTGCCAAAGCTGAGAAATACTGTTCTTTTTTTTTATTATTTGCATTTATATCCCGCCCTTCTCCAAAGACTCAGGGCGGCTTACACTATGTTAGCAATAGTCTTCATCCTATTTGTATATTTATATACAAAGTCAACTTATTGCCCCCAACAATCTGGGTCCTCATTTTACCTACAATCCTTTGCTGGCTGGGGGATTCTGGGAGTTGAAGTCCTCCAGGCTTAAAGTTGCCAAGGTTTGGAGACTCCTGGACTAGAAGACCTCCAAGGTCCTTTCCAACTCTGTTATTCTGCTGTTCTGAAAGCTTTTTTTTTGAATATCTGGCTATTTTTGACCATCTGCTTCTGTGATGCATAGAGGAAGTGCTGTGCTAACAGTCTTCTCCCAGATCTCATCTTTTCCACACGGTGCGTTCTTTTTTTTTTTAGTGATGCAGCATTACAAAAATGTAGAGCTGTCAGTCATATTCATAACTCTGACAGGTTCTGCAGAACCGGTAACGTAAATTTTGAGTAGTTCGGAGAACCAGCAAATACCACCTCTACCTGGCCCCAGAGTGGGGAGGGAATGGGGGTTTGGCAGCATCCTTCCCCTGGAGTGGAGAAGGGATGGAGATTTTACAGTATTCTTCCTTGGATTGGGGAGGGAATGGAGATTTTACAGTATCCTTCCCTTGGAGTGGGGAGGGAATGGAGATTTTAAAGTATCTTTCCCTTGGAGTGGGGAGGGAATGGAGATTTTATATTATCCTTCCCTTGGAGTGGGGAGGGAATGGAGATTTTACAGTATCCTTCCCTTGGAGTGGGGAGGGAATGGAGATTTTATATTATCCTTCCCCTGGAGTGGGGAGGGAATGGAGATTTTACAGTATCCTTCCCTTGGATTGGGGAGAGAATGGAGATTTTACAGTATCCTTCCCTTGGAGTGGGGAGGGAATGGAGATTTTACACTATCCTTCCCCTGGAGTGGGGAGGGAATGGAGATTTTACAGTATCCTTCCCTTGGATTGGGGAAGGAATGGAAATTTTATACTATCCTTCCCCTAGGAGTGGGGAGGGGATGGAGATTTTATATTATCCTTCCCTTGGAGTGGGGAGGGAATGGAGATTTTACAGTATCCTTCCCTTGGAGTGGGGAGGGAATGGAGATTTTATATTATCCTTCCCCTGGAGTGGAGAAGGAATGGAGATTTTACAGTATCCATCCCTTGGATTGGGGAGGGAATGGAGATTTTACAGTATCCTTCCCTTGGATTGGGGAAGGAATGGAAATTTTATACTATCCTTCCCCTAGGAGTGGGGAGGGGATGGAGATTTTATATTATCCTTCCCTTGGAGTGGGGAGGGAATGGAGATTTTACAGTATCCTTCCCTTGGAGTGGGGAGGGAATGGAGATTTTATATTATCCTTCCCCTGGAGTGGGGAGGGAATGGAGATTTTATATTATCCTTCCCCTGGAGTGGGGAGGGAATGGAGATTTTACAGTATCCTTCCCTTGGATTTTTTTATTTATTTATTTACATTTATATCCCGCCCTTCTCCGAAGACTCAGGGCGGCTTACAATGTATAAGGCAATAGTCTCATTCTATTTGTATATTTACAAAGTCAACTTATTGCCCCCCCAACAATCTGGGTCCTCATTTTACCTACCTTATAAAGGATGGAAGGCTGAGTCAACCTCGGGCCGGGCTTGAACCTGCAGTAATTGCAGGCTACTGTGTTCTAATAACAGGCTTTACCAGCCTGAGCTATTACGGATTGGGGAAGGAATGGAAATTTTATACTATCCTTCCCCTAGGAGTGGGGAGAGAATGGGGATTTTGCAGTATCCTTCCCCTGCCATGCCCACCAAGCCACGCCCACAGAACCGGTAGTAAAAAAAAATTGAATTCCACCACTGAGTAGATCTCAAAGACATCATTTTGGCCACAAGGAGCCTTTTCAGCAGCCGATGTCCTCAAGGCAGCATGAGATCTCCATGGCATGAGATCCCTTTTTGAAGACGGCTGGACTATGAAAGTGACTGCTGCAAGATCATCCACTGAACCTTTCAGTGGATCAGAGTTTTGGACTTCATTCCGTGAGTGCGTGATCTTTTATCCAGTCATCTGTAGGAAGTTAGCACCCACCCCTCTCCTAGAAGAATGAAATATTTTAGAAAATATTAAAAAGGGCAGAATATTATATTTCCCTGGATGAGAGAAATGGAGAAACATGTTTTAAGGACAAAGCAGCTCCCTGCAGCTCCCTGCCTCCTCCCACCTTTGTCAATGGGCCAGAGACAGAAACTCATTCTCCCCACCTTTGTCAATGGGACCATCATCTGCAACACAATAGGACCCATCTAGCAACAGAAACTCACTACTTGGCACCTGGGAAGATTACATCAGCCAGCAAGGCTAGCCAAGACCCCCACTCCCTGGGAGTTTGACAACCAATCAGGATACTCTTCCTGTGCCCCAGGAAGTTCAAAACTCAGAGAAAGCATAAAACCAAGGCATGCTCAGCATCTCGCCCGTTTTTCTGTTCAGGAACTCAAACCATGTGAACCTGTCCACCATTAAACCATCTTTCCAAGCAGTCTCCATGTTTCCAGTGTCTTTTTCCCCACTTGGAACTGAACCCAGATGGACATTTCTTCCAACACATCGATAAAGAACGGCCCTTAGGACAAGATACCTGCCTGAAATCCTGAATCTGCTTTCCCCTGTCATAGTGGACTACCTTCTTTTCAATGTTTCTCCTAACTGATGCTCCAAAATCCTTTTCCTAGATCTGAGCCATACCCATCTGTAGAATATCTGACAGACTCAAACTTGCCTGGGAATCTGTTTTGGTCCAGTTCCATTTTCCACAATATTTACAGGGTTAGGGACGTTGACACCCTATATTCATGTGGGTTTCCATTCCCCTTTCTTGTCCTTGGGTGCTCCTCCTCCTTGGCTAAATCGCTGCATTTTTTTCCCACGGGTGTGTCTCAGCAAAACCTAAACACTCCATTTTTGCTCGCAAAGCCAACCCTAAGGGTTGATTATGTGGTGTGGAAATTGATGGGTGCCCTGTATGTAATGTATCAGGGAATTTAACATGGCATTTAACAGCTTCCCCACATGTCATGCGTTACATTGCTGCAAGATTATAACAAATCTGCTTACGTATTTATGGCCTGAGCCTCCACATAATTATTCAAAGCAAAATAAATCTAAATGAGGTCAGTGAGGGTTTTACCCTAAGTCAAGGAACAAGAGATTGTAGTTATGGTCAGTTGAACCAGGCAGGACCAGAATCAGAAAGCGGTTAGCAGAGACATGGAAATTAGAGAATAACCAGAGATGGTGACCTTTGGGGAAACAGGGTCATATTGTTTAGACCAGGGGTCTCCAACCTTGGCCACTTTAAGACTTGTGGACTTCAACTCCCAGAGTTCCTCAGCCAGCAAAGCTGGCTGAGGAACTCTGAGAGTTGAAGTCCACAAGTCTTAAAGTGACCAAGGTTGGAGACCCCTGGTCTAAACTGCATGATTATCCAGGTGCTCCTATTCACACAATATCTTGTGATATCTCATAAGACTAGAATAGAATAGAATTTTTTTTATTTTTTTATTGGCCAAGTGTGATTGGACACACAAGGAATTTGTCTTTGGTGCATAGGCTCTCAGTGTACATGAAAGAAAAGATACCTTCATCAAGGTACAACATTTACAACACAATTGATGGTCAATATATCAATATAAATCATAAGGATTGCCAGTAACAAGTTATAGTCATACAGTCATAAATGGAAAGAGATTGGTGATGGGAACTATGAGAAGATTAATAGTAGTGCAGATTCAGTAAATAGTTTGACAGTGTTGATGGAATTATTTGTTTAGCAGAGTGATGGCCTTCGGGAAAAAACTGTTCTTGTGTCTAGTTGTTCTGATGTGCAGTGCTCTATAGTGTTGTTTTGAGAGTAGGAGTTGAAACAGTTTATGTCCAGGATGTGGGGGGTCTGTAAATATTTTCACGGCCCTCTTCTTGATTCGTGCAGTATACAGGTCCTCAATGGAAGGCAGGTTGGTAGCAATTATTTTTTCTGCAGTTCTAATTATCCTCTGAAGTCTGTGTTTTTCTTGTTGGGTTGCAGAATCAAACCAGACAGTTATAGAGGTGCAAATGACAGACTCAATAATTCCTCTGTAGAACAATTCCCTGTATACTAGCAGGTTCATACAATTTTCACCACTTCTAATTCTGTAACAGGGAATTGCACTGCAGGAGTCATTTTGAGTTACAACAGTGACAAGTGAGTTACAACATGCAAAAACAGCTGTGTCACATGGACAGTAAGTTAACACACAGGTTGCAAATGCCCCATGATTACCCTTAAAATAATTGTGAAGACGCAGGATTGCTGTTCAAAATATCACATTGTGAGAGCCATTTTCCTATAAAATCCCAAGTAAAGAGCCTGATAACAGATCAGTTTGTTGCCAGACGTAGAAATAAGGAATAACAGAATTACAGCTTTGGAAGGGACCTTAGAGGTCTTCTAGTCCAACCCAGTGCTCAAGCAAGGGACTCTATACCATTTCAGACAAATGGGGGTCCATTTCTTAAAACTCTTCTTAAAAGCCTTTTCAGTGACTCTTCTCCAAAGGTTTTTAGGCTGTCATGTTGCACTGACAGGTGAAAGATATACAAGAACGGAACCTTCATTTCAGTATAAATAGGTTTTGCTTTTAAAACAGAGCGGTCAGTAGAATTATTTCATAAGGGCTTCATTAGTTTTTTCTACAAAAATCAAGCCATTGCACATTTCTTATGCAGTATTGTTAAATGTCTGCTTATCTGTTTCCTTCCTTCCTTCCTTCCTATTCTATTCTATTCTATTCTATTCTATTCTATTCTATTCTATTCTATTCTATTCTATTCTATTCTATTCTTTTTCTTTTCTTTTCTTTCTTATATATCTGCTTCATTATTTTTATAAATATTTCAAGGTGGCAAATATACCTAATACTCAGGGGTGGGCTGCTGGGGGTTTGCAGAGGTTCGGGAGAACCTCTAGCTAAGATTCTGTGCAGTTTGGAGAACCCCCAAATCCCACTCCTGGCTGGCCCTGCCTACCCATCCCCTCCCAGGAGTCCCCACTTGGCCCATTTTGGATGCAATTAAGTACAGAGCGTGTGCGGAGGCTTGGGGAGGGCAAAGAATGGGCCTACCGGACGTTTGGGCCTCCAAAGGGCCACCGGAGCCTGGGGAGGCCATTTTCGCGCTCCCGGGGGCTCAAGAAAAACCTCTGGAGCACGAGGAGGGAAAAAAGCCCCCCACCTCCCGGTCATGGTGCAGGAGGCTGACTAGGCCACGCCCACCATGGCCACGCCTACCCAGCAACCGGGCAGAGAACCCCTTGCTAAAATTTGTGAAGCCCACCACTGCTAATACTCCTTCTTTCTCATCTTCCCTACAACAACAATCCTATGAGGTGGGTTGGGCTCAGAAAAAAGGGCCTGGCCCACTGTCTCTCAGCCAATTTTCATGGATAAAACAGAACTAGAACCCACAGTCTCCCGGTTTCTAGCTTGGTGCCTTCCATCAAGTCAGGAAATACATTCAAATTGGTTTTCTAGTGTACTTTGGCCCTCTTTGTTTGAGTTAAAAGGTAGCATCTTTTCCACTAAAATATAGAGGACTTTTTTCCAACACCAAAACAAAGTAGATTTTCTAAAATAAGAATATTATATATCAGGGAAGGAGGGAAATGGAGAAAAAGACTCTGTGCTTGCCATCTTAACCAATATGCCACAGGAAACCACTAAGCCTAAACAAGAATTTGATACCAGGCTGAGAGCTCATTGCTGCTTTCCAAAATTGGCAGCGCCCCAAACTCTGGATGTTTTAAAATTCTGTGGGTGTCAGAACCAGGAGGGCGGCAATTACTTCTCTCCCTCCCTCCCTCCCTCTCTCTCTCTCTCCCCTTGTTTCTTTAGTTATAATTTTAAAAACTCAATTTTTTGGTTGTGCTCTCAAATCTGTTCGGACTTCTTCTAAAAGTCCACGTCCTTTATTTTTCTTAGTTTGGACAAGGACCGATAAAACTTCTGCTTGATTTTGTGTGTGTTCATATTGTCTATCCTAGATCAGATTAGGAAGGAAGGAGGAAAATTAGCCCCCACAGCTATATACATCTTCGTAAAGAAATCCACTTTTTTTAAAAAAGAAGTCCATGCGTGCAAACAATTTATCTTACCATAACCTGTATATATTTAAGTGCAAGTTCAAAGAAGATGCATATTTAGAAGAACATTCATGTAGTTGTGTGATCTTTTCTTTATGAACATCCCCCTATAAATCTAATGCTCCTGCCCCTTTGGATTCTTGTGTTGTATAGATACTTTCTATTTTTAATTCATACATATCTTTTATATCTTTTAGCTTTGCATATTTTTTTTAGATATTTATATTTTTACTTTGATGTATCCTCTGTGCTTTTAATAATGTTTCCCTGCTTTCCTTATGTTGCTCTACGACAGTAATAAAGATTTGAATAGCTACCAGATGATTGAAATAGCACAATACTTGAAGGTCAGCTGTTGGTCAAGGAGGCATCAGTTTATATTCTTGCATAGACCTGATGATAGATAAATAAAAATAAATAAATAAATAAATGACCTCAATGCCTCTTTCAGTTCTGGAATTTTATGCTTTTGCTATTTTTAGATTCTGTGTATTATTATTTTTAATATATTTTACTAAGCTAAGCGAGGTAGTCCTTGATTTATGACTGTCATGGAGCCTGCCCATTATAGGCTGTAAGCAGTGGTGGATTTCAAATTTTTTTACTACCGGTTCTGTGGGCGTGGCTTGGTGGGCGTGGCAGGGGAAGGATACTGTAAAATCTCCATTTCCTCCCCACTCTAGGGGAAAGTTACTGCAAAATCCCCATTCCCTCCCCACTCCAGGGGAAGGTTACTGCAAAATCCCCATTTTCTACCTCCCGAGCTGGGACTCGGGAGGCAGGGAATAGATGGGGGTGGGGCCAGTCAGAGGTGGTATTTACCCATTCTCCGAACTACTCAAAATTTCTACTCAAAATTTCTGCTACCGGTTCTCTAGAACTGGTCAGAACCTGCTGAAACCCACCTCTGGCTGTAAGTCACGATGGCCTTAAAGCAGATCGCCCATGTGGCTGACCTGATTTTATGAGCCTTTTTTCGGTTCTGAGCTTCCAGACTTCCCAAAACAGTGATAATATTAAAACGAAAAGGCAATAGCATAAATATAACACAATGAACATAAAAGCCACAACACGATCTACCCAGGAGAGACCGAAATGACTTTCTCTTCTCCAAAGATCGGCTAAAAATAGCCAGGGCTTAATGGCTTTGTAAAAAGCTAATTGGGTCAGGGCCAAGCTAACACCAGGGAGAAGGCTGTTTCAGAAAAAAAGAAAAAACTTGGCCCCAGGATAATTGCTGGTAATATTCTATATGGGAGAAGACTTAGAGGAGCCTTTTGGAAGACATGGGTGGACAGACACCACAGAGAAAGCTGCTGTAGCACAGGGGTGAGCAATTATTTTTCCCAAGGGGGCACATGAAAAACTGGGGCTGTTATGGAGAACTGCTACCACCTCTGTCCCACCCTCAAAGCTGGCACCCTGCGTCCAATGTTATTGCCACTCTGCCACCAACGGCAATGCTGCACTGATGCTCTGCACCAATGTTTAGGACACTCCACCACCACCCCGCCACTGATACCATGGGCTGAGCAGGATTCACCTGTGAGCTCGATGTGGCCCTAAAATGCCATAAAATGCCCAGGTCTGGTCTAAACAGATATCGAGCCAGAATGACTTTTTTTATTTTTTTATTCATTTTATTTTGTCACAACAGTATACGCAAACATTGACATAAAACAATGTCAATATATATATAAGCAAAAGTATGCAATAATATATGCAACATATATATAAGCAAAAAACATATATATAAGCAAAAGTATGCAATAACTATATCAATTTGATATAAAGAAAGGGAACAATAGGACAGGAACGGTAGGCACTTTTGTGCTCTTATGCACGCCCCTTATAGTCCTCTTAGGAATGGGGTGAGGTCAATAGTAGACAGTTTTTGGTTGAAGTTTTTGGGATTTTGAGAAGAGACTACAGAGTCAGGTAGTGAATTCCAAGCGTTAACAACTCTGTTACAGAAGTCATATTTTCTGCAATCAAGATTGAAGCGGTTAACATTAAGTTTGAATCTATTGTTTGCTCTTATATTATTGCGATTGAAGCTGAAGTAGTCTTTAGCAGGAAGGAGATTGCAATAGATGATTCTCTGTGTTAAACACAGGTCTTGTCGGAGTCGGCTGAGTTCTAAATTTTCTAATTTTCTAATTCTTCTACAGGAAGACCAGAACTATACTGGTAGGGATAGCCAACACTCCAGAAGGTAGGCTTAAGATACAGAAGGATCTTGACAGGCTTGAACATTGGGCGCTATCCAGTGGTGGGATTCAGCCAGTTCGCACCACTTCGGGAGAACCGGTTGTTAACTTCCTTAGCAGTTTGATGAACTGGTTGTTGGATGAAATCATTAGGGAAGAGAACCGGTTGTTAAATTATTTGAATTCCACCACTGGCGCTATCTAACAAAATGAAATTCAATGGTGAAAAAAGGAAGGTTCTACATTTAGGCAAGAAAAACAAAATGAACAGGTATAGTATATGTGATACCTTGCTCAATAGTAGTAACTCTGAGAGGGATCTTTGAGTCCTAGTGGGCAACCATTTAGATATGACCCAGCAGTGTGCTACAGCTGCCAAAAAAGCCAACACAGTTCTGGGCTGCATAAACAGAGGGATAGAATCAAGTTCACGTGAAGTGTTAATACCACTTTATAAAGCCTTGGTAAGGCCACAATACTGCATCCAGTTTTGCTCAGCACGAGGTAAAAAAGATATTGAAATTCTAGAAAGAGTGCAGAGAAGAGCAATAAAGATGATTAAGGGCAGTGGCGGGTTTCAAAATATTTTACTACCGGTTCTCTGGGCGTGGCTTAGTGGGCGTGGTGTAGCTTGGTGGGCATGGCTTGGTGGGCGTGGCAGGGGAAGGATACTGCGAAATCTTTATTCCCTCACCACTCCAGGGGAAGGTTACTGCAAAATCCCCATTTCCTCCCGATCAGCTGGGACTCGGGAGGCAGAGAATAAATGGGGGCAGGGGCAGTCTGAGGTGGTATTTGCCAGTTCCCCGAACTACTCAAAATTTCCGCTACTGGTTCTCCAGAACTGGTCAGAACCTGCTGAAACCCACCTCTGATTAGGGAGCTAGAGGCTAAAACATATAAGGAACGGTTGCTGGAATTGGGTAGGTCTAGTTTAATGAAAAGAAGGACTAGGAGTGTGAGAGGATTAGTATTTGAGGGTCTGCCACAAGGAAGAGGGAGTCAAACTATTCTCCAAAGCACCTGAGGGCAGACAGGAAGCAATGGGTGGAAACTAATCAATGAGAGAAGCAACTTAGAACTAAGGAGAAATTTCCTGACAGTTAGAACAATTACTCAGTGGAACAACTTGCCTGCAGAAGTTGTGAATGCGCCAACCCTGGAAGTTTTTAAGAAGAGATTGGATAATCATTTGTCTGAAATGGAATAGGGTTTCCTGCCTGAGCAGGGGGTTGGACTAGAACAGGGGTCTCCAACGTTGGTCCCTTTAAGACTTGTGGACTTCAACTCCCAGAGTCTTAAAGGGACCAATGTTGGAGACCCCTGGACTAGAAGACCTCCAAGGTCCCTTCCAACTCTGTTATTCTGTTCTGTTCTGTTCTGTTCTGTTCTGTTCTGTTCTGTTCTGTTCTGTTCTAACTTTATTGAGAGAACTATGGCCATAGATTCTTGCAAATCTGTTTGCGCTGCGCCTCCTCTTCTTAAACTCCAGTGAATCAGAAAAGACTCCTTGAGCCACTTCCAAATATTAACTTGCTTCCTTTTCAGGACTTAAAGAACGGTTCAGTCCTCTTTCAACCAAGGTTCCTCTCTTACTTTCCTCACATGAGCTGAGTCTCCAGCTGTCTTTGGTCAGTTTCATCATCCTGCTTCATCGGAATGACTAATATTCCTGTCATTTTGGTCAGAAAGGATTAAGGGGGGTTGTTTAAGGGCAGAAATAATTTATTTGGATCGGACAGAATTATGTAAAATGGAGGGGACTGAGCTTGGACCCTGATATGTTTGCAAGGTCAGGGGAAAATGTCTTAGAAATAAACTCTCAAGGCTGGCTGGGGAATTCTGGGAGTTGAAGTCCACAAGTCTTAAAGTTGCCAAGTTTGGAGGAAACCCCCACCCCCACCCCGGTCTAGATGACAGTAGGAGATCTAAGGCCATCCAGATGTTGCCACACTACTGAAGGGGAAGAGAGATTCCCCATTCTACTTTCACTCTACAATATTTCCTATTCACAAATGTTGGTATTTGTGAATGCCTTCTTTCATAAGCGTGTACAATGTACGTTTCCACACAAGGTAGAGGAAGAGAGAAGGTACTCAGGACAAAAGCTAACACTTTCCTGTGCAAAACTGGAACCGGATGCTATGCCTCATATTTGCAACTTCTGCCTTTGGGCAACAGGACAAGTAGACTGGGCAAGGAAGGGAGAGTGTGATCATCTGCGTATTACCACAGAACCTTCAACCCAAACAAAGAAAAAGAAACCACAGGTTTCTCTGTAATTTGTACAGGAAATTTATCTGGCTATGCACATTTGTAAATAATTATTTGCCATCTAACTCATCCTTGTAGGAAAGGATGGCTGGAAGTAGAGGAGTTAGTCCAGTGATGAAATCTGAACCGGTTTACTACCGGTTTGCTGGCTGTGCATGCGTATGCACAGTGCACACCACGCACCAAATGCGAGGTGCGCATGCGCGTGTGCAGTGCACACCAAAAGGAGGCATGGGGTAAGTAGAACAGCGCACTGGCAGGGGTGACCAGCTGTGGCACATGATCTTTTTTTTGACTTTTACAAGCATTTTTTTACAACCTATTCGGCTGAATAGGTTGTAAAAAAGTGCTTTTAAAAGTAAAAAAAAAGGCTCTGATGATCACGTGGCTCAGCTGTGATCATCAGAGCCTTTTTTTAATTTTAAAAGCATTATTTTATAACCTATTCAGCCGAATAAGTTGTAAAAAAAATGCTTTTAAAAGAAAAAAAAAGGCTCTGACGATCAGGCAGATCAGCTGTGATCATCAGAGCCTTTTTTTTAACCTTTTAAAAGCATTTTTTTAAAAGAAGTGGCAAGCAGGCAAGCGGGCAAGTGGGCGATTGGGTGGGCTTGGGCAAGGGAGGCAGGGATTTTTGCTACCGGTTCTCTGAACCACCTGCCTCCATTGCTACTGGATTGGCCGATCCGGTCTGAACCGGGAGCATTTCACCCTTGAGTTAGTCTAAGTACCATATGGTGATGGGGGACTTCAAGCTTTCACTTCTTCCTTCTTGTGGTCCTTCATCTTCAGAATGGACATCAACAGACATGCGCATAAATACAAGATGCATACGATGGACACAATGTATGGTGCTCGGTTTTTTTTAAAGAAGAACATATATTCAACTTCACGGCTCTTGATGATTAGTCGCAATGGAGCGGAGTCATTCCAGGTCTATCATACTGGCTATGATAGTGGAAAAGAGGACAAGGAGATAACTATCCAAGAAGGGTGTACATAGTTGCTTAAATGTCTCTCGTCAGATTTATTTATTTTTTGCCAGGTAACAAGACCTGTGTCCCAAAGGTGCTGAAAACCCACCTGTTTTCTTTCTTGTTCAGGGGAAGGTGAGCAGGAGGGCTCCGTCTAGCTTTGTATCAACTGAGGGTCATATCAGCTTTGGAAACACCATGTTAGGTCTTACTTAGCAATTTAGAAGAATTCATTTGATTAGTTATCTTATGTGAACACACAACCATGGTGGCTCAGACTGCTAAGACAGTCTGTTATTAACACAGCTGCTTGCAATTACTGCAGGTTCAAGTCCCACCAGGCCCAAGGTTGACTCAGCCTTCCATCCTTTATAAGGTAGGTAAAATGAGGACCCAGACTGTTGGGGGCAATAAGTTGACTTTGTATATAATATACAAATGGATGAAGACTATTGCTTGACACAGTGTAAGCCGCCCTGAGTCTTCGGAGAAGGGCGGGATATAAATGCAAATAAAAATAAAATAAATAAATAAAATACTGGTCTCTGGCTCCTAACATTGCAGTAGATTCCAAAGTTTAGATTAAAGAATACATAAAAAGTAGATGTATCAAAAATCACATAGAGGAGACAATAGAGAGAGAGTCATGGGTAGGGGATTGTTGATGGCCAACCACAGAATCTAGAAGAAAGTAAGGGACAGCCCTGGGGAAGAGTTGAAGGAGTAAAGTCACATGCCATGACATCGCACAAAATATAGGAAGGATGTAATTTAGCATTCATATCATTTGCATGATGATTTCATAAAGCAGGTGACATCATTTCATGTCACGCCATCATGTCAGACATCTGGGGGCAGCAAATGATTTGTCGGTGAGTTGTTGAATAATCCTGGTTCAGAAATTTTATAGAATGGAATAGAATAGAATTCTTTATAGGCCAAGTATGATTGGACACACAAGGAATAAGCTCTCAGTGTACATAAAAAATACATTAATCAAGAATCATAAGATATAACACTTAGTGATAGTCATAGGAGACTAAATATGCAATCAAATCATACTAGGAAACTAAATAAAACAATATAAATTGTAAAAGAATATATAAGTTGGACCATAAAAAAAGCTGAATGCCAAAGAATTGAGGCCTTTGAACTATGATGCTGGAAAAGATTCCTGCAAGTCCCTTGGACTGCAAGTGATCAAACCAGTCAGTCCTAGAGGAGATCAACCCTGACTGCTCTTTGGAAGGCCAGATCCTGAAGATGAAACTCAAATACTTGGGCCACCTAATGAGAAGGAAGGACTCCCTGGAGAAGAGCTGAATGCTGGGAACGATTGAAGGCAAAAGAAGAAGGGGATGGCAGAGAACGCGGTAGCTGGATGGAGTCACTGAAACAGTTGGCGTGATCTTAAATGGACTCCAGAGGATGGTAGAGGACAGGAAGGCCTGGAGGAACATTGTCCATGGGGTCACTATTTGATGCTATGCCACTCAATTCCCACAGGTTCAAAGCAGCTCTTAATAAAACCCATTCTTACGTGAGGGCCTGAAACGAACATCTATGGATCTCATTCTGATCCCGAGTACCGTGACCTTGGATTCAGACAAGATGACTAAAGTGAATTCCTATTCATGGTGGTGTGACTTCTTTCACGTGATCAGTGTTGCACCCAGGAGAAAGAGAGGTCCCGGGCTTGACCCAACCTTCACCCCTTCTGCCCTTTTGCCTACTCCTTAGAGCCATGTCTGCAAGGGGGCAGCTTTTATCACACATTTCCTCCTTCATGTCTTCTTTCAGTTCAGTGAAATATCATTTGCTGTAGACATTGGTTTCAAAGGAGAAGAGAATTTGGGAACTGCACTGGGGGGAGAGAAATGGAGAGGAAATTATTACGTGTAATCTATAAACTACATCTGTACAATTTAAATTCTACATAAGTTTAGCACTCTGATGAAGGGAGCTGCAGTCCTTTAACGATATTTGTTAGATACAAAAGGTGCTTCCAGATTCCTGACATTTAGTGGGAGTTGAGCCTCCAGAGAAAGTTTTGGATAATGTTTCTTTCCTCTAAGGAAATTAAGAATGATTCTCCCTTCAGCATCTTTGCCCAGAAATTAGAAGAAAATTGTGTACAGATTATTTGTACCAAGATTTATTGGGGGATTAATTTGTATCTTAATGTTATCCTAATGCCGAAACGGAATATGGTATAATTTATCTTGGATTTTAGAGCACGGAAGAAGGATCACCTGTTCAAATCCTTCCTTTTTCCTTTCTTTAAATAATACATTAAAAATATTAGGGGAAAAGACTCCACCGCATATATTTTTGTAATATTACCATCTATGTAACCACCGTTCTTTGTGCTTGACTCCTGGATGAATGATTGGTATAAAAATAAATAAATAAATCCTTTCCAATTGTTTCAACCAGCAAAAAGTGGTTCCAACTGGGATTTTCACTGTAAAAAATCTGAAAGAAGGATGAACAGGGCAGCAGGTTTTAATGCACTGATGGCACCATCTTTGTTGGAAAGCAGATGTTTGTTTGTTTTTTCTGAAAACTGGAGATCGATAATTCCAAGCAACTGAAGTGACCTGTCAGTGCAGAAGGGCAAGAGACAAGGAGGATTTCTCTTGAGCCCAAGCAGATGTTCCTTTCTCTCTTGGGAGATCCAAGTAGCTTTACGATGAAGGCAGGGTCGTAAAATATTGTTCCCCGTTGTGCCACTTGGTTTCGGAAGTTTCTCTTTAGCGAGCGAGGTCACCTTTGCTCGGGGATCAGCATATGCTTTAGATCAAGGGTCTCCAACCTTGGTCTGTTTAAGACTTGTGGACTTCAACTCCCAAAGTTCTGGGACTCTGGGAGTTGAAGTCCACAAGTCTTAAAGGGACCAAGGTTGGAGACCCCTGCTTTAGATTCTAGCATACACATGGAAACGTCCCAGTTCTATCAATTACAATTACAATGAAAGCTCATTTTTCAAGAGCTCGACTCAACTGTGCCTGTTGTGGACTCCATTTGCAAATTTCATCATAATTATGCCAGTGAGAGCAGTTGCATTCATTCATGTGTTTGGCCTGTTTGGTCTTACAGAAATGTCCTTCGCTTAATTTGCAGGAGGACACAACTGTCCTAAGTGGATTGGGCCCGTCACCAATTTGTTTGTTCACCTGACGTTCTATAAAACAGTGGTGAAATCCTGCCGGTTCTGTCCAGCTTGCGTGAACTGGTAGCGGCGGGCGTGTGGTTTGGCAAACTGGTAGAAGCGGCAGCGCAAGGCTCCGCCCACCTGTCCAGATGTCATTACTTCCTGGTTTTAACCAGGAAGTAACCGGTTTTTTACTCACTGTGCATGCGCAGAAGGCTTTGCACATGCGCAGAGGGTCAAAAATTGGATGTAACGATGGCGCCCGCCCGCACTTCCGAGCCGGTAGGGAAGGTAAATAGATTTCACCCCAGAGGCTTCAGTGAACCTTCAGAAGCTGGCTTCAAATGCACTTTCAAATTTCTTGCGTGCAATTCTGACCTTCTTTCCTACAAAATATTGAGTGGACAATACTTCCTAATTCCTTTGAGGGAAATTGATTCTCCCACATTCTTTCCATATGAAATTCCTTCTTTTAAATGACCATAGTGTCACATTTGTAAAACTTCAACAGGAGCAGATCCCACCTCTGCATCTCATACACTTTAGTTATTTTGTTATGGAGGACAAAGCTAAAAAAGTTCTCCTTGGCTACTATTTGTTGCTGGTATATAATCCAACTGAAAAAGCAGCTGACTCTTACATCAACCCTGATCTAAGATCCCTCTCACAATATCGCTAAATGTGAAAGGGATCTTGGAGTCCTAGTGCAGGGGTCTGCAAACTTGGCTCTTTTAAAACTTGTGGACTTCAACTCCCAGAGCTCCACAGCCAGCTTTGCTGGCTGAGGAACTCTGGGAGTTGAAGTCCACAAGTCTTAAAAGAGCCAAATTTGCAGACCCCTGACCTAGTGGATAATCACTTAAATATGGCCCCGCAGTGTGCAGCAGCAGCCGCCAAAAAAGCCAATGCTATTCTAGGTTGCAGTAACAGAGGGACAGAACCAAGATCATTGCGAAGTATTAATACCACTTTATAAAGTGACATTAGGCCACAGTTAGAATAATGCATCCAGTTTGGCTTATCATATTATGAAAAAGATGTTGGGATTCTGGAAAGAGTGCAGAAAAGAGCAACAAAGATGATTAGGGGACTGGAAGCTAAAACATATAAAGAATTGGGCATATCTAAGGTAAAGGTAAAGGTTCCCCTCGCACATATGTGCTAGTCGTTCCCAACTCTAGGGGTCACTGCTCATCTCCGTTTCAAAGCTGAAGAGCCAGCGCTGTCCGAAGACGTCTCCGTGGTCATGTGGCCGGCATGACTCAACGCCAAAGGTGCACGGAACGCTGTTACCTTCCCACCAAAGATGGTCCCTATTTTCCTACTTGCATTTTTTACCTGCTTTCGAACTGCTAGGTTGGTAGAAGCTGGAACAAGTAAAGGGAATTCACCCCATTATGCAGCACTAAGGATTCGAACCGCTGAACTGCTGACCTTTCGATCGACAAGCTCAGTGTCTTAGCCACTAAGCCACCGCGTCCCTATTGGGTATATCTAGTCTAGTTAAAAGGATTAGGGGTGACATGACAGCATTCTAATATTTGAGAGGCTATCATCTATATAGAAGAGGGGGTCAACCTATTTTCCAAAGTGTCAGAAGGCAGGACAAGACACAATGGATGGAAACTACTATCATTAAGTGTTGTATCCTTAAATGTTAAATTTGTGCCCTATGACTATCATTAAGTGTTGTAAGTGTTGTACCTTGATGAAGGTGTCTTTTATTTTATGTACACTGAGAGCATCTGCACGAAGACAAATTCCTTGGGTGTCCAATCACCTTTGGCCAATAAAAAAATTCTATTCTATTCTATTCTATTCTATTCTATTCTATTCTATTCTATTCTATTCTATTCTATTCTATTCTGTGACTATCATTAAGTGTTGTAAGTATTGTACCTTGATGAACGTATCTTTTCTTTTATGTACACTGAGAGCATATGCACCAAGACAAATTCCTTGTGTGTCCAATCACCTTTGGCCAATAAAAAAATTCTATTCTATTCTATTCTATTCTATTCTATTCTATTCTATTCTATTCTATTCTATTCTATTCTATTCTATGACTATCATTAAGTGTTGTATCCTTAAGTGTTAAATTTGTGCCCTATGACTATCATTAAGTGTTGTAAGTGTTGTACCTTGATGAAGGTATCTTTTCTTTTATGTACACTGAGAGCATCTGCACCAAGACAAATTCCTTGGGTGTCCAATCACACTTGGCCAATAAAAAAATTCTATTCTATTCTAACCAAGGAGAGAAGCAACCTAGAACTAAGGAAAAATGTCCTGACAGTGAGAATACTTAACCAGTGGAACGGTTTGCCTTCAGAAGTTGTGGGTACTCCATCCCTGGAGGATTTGAAGAAGAGATTGGACAGCCACTTGTCTGGAATGGTATAGGGCAGTGATGGCTAACCTTTTCTGGACCGAGTGCCCAAAGCGCATGTGCCCACCCAAAGCCCCAAAATGCAATGTGCGCATGGCCCCCTGCAAGCGACCTGCACCCCCTGAATGCACACACGCACCACCCCCTGTGCATGCATATGGGCCTCCCATGCTTGTGCCTGGGCCCCGCGCATGGCCTCCTGTGCATTCATGCATTCATGCCCCCCACACGTGCCCCGTGCATGCATAGCAGAAATCCGAAGACCAGCTGGCTGGCGGGAAGTGCACACACATGCGCAGCAGAGCTGAAGTGGGCAACAGCTCACAGGCCATCAGAGAGGGCGCTGCGTGCCACCTCTGGCACCCGTGCCATAGGTTCACCATCACAGTATAGGGTCTCCTACTTGAGCAGGGGGGTTGGACTAGAAGGCCTCCAAAGTCCCTTTCAACTCTGTTAGTCTGATGGTGTTCAATCATCAACTTATTCTACAAACCCTGGCAGTTGTAGATTAAAAGAAACCACCCATCTTCTCTAGTAAAAAGGTAAAAGTCCCCCTCACGCATACGTGCTAGTCGTTCCTGACTCTAGGGGGCAGTGCTCATCTCTGTTTCAAAGCCGAAGAGCCAGCAGCCTCCGTGGTCATGTGGCTGGCATGACTAAATGCCAAAGGCGCACGGAACACTGTTACCTTCCTACCAAAGGTGGTCCCTATTTTTTCTACTTGCATTTTTTACGTGCTTTCAAACTGCTAGGTTGGCAGAAGCTGGGACAAGTAATGGGAGCTCACCCTGTTATGCGGCAGCACTAGGGATTCGAACTGCTGAACTGCCGACCTTTCGATCAACAAGCTCAGCGTCTTAGCCCCTGAGCCACCGCATCCCATCTTCTCTAGTACCTGATTAAAATAGCAGCCTCCTGTCTAATTTGCACATTACAGCAAATTCTCTTTAAAAATACAAAGCAGTGAATATGATAGATGGTGATGCAGTGATCTTGCTAAACCAGGGGTCTCCAACCTTGGCAACTTTAAGACTTGTGGACTTCAATTCCCAGAATACCAGAATACCAGAATATTCTTGGAGTTGAAGTCCACAAGTCTTAAAGTTGCCAAGGTTGGAGACCCGTGTGCTAAACTATTGCTATTGTTTTAACTAGCAAGATGTGTACGTACTTAACGTATGTGCCTTTATCGTTCGATTTCCTCTTTAAGTAAAATTAGGCATACTTGATTCAATCTACTGAGGACTAATCATGCTTATTTTGCTTATTTCCGCAAAATAATGCGAAAAATGAAACCACCAAATGTTGTCATTTTTGCAACAAATGTTAGCAGAATGATTGCATCAATGCAAGAACTGCAGAGAAGGGAAGAACCAAATATAGCCTGTGGATTGGACAGTGGGTTGCCTACCCTGTTCTAAAGACTGACTCTGATTCTCTCTCTCTATAAGATTTTGAAATAAAGTCTCTTCTTTCTGTTTGATCACATCCCTGTCCAGTTAGGTTGACCTACAGGCTGGGTTTGTTCATGCCACTTTTGGTTCTTGACAATTTTAAGACTTCCCCAAGTTGCCAAGTTTGGAGACACCTGGTCTAACCCAATCTAGAAGATTAGGCATGCTGCAGATGACTTCAGACAAGTGCTGACAACAGAATACCTTGTCGTTTCCCACTCCTCCGCTGACGGCTGGGTCAGGGAAATCCGAATCAGGCGTGCCTCTGCAGCTCTGCCAAAGTCCTAGCAAAGTCCTCAAGGCAGGCAGGAGACCAGAAAGTGACTTCAGCAAGATATGTTTAGACTTTGCCTGACTCAGAGAATGCCAGAAAGCAGATCCTTTATATAGGCCATGGGGTGTGGCTCCATGACTCAGCACTTATCCAGGCCTGCCCCTCCCTTCCTTCTGTTGCCTCCGCCTATCAAGTCTTCTGACGCGAGGGTCACTCCAGTCGGCAGCTGTTGGCAATAGACCTCCCTCAGGATCACATGCTGTGGAGGAGGGGGAGGGGTCTAGTTGCTCCGTTTGCCTGGGCATGGAGCCAGAGCTGGGGGCTGGAGATACTTGCTCTTCTTCAGCCTGTCTGGGCATGGAGCCAGGGCTGGGGCCGGGAGATGCCCCCTCCTCAGCCTGTCTGGGCATGGAGCCAGGGCTGGGGCCGGGAGGCATGCTAGGACATTCTTCAGCGTTCGGAAGCAGATAAGCAGACCCCGGCTGTGGTGAGATTGGGCGAGACACAACATACCTTATGCTACCAGGATTGAAATTTTGGGCTTAGACAATTTAGAACTATGCCGCCTTTGGTCTGACCTAAGTGTAGCTCATAAAATTATCTGCTACAACATCCTACCTGTCAATGACTACTTCAGCTTCAACCAGTGGTGGGTTTCAAAAATTTTTACTACTGGTTCTTGGTGGCTTGGTGGGTGTGGCATGGCTTATTGGACGTGGCTTGGTGGTCGTGGCAGGGGAAGGATACCGTAAAATCCCCATTCCCTCCTCACTCCAGGGTAAGATTACTGGAAAATCCCCATTTCCTCCCAATCAGATGGGACTCAGGAGGCAGAGAATAGATGGGAGCAGGGCCAGTCAAAATTTTTACTACTGGTTCTCCGAACTACTCAAAATTTCCACTACTGGTTCTCCAGAACTGGTCAGAACCTGCTGAAACCCGCTTCTGGCTTCAACCACAACAATACAAGAGCACACAATAGATACAAACTTAAGGTAAACCGTTCCAAACTTGATTGCAGAAAATTACGACTTCAACAACTGAGTGGTCAATGCCTGGAATGCACTACCTGACTCTGTGGTTACTTCCCCAAACCCCCAAAACTTTAACCTTAGACTGTCTACTGCTGACCTCACTCCATTTCTAAGAGGTCTATAAGGGACGTGCATAAGTGCACCAACGTGCCCACCGTCCCTGTCCTATTGTCCCCATTTATTAGTATCCATTTCCTGTATCCATAATCATGTTTGTACTTATATCTGTTATGTTATACATGTTTGACAAACTAAATAAATATAAATAAATTAAAAAGTGAAAACTAGAAGACAGGCCTTTTCTGCTGTAGTCTCTGCTTTGTGGAATATCCTTCCCCTCAGAAATTAGAACAGTGCCAACCCAATTGGCTTTTTGTAAGTCTTGAAAAATTTGGCTGTGTACCAAGGCCTAGGGCTCAGAATGTGTTAAGGGGCCTTTTGCTGGCTTTTTGTTAGTTGGCTAACTATCTTGGCTGCTGTATGTATTTATTGTTGGATGTTTTTATTGTTTCTAAATTGTCTTAACTGTTTTAGAATTGTAAGCTGCCCAAGAATGGGTGGCTGAGATGGGTGGCTACAGAAATTCAACATATAAACAAATAACGTATTTGGTTAGAGTATGATTTAATATGTTGTGCAAACCTACAAAGGAGATGAATTAGGTAAACCATGTGTTATCTGAACATGGCTTACGTACTACATCTAATCAAATCACTGGAATGAATACATATCTCATCCACATCCTACAGTGTGAAATATTCCTGTTTTATTCTGATTGACCCTTTCCAAATTCCCAGCTTGGAATGGTATCTCAATACATCTTAAAAGTTCACAAATCATGCTAAGGCATGGTTTATTTTACCATTCTTTGTTGGACAAATTGTATTATATTCAACTTGAAGTTCCCCAGATATTTTGAAATAGCTCTGTTGTGATAATAGGAGTCATAGACCAATGCACTTGAAGGGCACTACAAAAATCTTTTTTTAAAGAATTGAACAATCCCTTTCAGAGTTGGTGCCTTATCATATATATCCTCCTACTTCAGTTTTTTTGCCAATATCCCAGAGGTAAGAGTAACAGAGTTGGAAGCATGGGTGAAATCTAGCAGGTTCTGGAGAACCAGTAGTGGAAATTTTGAGTAGTTTGGAGAACCAGAAAATACCACCTCTGACTGCCCCAGAGTGGGGTGGGAATGGAGATTTTGCAATATCCTTCCCCTGCCATGCCCACCAAGTCACACCCACCAAGCCACACCCACAGAACCGGTAGTATAAAAATTTGAAACCCACCACTGACCTGGGCAGCATGTGACTTGGGCAACTCCAATTGTACACTTTTTTCAACATCACCTAGAAGGCCTACAATATTGTTGTCATTTCTGATTTTTGCTATTTTTTTAATCAAGCTTAAATCTGAAGGAGTCCACAATATTACGGAAGGCTTCTCCGATTCTATCTAAAACAAGAAACAGTTATGTGGCTCTGTTGCATGTTTATTATGGCATGAGTCAGCCCTCCTTAATCTGGAGTTGCTCTCCAAATGTGCTGGATGACAATTCCTCTTTGCCGGAGCCAAATGGCAAACACATCTGAGGATTGAGGAAAACTGGTCTAGATGGAGCAGAATTCACGTGATCCTCATTATTCTTGGGTATGGTGGTGTTTTTGCAACGATCTACCAACCGTCTGTATCTGGTTCTTTAATCTGCTGCTTGGTTTTTATCAAGCCAATCGGAAAGACATGGGTTTATTTTACATTCTTAAAACAGCACCTAGACCCAAAAGTTACCATCCGACGTTTGCAGAGCTCTGAATTTTGCAAAGCAGCTCACCAGTAATAACACTAAACATAATGATGATGCTGTGAAGGGAATGGTCTACAAAAAAAAAATATTGCACGTATCTGTTTGGAAAAAATATGCATTCAAATGTAGAAGCTATGGTGTGGTTTTTAAAGTAATTTGTTCAAGAAATGGAATTTGGCAAACTCATCACAATGAGGGGGGGGAAAAAGGAAAAACAAAACCTGACAGAGTCACAAAAGCGAAAACTAAAAGCCTTGAAATTACAATGATTTGCATAGCAACTGTTCAAAGTTATAGCAGCACTGGAAAAAAGTGACTTACAACTGGTTGTCACGCATCTGTCCCAACATCCCCATGGTCACATGACCAAAATGTGGCCACTTGGCAACTGACACGTCCTTAGGACCGTTGCAATGTCCTGAGGTCACGTGATCACCATTAATCAAACTCGCAGCGTCACATTGTCATCATGTGACGGATCACAACTTTTTCCCCTTCGCTAAAACAGGAGTGCGTGTGGCCACTGCGTGACACATCCGGCCTGCGGGCCGCGAGTTCGACACCCCTGATTTACACCTTTCCCAGATAGCTTCTGACAAGCCAAGTCAATGAGAGAAGCCAGATTTGCTGCATGAATATAGTGACCAGACGTCCCGCTTTTGGCGGGACAGTCCTGCTTTTTAATAATTTGTCCCGCGTCCCGCGGCAATTCCAAAAAGTCCCAATTTTTTTTTTGTTTCACTCCCATTCTGAAAATGGGAGGCGGCAACGCAAGAGGAGGAGGTGGACAAGGGGGAGTGGCGGAGAAGTGGGTGCGAGAGGGAGGAGAGATGCCGCTTGACTTCACCCGAGAGGAAGAGAAGAGACGAGACGAGAACTGAGCCTGCCTGGAAGAGCCGAGCCTGCCTGGAAGAGCGGAGAAGCAGCAGCCGCTCCTCCTCCTTCAGGCAGGTGGCAAGACTCAGCGCACATGCGCAGCCCCCCCGCCCCCCCGTCAATGGTGTCCCGCTTTGCCATCGCTGAAATCTGCTCACTTTATGCATGAACCACTTAAGAACTGCAGCGATTCGGTTAACAAGTTAATCAAGGCAAAACAGTTGTAAAATCAGGTGTGACTCCCTTAACAACCAATGCTTAGCATTGGAAGGTCTGGTCCCATTTGTAGTTATAAATCAGGGGTGTCAAACTCAAGGCCCGGGGGCCAGATCCAGCCTGCGGGGTGCTTAGATCTGGCCCACAGGGCCGCCCTAGAAACAGCAAAGGACCAGCCTGTGGTGTCTCTGCCAGTGAAAACAGAGCTCAGGAGGGCCACGCACGGCCATCCAAGGCTCTGTGTTTGGCAGCGACGACCTCCTGCCGCCCTCTGCCATTGAAGATGGAGCTCGGGCAGGCCTGTTTTGCTGGCAGAGGGCAGCAGAGGGCGGCAGGAGGCTGTCGCGGTAAACCCGTTTTCACTGGCAGAGGGCGGCAGGAGGCTGTCGCAGCTGAAAACGGAGCTCGGGAGTTCATTTTGCTGGCAGAGCATTCAGGCCACCACCGGCGCCCCTGACACGAGTGACGCTGAGCTGGCCGCACCCCCTATGGCCACGTCCCCCCTTCCCCCCCCGCGAAGATCAAACACAACCCTGATGCGGCCCTCAACGCACTCAAGTTTGACACCCCTGTTATAAATCAACGACTGCCTGTAACAGATTAGGCAAAAAAAAAAAAAAACCGCTTAGAGAAATCAAAATTTTCCGATTTGCCCATCATTACTCCACGTACATTTGTGTTATTTTAGGGATGGTAAATGTGTAACAGACCCATTCCACGAGCGTTCCTCGGGAGTAAAGACTAAAAGTCTTTAGTGGGATTCGTTTCCAGGAAAGCCTGCACAGAATTGCAGCTCGGCTGAAATATTATATGTGGAAACTGGATTAGATTTGGCTGTTCAGCTCTTTGGGTTTTAGCTTTGAAGTCAACGCTCGGATCTGGAAACCAAATTTCCCCTTGCATTCCTAGGAAGTTCTGCCAGACGGGCTGGAGTATTATTTAATAAGCGAACAGTAGCTGAAAGTACAAACTGGTAATGCTCGGCAAGGGACCGGGAAAAAGGGGGCGGCGCTTGGGAAATTCCTCACTACTGCCTCTAATAAATACTTTAAATTAGATTTGTATACTTCCTCAGACTAAGTGCCGAGTTTCCATGTGTGGTTTCATTCGGAGCTGCCACGCCAACAAGAGACAAGTGCTCCGCATTGTCTGATGACTTGATTCAGTTATGAAAAAAGCCTCCAGATGCCCTGCTTGACAGCACACAGCCTCTCCATTTAAGGGTATGTGCCTTATTTCGGTACATGCAGGGCAATACATGCGTGCAATATATTCTGAAACATTACATAAAAAAGAAAAAAGAAATGGCTTCTCAGATTTGGGACAAATCTCTTTCTTTCCCTCCCCTTCCCTTCCCTTCGCCTCTCCCCTCCCCTTCTCTTCCCTGTTTTTTCCTTTCTCCTTTCCTTTTCTTTTTCCTTCCCTTCCCTTCCCTAGTTTCCCTTCCCTTCGCCTCTCCCCTCCCCTCCTCTTCCCTGTTTTTTCCTTGCTCCTTTCCTCTTCTTTTTCCTTCCCTTCCCTTCCCTTTCCTTGGCACCAGATAAGGGCCAATGGAATTCAGAGGGGTTGAACTTGGAGTATGGCCACCTAACAACTCTAAGTTGATGACACATTTAACTCAGACCCCCTTCTGCTTCTTCTTCTACAGTCGAGAAGTGTAACAGAGGCTCCAAGGCTACACAAACCTGGTCTGACATACATTTAGGATGTCTGTAGACAAATGAAGGTTTCCCCTGGTAGTATACAGCCAATAGTGCAAAACCTATATCTCCGGGCATTTTTAAAAATGTTTTATGTATTTATGTTAAAATATGCAGTAGATTTGTATTAATTTTTTTGATTTCATTAAAATAAACCACAGAATTTGAACACACTACCCAAAAAATCTTATCAAGAGCAATAAAAATATCATTACAAATTAAAAAGGACTATCTACATTTTTCTTGTAGCTTTTCACGTTTAGCATCAATACAGACCTGGCTAAGCTTTCCGAGATAAATTAGAATTATAGCCCAAAGATCAATGAATAAATGAATGGGGGATATTTCTTCATTAATTTCTAGATTAGCAAGTTTATAGCTGTGTATATTTAAATATGAGCAAAGTTAGTGAAGCAGGTGCCAAATTTTCTTTCTCTTTATATCATACAGTTTTATGCCAAAATTCTTTAGAAGAAGTATTTCTGCTTATATAAGAGAGACTCACAAATATCCAGTTACAAGCAGTTCTTCCTTTCAGCAGTTTTTATTACTATGCTTTTTATTTGTTCATTGTATATTCTGCCCTTGTAACTTTGGCTGAACCATTAGACGTACTCTTTTATATTAACCTGATTTGAACTTTCCAAAGAATTAAATAAACTAATAAGAGTTTGTTGTGGGTCAAGGGTCCTTGAGTAGCTCTGACTGCTAAGACAGTCTGTTATTAACAGCTGCTTGCAATTACTGCAGGTTCAAGTCCCACCAGGCCCAAGGTTGACTCAGCCTTCCATCCTTTATAAGGTAGGTAAAATGAGGACCCAGATTGTTGGGGGCAGTAAGTTGACTTTGTATATAATATACAAATGGATGAAGACTATTGCTTGACACAGTGTAAGCCGCCCTGAGTCTTCGGAGAAGGGCGGGATATAAATGCATAATCAACCATTGTTAATGATCAATTGCAGCTCTACGGCAGAAAACAGATTTGATATAGGACAGTGATGGCGAAGATTTTCAGCACCGAGTGCCCAAACCAGAACACGTGTGCACGTGTGCATGTTCGTGTGTGCATGCCACAGTGCAGGAAACCCAAAGACCAGCTGGCTGGCGCATGCATGCCTGTTTTTTGGCCATTTTTTTGCCCGTTTTCAGCCCATTTTGGAGGCTGTTTTTGGCTGAAAAACAGCCTATTTTTTGGCCATTTTGGGGTTGTTGTTTTTCAGGATTGAAAACAGCGTGAAAACAGCCTGGAAAATGGCCTGAAAAACAACTAGAAAATGGCCCGGAAAATAGCCCCCAAACCAGTCTGTTTTTTGGCCATTATCAGGCACTCTGGCACCCACAAAGACCAGCTGGCAGGCGTGGTGGAAACCAGAGGAGCAGCTGGCAACGGTGTGCATGCCCACGGAGAGGGCTGTGCGTGCCACCTCTGGCCCATGGGCCACAGGTTCGCCATCACGGATATAGGATATCTGACCATTTGGAACTCTCTCTATATATATTATTTTAATTGTAAATTACAAATGTGTAAGGTACTTTCTACTTATTTATTTATTTATTAATTTATTTTTGTCACAACATCATATAAAAAGGATTATATAGTATATAAACATATATATGAGTAAATATTAGGACAGGGGTGTCCAAAGTTTTTTGAGTGAGGGCCAAATACAGAAAAATAAGCAAAGGCCCGGGCCACGGGGCTAAAAAGTTTTGTACCAGTTCTGTGGGCGTGGCTTATTTTGGGGTGTGGCTTGGTGGTCATGTGACTGGTGGGCGTGGCTAACTCCTCATGTGACTGAGTGGATGTGGCTATGGGCATAGAAACCTAAATACATAGAGACCTAAATACTGACAGCGGCTACCAGTAATCCTCGGCTTGCAACCACTCATTTAGCGACCAATACAACAGCACTGAAAAAAGTGACTTACCACCAGTCTTTGCATTTATGACCTTCGCAGCATCCCCAGTTACATCAAAAGTCAAGCTTTTGGCAACCAGCATGTATTTACTGGGATTTTCCGTCCATCGCGAACTCTCTTCCCACTGAGGGAGACACAGCAGCCAATGGAGGGACTCCGGGAGGCCCAGGCGAGGCCCGCACCGCCTCGCAGCCACTCAGGTGTGCCACGCGGCTCCCACCCAGGCCAGAAAGGGACGGGCTAACTAGGGGCGAGAGGGCGGGCACCGCCCCTCCGAACGCCGAGTGGCGGCGCGGAGCGGAGCGGCAGGCGCGGCGGCCAATGGGAGCGGGCGAGCTCGGCCGCGTCACGGGCCGGCACACGGGCCCGCGGCTGAGGTAAAGCGGAGCGTGTGGCTGGGCCGGGCTGGAGCCATGGGCGTCCTGGGCGCCCCCTACAGCCCAGTGGCGGAATGGCCGGCCCGCAGCCCCGGGTGGGCGGGGATCGCCTCAGCGGAGCCACTCCGCATCTGCAACCGCAGCGCGGCTTCCTTGGGGGCCAGGATGGGGGCCGCACCCCACTGTCCACCGAGAATTTGCTGCGGGCCAATAAAAACTGACCCGTGGGCCGCAGTTGGCCCGCGGGCCGTAGTTTGGACACCCCTGTATTAGGAGGTATAAGCATCAATATATATATATATAGGAAGAAGAAAAGAAAAGGAAAAAAAACAATAGGACAGGAACGGTAGGCACGTTTGTGCGCTTATGCACGCCCCTTATGGTCCTCTTAGGAATGGGGTGAGGTCAATAGTAGAAAGTTTTTGGTTGAAGCTTTTAGGATTATGGGAAGAGACCACAGAGTCAGGTAAAGTATTCCAAGCACTGATGATTCTGTTACAGAAGTCATATTTTCTGCAATCTAGATTAAAGCGGTTAACATTAAGTTTAAATCTGTTGGTTGCTCTTGTATTTTTGCAATTAAAGCTGAAGCTAAATGTCCTTTAACAGGAAGGACATTACAATAGATGATTCTATGAGTTAAACTTAGGTCTTGTCGAAGGCGACGGAGTTCCAAGTTTTCTAAGCCTAAGATTTCAAGTCTGGTGGGATAAGGTATTTTGTTGTTTACAGAGGAATGGAGAACTCTTCTTGTAAAATATTTCTTACTTGTTGGTTACTTGTGGTAACCAATCAGAGGTTAGCTAGGTGCTTAGTGAAGGTTGAGGGAGCTGATTCTATCTGGGTTTTCTTTCTTTGGAAAATGTTTTTTTTAAAAAACATTGTGGGTGCTCCAACACTGGAAGTTTTTAAGAAGTCATTGGACCACCCTTTGTCTGAAATGGTACAGGGTTTCTTGCCTGAGCAGGGGGTTGGACTAGAAGACCTCCAAGATCCCCTCCAGTTCTGTTATTCTAATTAATTGTAAAGCTTCTTTTACAGTTTAGCCAGATGTCTGGAGAAGTTAGGTCTGTCATCTGGTTTTCGGCTGAGTTCTTCCCTCCCTCCCTCCCTCCTTTCTTTCCTTCTCCTTTCCTTTTTCCTCCTTGATGTCCCATTTTTGTTATGGTCCATAATGATTGAGAACAGATCCAGCTCTTGGCTGGTGATAAAACATAACGCTTCCATGCCCGCATTACACAGGCAATTGCACTTCTGTTCCTGATCCTTTAAGGGTCCTTCTGCACAAAAAGTCCCATCCAACATTGCATATGGGTAGTCCTCGACTTACAACTACAATTGTTGTTGTTGGTTGCGAAGTCGTGTCCGTCCAATCGCAACCGCACGGACAACGTTCCTCCAGGCCTTCCTGTACTCTAACATCCCCTGGAGTCCATTTAAGCTCATGCCTACTGCTTCAGTGACTCCATCCAGCCACCTCATTCTCTGTCGTCCCTTTCTTCTTTTGCCCTCAATCTTTCCCACCATTAGGCTCTTCTCCAGGGAGTCCTTCCTTCTCATTGGGTGGCCAAAGTATTTGAGTTTCATCTTCAGGATCTGGCCTTCTAAGGAGCAGTCAGAGTTGATCTCCTCTAGGATTGACTTGTTTGATCACCTTGCAGTCCAAAGGACTCGCAGGAGTCTTCTCCAGCACCAGAGTTCAAAGGCCTCAATTCTTTGGCACTCAACCTTTCTTATGGTCCAACTTCCACAGCCATCCATTGCAACTGGGAAAACCATAGCCTTGACTATATGCACTTTTGTTGGCAGGGGGATGTCTCTGCTTTTTAGTATGCTGTCTAGATTTGCCATAGCTTTCCTCCCCAGGAGCAAGCGTCTTTTAGTTTCTTGGCTGCAGGGTGTATACTGTAAAGCAGTATGTAAGTCTAAGTGCTATTGCTATACTGGAAGCTCTAACCCCAAATCTCAAAAGCAATAAATGGGGGAAAGTGCTATAGACACCATCTTGGGAAAGGATGACTTAAGAACGACAGTAGTTTGGGACAAATGTCCTTCTAAAAGAGTCATTGGGGCGTCTGTTTCAGACACAGCTGTACTCAAATACGATGGAGAGGCATCAAAAAGTCAAGTTAGTGGCAGTCCTATTTGATCAAGACCTTCCCCCTTTTTACATGCATCCCAGGGTTTTGTTCACATATCCAGCATCTTCATGTGTTTTAAGGGTCTCTGTGGATGCCTCTGGCTGTGCAATCCCATATGTGAATGTCCATAACACTAATGTCATCTTGGCTGCAGATGACAGATTGAATGGGACTTGTCGGAAGAAGATCTAATCCCATCTGTCTCAAAAGTGCTTTTTTTTTTTTCTTTCAAAAATCCAGTTGCCTTTTGAAAAAAGCACTTTTGGGACATCAATGACTGAGAATCTAACCCCATCTGCCATCTAGCTTTTGACAACTTTAAGACGGGTGGACTTCAACTCCCAGAATTTCCCATCCAGTATGTTGAATTTGCCAAGTCAGAAAACTCTGCTTTAAAGCATCTTTAATACCCTCAACCTTCACTTTTGGGGTTTTTCAGCAGACCCCAAACTACAAACACTGGAAGAGTTTGTGCAGGCTAGTCTGCAAGACCATGTTACAATACTTCAGTCATACTGCTTCTAATTGGGGCAAGAGCAAGGAAGAGAACAGTTAGCATATTTCTTGCAGGGTGATGTCTGTTTACTGGAAACGGGCATTTAACACTGAGGAAGAGGGAGAGGGTTGTCATGCCATTTCCTCACTACCTTTTTTATTTTATTTTCTTTAACTGCTCAGAAGTCGAAGGCAGGAAAGAGGTGCAGAAAAGAGGTGCGAAGGCGTTTCTGCAAAAGCCAGTGAATGACTTGCAAAGATGCAAACCTAAAGAAGATAATTCGGAGGGGAGGAGGAGAAAGGATGAGGTCTTGTCTGCATATGAACACACAGACAGACAGACAGAGAGAGAGAGAGAAAGAGAAAGAAAGAGAGAGAGAAAGAGAGGGAGAGAAAGAGAAAGAGAAAAAGAGAGAGAAAGAAAGAAAGAGGGAGAGAGAAAGAGAGAAAGAGAGAAAGAGAAAGAGGGAGAGAGAGAAAGAGAGAGAGAAAGAAAGAGAGAGAGAGAGAGCTAGAGAGAGCTGACTGTTCTTCAAAAATCAACTGTGAAAGATACCACAGCAACATCACCATATCACCATCACGTTAGGGAGTTAAGATTATATCTGGATTTTCCCCAAAGTGGCACATGGGTTTTAATTGAGGTCTGGACTCCTCAAGATTAAGAACAACCCCAGGGCTGAGTGCCAGGAATATGATGACTCATGTTACAAATGTGTGCCTTTGAACTTGAGTAATATGTATTACTTCCACACTTGAAAAATTGCAGCCTACCGAACCACACACAGCCAACGACGAGGACTATGTGGCGCAGTGAACTGCAGCTATGGATCCCAAAGTGTTTCAGATCTCATCACGTGTTTCTGATGCCGGAAAGGAGAAGTTCTTTTTTCTGTTGCTTCTCAGCGATGAGCGTCTGCTTTCTCTTCCTTCAAAATGCTCGCTGCTGTTCACCTTGGGGGGGAAAAGGCTTCAGAAACAGGACCCCAACTGTAATCTCCTAATGTTTTGTATTTTTATTTATTTATTTTGTCAAGTACGTATTAGATAATACATATAAGTATAAGCATGAATTGAATACATAAAATGAATACAATTAAAGGGAACATTAGGACAGGGACGGTAGGCACGCTGGTGCTCTTATGCACGCCCCTTACAGACCTCTTAGGAATGGGGTGAAGTCAAAAGTAGACAGTCTTAGGTTAAAGTTTTGGGGGTTTTGGGATGAGACCACCGAGTCAGGTAGTGCATTCCAGGCATTAACAATTCTGTTACTGAAGTCATATTTTCTGCAATCGAGTTTGGAGCTCAAGGCAATGGGGGATGCTGCAGGCTATTTCATTAGGGGTTTACAGCCTTCTCAGCTGTGTGTTCTTGCTTTTGTCTTAAACCCTCAAGAAAAAAAAGGGGGTCGTTCTGCACAAAAAGTCCCATCCAACGTTGCATATTAGAAGGTTGCATCAAAAAGTGACATTTGTTTTCTGTAGAGAGGAGAGGGAATGGCCCTGAAGGACTGGAGGAAGAGCTGCGACTGAGACAATGATCAGCTAAGAGAGGCTTGAGCCCAGACCAAGAAAGTAATGTGAAGAAATATCTCAGATAAGCCCTCCCCCCACCCTTAATTAGCATGAAGATAAACAGAATAACAGAGTTGGAAGGGACTTTTGAGATCTTCTAGTACAGTGGTTCTCAACCTTTATAGTGCTGCGACCCCTTTAATACAATTCCCCACGATGTGGCGACCCCAACCGCAGAAGGGGGAAAAAAGCGGCAAACTGGTTTTTTTTTTAATTTATCATGCCTGAAGCCGTATTGGCTAGCGATCTGAACTGCTTGTGATTGCCTTGAGGACAGAGGCATTAAAGCGGAGACTCCTCCCCTATTAAGTTTATCGCGCCTGAAGCCAGATTAGGCTAGCGATTGGGAGTGATTGCAGCTGGCTTGAGAGGGAGACATCAGAGCAAAGATTTCTCTCTTTTTTAATTCATCGCGCCTGAAGCTGAATTCGGCTAGCGATTTGAAGAGCCTGCAGCTGGCTTGTGGAGTCAACCATTGGAGCGCGATTCTTCAATTTGCAAGTATACTTCCCATATTTCCGATGGTCTTAGGCGACCCCTGGCAAATCGTCATTCGACCCCCAACGGGGTCGCGACCCACAGGTTGAGAACCTCTGTTCTAGTACAACTCCCTGCTCCTATAGCATTTCAGACAAATGGCTATCCAATCTCTTCTTAAAAACCTCCAGTGATGGAGCACGCACAATTTCTGAAGGAAGCAGTTCCACTGATTCATTTTTCTCACTGTCAGGAAAATTCTCCTTATTTCTAGACTGGTCTTTTCCCTGATTAGTGAAACTGGGGCTGGTGATACCCAATGGGGGAAGCTGCACGTTACTTCATAAGAGCTTCTTCTGTAAGAGTTTGCTGCCTTCTCAGCTGCATTTTCTTGCTTTTTTCTTCATCTGTCAAGAAAAATATTGCATGCTTCTCTTTGACTGACAGCCTCCCAGAGACTGGGAAATATTAACTATTGTTCTGCAGGGCAGAACCAGCAAGACCTTCCCTACAGCCACTGAGAATAGAATAGAATTTTATTTATTTATTTGTCAATCATATATAAGATAACAGGTAAAAGTATAATTTGAGTACATGAAAAAAGTAAGTAAAAAGGAATATTAGGACAGGGATGGTAGGCACGCAGGTGCCCTTACAGACCCCGTAGGAATGGGGTGAGGTCAACAGCAGACAGTTTAAGCTTAAAGGTTTGAGGGTTTTGGGATGAAACCACAGTCAGGTAGTGCATTCCAGGCATTGACCACTCTGTTATTGAAATCATATTTTCTGCAGTCGAGTTTGGAGCGGTTTACCTTGAGTTTGTATCTATTTTGCTTGTGTATTGTTGTGGTTGAAGCTGAAGTAATCATTGACAGGTAGGACATTGTGGTAGATAATTTTATGTACTATGCTTAAGTCAGATTGAAGTCTGCGTAGGTCTAAATTGTCTAAGCCCAAAATTTGGAGTCTGGTGGCATCAGGTATTTTATTGTGAGCAGAGGAGTGGAGGACTCTTCTTGTGAAATATCTCTGGACTCTCTATTGTATTTATGTCCGATATGTAGTGCGGGTTCCAGACAGATGAGATGTATTCAAGGATTGGTCTAGCAAATGTTTTGTATACTCTAGTTAGTAGTACAATATTAGCAGAGAAGAAGCTACACAAGATTAGGTTAACAACTCTTAGTGCCTTTTTGACAATGTTGTTACAGTGGGCTCTGGCACTTAGATCTTTAGAATTTAGTAGTCCAAGGTCCTTGACAGAGTGAGGGTCATCTATAAGGTCATGTCCATCTAATTTGTATTTTATGTTTTGATTTTTTTTTGCCAATGTGCAAGACAAAGCATTTGTTGGTTGAGACAGAGCATTTGTTGGTTGATTAGAATAGGATAGGATAGGATAGGATAGGATAGGATAGGATAGGATAGGATAGGATAGGATAGGATAGGATAGGATAGGATAGAATAGAATAGAATAGAATAGAATTCTTTTATTGGCCAAGTGTGATTGGACACACAAGGAATTTCTCTTTGGTGCATGCACTCTCAGTGTACATAAAAGACAAGATATCTTCCTCAAGAATCATAAGATACAACACTTAATGACAGTCATAGGGTACAAATAAGCAATCAGGAAACAATCAATATCCATATAAATCGTAAGGGTACAAGCAACAAAGTTACAGTCATACAGTCATAAGTGGAAGGAGTATTGATCAAGGCACCAGAGCAGAAAAGATTTTCTAGCATAGCCGGTCAGCCAACTGAAACAGTAGTCAGTTATCTTTGGGCCAAAGAGGAAGACTTCCTAGGTTGCAGTCACTGTCTCATCCTCCTCAGATGTTCTGAGAAGAAAACCGCGCTTTTCCTACCGAAAAACCCTCCGCATTTCACACTTCTCCATCCAGTGTGATCACCAGATTTCATCACTTTGTAGCTCAAGGGTAGGTGGGGAAGTAAGCAAAGAATGGAAGGAGCGGAAGGGGGAAGGAAGAATGTGACTCGCAAATTAATTAGGGGATGCACGGTCTCCATCTTTCAGTAGAAGCTATTTAAAGGGTTGACCGTGGGAAGCCTCTGCAGATGTGCGGTTTCTCAAACTGAATGGGTGAGTCATCCTCCAATTTAGGGAGACGATGGGAGGGGAGAGTGAAAGAGAGAACCAGTAGAGAAGTCCCAGGGCTCACCTTGAAGGACACAACAGGCACAATGGTCTCTCAGAAACGTTTGGAATCCAGGTGTTAAAGAGAGGACAGTGAGAAAGAAGCTTTGAGAGAAACTGAGCCACAGTGTGGACCAGTTCACTTGACAAGAACTCTGTGGCTCTAGTCAGCAACTTATTCCAGGATCTCTTACAGTCATCCAGAGCAGGGGTCACCAACCTTTCGGATCTTAGGGACCACTAAATTCATAATTTTAAATCCCACAGACCACTAATATGATCTGCCTAATGACCAGCTGGGTGGGTGTGGCTAGGTGGTCATGTGGCTCGGTGGGCGTGGCCAACTCAATGTCACTCATGTCGAGGGGCGCCTCGCCAGCCTCTACTCACCCTCCCCTCCCAGCCACTCCTCCCCTCCCTGCCTGGGCTCCTTAGGGCCCCAACAGGAAGCAGTTGTTGGAGCTAAGCAGCCACCATGAGAGAGTTGGCGAAAAAGCTCAATTCAAATTGGATCTGACCGAGAAGGAGGCTCAGCAGACGCACCTCACTGAGGACTATGAGCATAGGCTTTCCAAGCAGAGGGAAAACCTGCAGGAGTGCAAGGCCAGGTACCGGTGATTGGAGGCTCAGCGGGCTGAGATTGTCAGCCAGTTCCAGGCCATGATGCAGTCCCACTGGAATGAGACCCTCCGGCTCTTCGCCATTAGCAGTGCTTTCCTCCAGCCTTTGCCCAAAGCCCGGTACCAGGAGGCTGAAGCAGACTCCAAGTTGGAATTTCTGCTCCCTTCCAACACAAAAAGACCCTGAAGAGGGAGACTCTCTGCAGCAACACAAACGTTCATTGCACATACTGTATCTGTCCCAGGGGCTGTAGTTTGAGGACCCCTGATTTAGTGCAATATAAAAAATGCAAATAATTTTTCTGTAGACTACCACAATTTTCTCGCAGACCACCAGTGGTCCACGGACCACCAGTTGGTGACTGCTGATCCAGAGAGTTCATTCTTTTGATCATCAACTCATCCCAACCCATGCGTAGGCCCACTCAGAAGGAGGCAACGTAGCCTTAGATATTTTGCATTTGATTGGACTGGTGGGCTATGCAGTATCTTGGGCAAGGGTCTTTCCTAACACCAAAAGTCCCAAAAGTTTAATTTTTCATGGTAAAGAAATAAAATGATGGCAGCTTGAGGGCAGTTTTATACTTGGAAGCTTTTGTTGAGAACAACTGGGCTCATTGACCAAACTAAAGGAGAAATCTAGGTTAACAAAAAGACAATTGCTTTGTTCACATACCACATTCTGGCCAAACTAGTCAACCAGATTATGACCTAATAATATGGGTCAGAAAGGGTGCAAAGGCAAAGGGCTGGGTTCTCACCACATATGGCACCACAAACGTCATTCTAGAATATTGTGTGAACTCTGCCATGTTGCTGAAATGAGGCTGAAGAACAAATGAAGAAAGAAAATGGAACATCAATGAAGTGCTGACTAAGAGGAAGCATTCTGAAGTCCTTTAAAAACGGATAGAGGACAAATAATACAGATTTTACAAGAAATTTCTTATCCCTGTAAAATCCCAGATTAAAGCACACATTTCTATATACAGATCGACCTTTCTAAGAATAGTAATCCGGAAACCAAAGGTCATCATCCAAGCCTTCCTCAATATTCTTTCTTCAGTTTGCATTAAGCAGATTCTGCATAATTAGTACTCTCGTTGACCTTAATGTATTATGGAATATTTCCTTTTCAAAATTTCCCAGTGTTGGCCACTTATCATTGTAATAAATGAATACTCTTTCCACCGAACGCTTCCACTTCGGCTCTGTCAAGAAGGATTATTATCAGCACAAAGTAAATGATATTAATGTAGTTAGAAAAAAACACAAATGTCTCAATCTGTCTCAAAGTGCCTTCCTTTTTCTTTCCTGGTAATCTGGCACCGAAATCCAGATCTGGGACTTATTAAAATGAAAGCCTTCCTCTATTAAACATAATCATCCCTCTCCAATCGATCACATTATCCACCAGTTCCAAAACTTAGCGGAATCTAAAGGTGCGGTGAAAATTCATGGAGGGATGCTGAGAGGCATGGAATCTCCTTTGAACACAACCAATATGATCTGCAAAACATGGCTAACATACTGTACTGGCTCCACCAAATATTATAAAAGGTATGATTGAGCCTAGGACAGTGATGGCTAATCTTTTCTGGACCGAATGCCCAAGGCGCGCATGCGCCCGACCCCCCAAAATGCAATGCATGTGTGTGCCTCCTGCATGCGCACCCCCTCCGCATGCGCTGCAGAGACCTGAAGACCAGCTGGCTGGTGGAAGCTGAGGCAGAGCTAACCTGGGGCAACGGCTCGCGTGCCCACAGAGAGGATGCTGCGTGCCACTTCTGGCACGCGTGCCATAGGTTCGCCATCATGGGTCTAGGATTGCTGCAGAAGTTTTGGGGGAAGGAGTTGCTAACTGGAATGACATTTGCCCTCTCTAGAAAAATCTGTGCTGGAAGCAGATGGGCTGCCCTTGTTCTAAAATCTTGACCCAAGACCTTCTTCTTATCCTGGGCAACCTCCGTACTCCAAATATCTTTCCAGCAACATTTGGTGGCGAAATATCTGTTTGTTTGTTTTTCAAATAATAAAGACAGAAATGGAAAGGTGAGTCCTCCAGCAGTTATACGGTTCTCTATCCCTCTTAAAATCCCTCCCCATCCATTATAGAACCTAGTTGGTGAAATTTGACCATTTGGACTATTTGGTCATAAGTGGTAAATATTTACTAAGAATATTTACTGCTGCCCAGTTCTATACTTCATCCCTGAACATTCAACAATCAGCTAATAGCGTATTTATATGCAGTCACTCATGTCTCTGTTGAAATGGATCTGAGATGACAAGGCTAAATGAAACTTCTCCAGCTGAGGTCCTGCAGAGGTGCTACTTCCCAGGACAAAGGGCAAAATGCTAGGGTGCCTAATGGAGTCAATATATTAAAGCAGCACACTAGAGTCATTTGCACCGCTGTTTCAGCTAAGTTTAAAATCAGGGAAAGACTGGCAGGACTAAAGAGCTCTTTGTATTGTCTTCTAATGGGCATCTGACTCCTGCGAATCCTTTGGACTGCAAGGCAATCCAACTGGTCCTAGAGGAGATCAACCCTGACTGTTCTTTAGAAGGCCAAATCCTGAAGATGAAACTCAAATACTTTGGCCACCTAATGAGAAGGAAGGACTCCCTGGAGAAGAGCCGAATGCTGGGAACGATTGAGGGCTAAAGAAGAAGGGGACGGCAGAGAATGAGGTGGATGGATGGAGTCACTGAAGCAGTCGGCGTGAGCTTAAATAGACTCTAGAGGATGGTAGAGGACAGGAAGGCCTGGAGGAATATTGTCCATGGGGTCACTATTTGGTGCTTTGCCACTCAATTCCCACAGATTCAAAGCAGCTCTCAACAAAATCCATTCTTACGGGAGGGCCTGAAACGAACATCTATTGAGTCTGTCATTTGCACCTCTATAACTGTCTGGTTCGGTTCTGCAACCCAACAAGAAAAACACAGACTTCAGAGGATAATTAGAACTGCAGAAAAATAATTGCTACCAACCTGCCTTCCATTGAGGACCTGTATACTGCACGAATCAAGAAGAGGGCCGTGAAAATATTTGCAGATCCCTCGCATCCTGGACATAAACTGTTTCAACTCCTACCCTCAAAACGACGCTATAGAGCACTGCACACCAGAACAACTAGACACAAGAACAGTTTTTTCCCGAAGGCCATCACTCTGCTAAACAAATAATTCCATCAACACTGTCAAACTATTTACTGAATCTGCACTACTATTAATCGTTTCATAGTTCCCATCACCAATCTCTTTCCACTTATGACTGTATGACTATAACTTGTTGCTGGCAATCCTTATGATTTATATTGATATATTGACCATCAATTGTGTTGTAAATGTTGTACCTTGATGAACGTATCTTTTCTTTTATGTACACTGAGAGCATATGCACCAAGACAAATTCCTTGTGTGTCCAATCACACTTGGCCAATAAAATTCTATTCTATTCTATTCTATTCTATTCTATTCTATTCTATTCTATTCTATTTTATTCTATTCTATTCTATGGAACATCTATGCAACTAACAACAACAATGGGCATCTGGACTTGTGCAGACCAATTCTAGCTGCCTTAAGTGAAGCGGTCCTGCAAACAGAAAACTAGACGTCAGGTAGGTTCCTATTCTATCTCCGTTTCAGAATATAGAATAACAAGAGTTGGAAGGGACCTTGGAGGTCTTCTAGTCCAACCCGTTGCTCATAAGAAACTGCAAGCAAACAAGCAAAAACCAGCCTCCAGTGTTAAACTTAGTTCCAACAGGGACCTGTTTCACTCTCTTTAGAGGAGCGTTTCTCCAACTCTGCCATTTTAAGATGTCTGGACTTCAACTTTCAGAATTCCCTAGCCAGCATGTTGAAGTCCACGTATTTTAAAGTATCCCAGTTTTGAGAAGCTGCGCTTTAGAACAGGGGTCTCCAACCTTGTCAACTTTAAGACTTGTGGACTTCAACTCCCAGAATTCCTCAGCCACCTTTGCTGGCTGAGGGATTCTGGGAGTTGAAGTCCACAAGTCTTAAAGTTGGCAAGGTTGGAGACCCCTGCTTTAGAATGTCACTCATCTGAACTGAAACACCGGGCATCGTGTAGCTCAGGGTTTTGTTTGCAAAGGTCTTTATTTCCTCAAAGAAAACTTGCAATCGCGGAGAGACGGCGTCTGTAGGAGTAGAAAGAAAAAGGCAGATTCACAAGTGGTCTTCCGGTGAATAAGTGTTTGGTGAGCAGCAGGGACGGCTGTGAAAGCGAGTCACCCTGATAATCACAATTGTGGGTGGCAAACATGAGCCATCTAATACAAAACAAAACCGTTCAAAAACCGACATTTCAAAAGTATCCCCGTGGAAAAAGGTCACAAAAACGATAAAGCTAATCTGCCACCAGGCGACCCAAGGGCCACTCCTTATCTGAAACAACTTCAGCTGCCATCTTGACTTCTTTGCCTCCTTTCCTCTGTAGATTTTGATTGCTTTTGGAAAAGAGGTTCTACGGTTACAACCTTGGGAAATTCTACCATCTCAACAAGAACAGAAGAAGGGGGGGGGAAAATGAATCGCATTAGTATTTACTCTGCAACCACAGACATGACAAAAGTCGTTTCCGGTAGTTTTCTTGACAAATAATTTTTTAAAAAAAGAAAACACAGGCAAAAGAAGAGCCGCCACCAGACAGAGAAGGCGGCTCGCTCAGCCTCTGCACGCAAAACCAGTTTCTCAAAAAAAAACAACCAAAAAAACCAAAAACCACCACATCTCCTTTTTTGACTGCCTCGGAAAGGAGAAGTTTACGTGAGCGGAGAATTCACAGGCATTGGGATGGTCCTCGGACGGTTTCTATGCACCTGTTTCTTCTACACCGTGTCGTAGCAGCCAGATAGGGAGACCGGATGCTGAGGGGGAGACCGACACCGGGGCTGGGGGTGGCGGGAGAAGCTCTGAGGCTGCCGAGATCCTCTCCACAGCACAGCAAAGACAATAGCCGGCTGGCTGGCTTCCTTTCGTTCACATGAAAACGCTGCAGCCCTGAGGGATCGAAGAAGGAAGTGACACGAGAATGAAGAGTGGGTTGTGCAAATGCCACAGATTAGGCCCTGGTGCCATTTTGTGAAGCCAGCTCTCCCTGCAGGGATTCAAGAGGCCCCTGTCCTTGCATTCAGGAAGAACAAGAATTTTAACCCAGTGGGCTTTGGGTCTAGATCAGTGTTCCTCAACCTTGGCCACTTTAAGATGGGTGGACTTCAACTCCCAGAATTCCCCAGCCCACATGCTTTAAGTCTACAGCCATGTTCCTCAACCTTGGCCACTTTAAGATGGGTGGACTTCAATTCCCAGAATTCCCCAGCCAGCAGAATTCTGGGAGCTGAAGTCCACACAGCTTAAAGTGGTCAGGGTTGAGAAACACTGGTCTAGAATATTGTATGGCTCATATGTCTTTATTGGTTTTTGTGACTTAAAAACTATTATTATAATTTCAAACTCTTGTTTTCAGGGATTTGTTTTTTGTAGGTTTGCTTGTGTTTATCCCCTACCATTGCAAATAGTGGGACAATGTTCAAAAGCAAACACACAGCAGTTTACAGTTCTCAGCATTCATATTTGGTGTCCTCTTGAGGTGGGTTCAAAAATGTCAAAAGGTCTGTTATAACCATGTGAATCAAGTCCCACTTCTTTTGCCTGACGCACGGGTTCAACTTTCTCTTTTCTCATCTCATATGAATAGAGTCACAGGGCCTCTGTGGCTCAGACTGGTAAGACAGTCTGTTATTAACACAGCTGCCTGCAATTACTGCAGGTTCTAGTCCCACCAGGCCCAAGGTTGACTCAGCCTTCCATCCTTTATAAGGTAGGTAAAATGAGGACCCAGATTGTTGGGGGCAATAAAAGTTGACTTTGTATATAATATACAAATGGATGAAGACTATTGCTTGACATAGCGTAAGCCGCCCTGAGTCTCCGGAGAAGGGCGGGATATAAATGCAAATAAAAATAAATAAATTTTAAAAAAAGAGTCAGCAGTGTGGACTAAAGAAATAATCTCCATATGCCATTTGGGATGATTTAGGGGTATCTGCAGGATATGGTCAAAAATGAAAATACAAGATGGCAGTTGTGAGATGCACATAAGAAATAGCAAAGCTCCAACTGCACCAATCCGGTGGCCATCTTGATTTTTTTTTTTTGACCATATCCAGCAGACAACCATGTGGTGGTTTAAGTCTGAGATTCCTTATCTAGAAGAGAAGGACTTCATCCCGCCCTCTTTCTCCTTTATCCCTCACAGCACTATTTTCAACACTTTCTAGGCATCCCTTACACTCCAAGGATGGATTGTACTGGTCCGGATAACCAGGGAGGGTAAGAGGATAACAGACAACTCAGTTCTAATAGTTTATGCGAGAGAAAAAGGATGAAGATGGCTCCTTCCTAATACTTCCCAGAGAATATGCTTTATGAGGTCAATAGTCTGTTTAGTCTGGCAAGATTCTGTCTACAGGTGTGGAACAAGAAAGAAATCTACTTGGGAGAATCATCATGTATTCTTTCTTAGTTTTGTGGGTGGGGACTGACAACAGCAGAATTTCATGGGTCAACTAAAACTGCAATTCTTGGTTCCCCAGTTCAGAGTTATCTCAACTACTTCCATACATGTCACCTACTGAGAAGGTAGTTAACAGTAACAGAGTTGGAAGGGACCTTGGAGGTCACCTAGTCTAACCCCCTGCTCATGCCAGAGACCTGTACTAGGGATTTGAACTGCCAAACTGCCAGCCTTTCTGATCGACAAGCTCAGACAAGCCACCTGTCAGGCGTGCCTCTTTCAAAACTCAAGAAAGAAAAACCCCAACTCCATGATTTGTAGAGAAAGGTAACTTTTACTGAGCATGAACTGAAAGCAACGAAGGTAAAGCAAGTTCTGAATAGTAGGAGTGTCTTACACATACATATCCCTCATTCATCCCTCCTCCCTCCAAAGGTCAAACAGCCAGGTCCAATCCATTCCTTCTCAGATATCACGTGGTGTTCTTCTTCCGATCGTTTTCACTTGCCTGGTATGCAGAGTTCGTTGGCATAAGCCCTGTTGTGTCTGCGCCCCCCCGAGCCAGGCCTCCTGCCAGAAAGTGACTTGGAGCTGGGCCTGCTGCCAGAAAGTGACTTGGAAAGTGAGGGGGAAGGGCCGTCAGGACTTGCCTCGGGAGCACCGGCTTCCCTGGCTCAGCTCCAGGAGCCAGAAGCAGGCCAGGTGGAAGAGATAATGAGGACTCCATCCCCTGACTCTTTCCCCCCCCCCAGGCCATGCCTCCAGACCCACCTGATGGCAATCAGGCCTGGATGGACCCTAGGTTTCGTAGGCAGTAGAGGCGGGAACAACAGAAGCAGGGGTGGGGCAGGCCTAAGAAGTGCTGAGTCATGGAGCCACACCCCACAGGATATAAAGGCAGCAAAAGCTGCTGTGCCTCTTCGTAGCAGGCAAATTAACTGCTTAATTAAGAGATGAAGTTTGTTCCTGGGTGACTCACCAGTGTCGTGGAAGATAACGGAGGCACTTGGCAGTCAATGGCTATTCTGCTGCCAGAGCTGATAGTGCTGGCTAATTAAGCCATCACTCGGACAGAGGCAAAGGAGGACAGAACAAGCCCACTCTTGGAATTTGAATCAACTTCTCCCCTCCTTTATGGCAGCCGAAGCAGCCTTAAAGGCACATTACTCCATTCCCAATACTTAACACTAAAGAAACCAATATAACAATTACCTAAGCAGTAAAACAATGAACTAACAGTAAAACAATTAACTAAGTAATAACACAGTTAAAGTAGCATGCGGGAGGCTGACACCACCTCATTGATCTGAAGGTCTTCTCTGGCCTAGAACTGGAACTGCCAAGAAGCAATGTGCACGGTCTTCCGCTGTGTCCATCAAAGATAAGCATCCCATAAACAATAGGAAAGTGCCACCACCACCACCCAGGAGCTGTTTTAGGGTCCCACTTTACCGAGAGTATCTGGGGCTCAGAATTGTTTTCCATTGGTGCAAGACCCAGGGGAATGAGAGACAAATCAAGCATCTTAAGATCTTCTTCAAATCCCCTTTGGAGTCTAGTTTTTTGTTTTTTTAAAGGATGGCTGACTGGCCACAAAAATATGGTCCATTCCGGACATAATGAGCAGTTCGTTCCATACACGTCACATTGATCTTTGTACATTTCAGGACAACAAGCCACAGTTTAACCTGCTCCACCCTCTGGAACCCGCAAAGCTTTTCTCTGTGGAGAAACCCATCATATTTACACAGTGTAGCAGGCACCCTTTCCAGCCAGTGATACGCAAGCTTCAAAGCACCAGGCTCCATCCAGGCCCTCTCAGTTGAGGCTTGGGGTTTGCAAGAATTCACCTCAAGACCACAGTCTCAGGGGTTGTGATACCAATGACCTAGATTTGCAAAAAGAAAACCCCAGAATTTAAATCAGTATAAATTTGAGGAGTGCCACTGCATTAATCTGTTGCAGCAAAAAAAAAAAAAACACAAAACAAAGAGACTTGTGGTACCTTAAGGCAAACAACGTTGTCGTTTTGTGGGAAAGGTTTAGCCCAAATGCTTTCAAGAGCGGCTTGCATAAATCAATACTAAGGCAATGTCTGCCCTCAGATTTCCAGTTTGAAAGGTACAATGCCAGATAAAGCAAACCCAAATGCTTGTTTCAAGTTCTAAATTACTTCTACTGGGCAGCTTGAAGTGCATTGAAACAGAAAATCTATTTAGGATGAGTGGGCTTCCTAAACGTGGCTTAAAATGCGCCAGAGTTCATTGGGACTGATTTTATTATTTTTAGCTGTTTTAGATCTGGACACTGTGAGGTGAGGGGATTTGTGAGTCTAGATTAGCTTTTCCGCTGTTGCTCTTTCCGATCAACAGCTAAACACAAAAATGCTAGCCTCAGTTGCTGCCTGTCACTGAGTATCTCATCCTAGCTTCTTAGTTCGTGCCCCTAAACCAGGGATGAAATATAAAATGTGTTACTACCAGTTCTGTGGGCGTGGCTTGGTGGGGGAGTGGTAATGTGACTGGATGGGCATGACCAACTTTTTTTTTTTTGCTTTTAAAAGCATTTTTTCGGCCGAAGAGGTTGTAGAAAAAATTCTTTTAAAAGGCTCCTCTGACAATCCCAGCTGAGTTGCCTGATTGTCAGAGGCTTTTCTTTTCTTTTAAAAGCATTTTTTTTTGCCTTTAAAAGGAAAAAAATGATGATCAGATAACTCTGATGATCAGATAACTCAGCTGGAATTGTCAGAGGAGCCTTTTAAAAGAATTTTTTCTACAACTTCTTCGGCTGAAGAGGTTTTAAAAACCTCTGATGATCCCAGCTGAGCTGTGCGATCATCAGAGGCTTTTTGTTTTACTTTTAAAAGTATTTTTTCAGCCAAAGAAAAAAATGCTTTTAAAAGTTAAAAAAAAACCCTCTGATGATCACGTGGCTTAGCTGGGAATGGTGGTGGGGCAGGGATTTTTGCTACCAGTTTTGCTACCACCCGCCGCCATTGCTACCAGATCAGGCAATCCGGTCCAAACTGGGAGCATTTCACCCCTGCCCTAAACATTCTCCCTTTCAGTTCCGCTATCTGATATTTTCCTATGTGTGTGAAAATCCTAGTGCCAACTTACTAGCAAACCTTCATTGTGATCCTTTATCTAGACAAACTAGAACAAAACTGCAGTAGATCCAGGGGTGGGATTGAAAATTTTTAGCAACCAGTTCTTTGCCCAGTTGCTGGGTGGGCATGGCCATGGTGGCGTAGCCTATTCAGCCTCCTGCACCATGGCTGGGGGGGCATTTTCACCCTCCCCAGGCTCTGAGGGTTTTTCTCAAGCCTCCAGAAGGGTGAAAACGGCCTCCCGCAGGCTCTGGAGGTCTTCCGGAGGCCAGAAACAGGCCCATTTTTTGCCCTCCCAGAGCCTCCGTGCAGGCCCTGCAGTTACCTGGCATCCAAAAGGCATGGAAACTCCTGGGAGGGGAAGGGAAGGGTGAGTGGGGCCAGACCAGTCCTTGCAACTACCAATTTGGTGATTCACCAGTTTGGTGAATCAGATGTAAAATTAGCATCCGGTTCGCCCGAACTGGTCCAAACTGGCTGAATCCCTAAGTAGATCCCTAAGAATTAAGGAACCACCTTTAGTCTTACAACGATTCAAAGGCTACACTTCGAAACTAAGCAATTCTATAAATGAAACTGAGTTTAACTTCATGTAATTTACATAGAATTTGAAGTTCAATATAGATAAATTCAATCAAGCCCTTTCATAGTTTTCTCTTTCTGTCTCATTAGCAATTAGCGTTGGTTGGTAATTTTTAGAAAAGCATTGTGGCTTTCTGACCTCAGTAGACGGGCTCTAGAGATGCCCACTTACCCATCAAGATGAAAGCTGGAAGCTGCAGCTCATAATTCATAAGTCTATGCCTCAAGCTACCTTTTATTTCTATAGCTTTTACCCACAAAGCATCAGAGATATGTTAAAAATGGTTGTGAGCTCTCTATTCTTTTTCCCTTTTCCCTTTCCTTTCCTGTTATTTAAGCTGTTCTTTCCTCAGCTGCATAGACCTTGCAAATAAATCAATGAACCCACAACTCTTCATAAAACCAACTAACAAAGAGTCCCAAACTGAGTGACAAGCCCTAGAAATCTATAAATCTATGCCACGTGAATAGCAGGCAACTGCAAACTGCAGGAGGACTGTTTAATGGCTGGCCGCAGAAAGTACTTTCCTCCGTTCCAATGGCAAACTTCACTACCTCCACTGTCACCAACCAACTATTAGGGCACAGTCAAGAAAGGTGTGTGTGTGTGTGTGTGTGTGTGTGTGTGTGTGTGTGTGTGTGTGTGTATACACACCTGAGGGAGGGGAGGTAGCTCCAGTAACTGAAGCCAGCCAGTCTTGGTTGATTTCTATTTTGATATCAAGTTGGCAAAACCCTGCAGGCAAAAGAACACACTGGAGCAAAGGTTTGTGGTCAGAGCAAAGAGATTTTACAGGAAATAATATCTGGGTTGCTGCAGACTAATGCACAACGTGGTTACTGGAAAGTCCAGTATAAAATTGGTTGACTACTACATTTTCAGGAGAAGCTTTGACCTGGAAACCAGCAGTGCTGCGATAAGGAGAATTGGTCATGTCTTCAAGTGCTTTTACGTGCATCTCACACACACACACACACACACACACACACAAAACAAGAGAGCTCAGACCAAAATAATCATTCTTCCTCTCTGAGGAACTTTAAGAAGCTCCAGTCCAGCTAAGTAGAATGGAATTTAGGCATTTCAGAGAGGGATCAGTTCTTAGAATCTTTATCCAAACTTCAGTTGCAAAGTCCTTTGGAAAAATGCTGTGGTGAAATCCAAATTTTTTTACTACTGGTTCTGTGGGCGTGGCTTGATGGGCCTGGTGTGGCTCGGTGGGTGTGGCAGGAGAAGGACACTGCAAAATCCCCATTTTCTCCCCACTCCTGGGGAAGGATACTGCAAAATCCCCATTCTCTCCCCACTCCTGGGGAAGGATACTGCAAAATCCCCATTCCCTCCCCACTCCAGGAGAAGGATATTGCAAAGTCTTCATTCCTACCCCAGGGGCCAGCCAGAGGTGGTATTTGCTGGTTCTCTGATCTACTCAAAATTTACGCTACCGGTTCTCCAGAACATGTCAGAACCTGCTGGATTTCACCCCTGGAGAAAGGTATGATGTCATAGAGCAGACTTGTTCCAAGCTGGAGGACATCTACCACAATGTCTTGACAACATACCAAAGACTATTATTGTGTCTTATTGTAAATGATTGTGTAGTCCAACTCTAAATAAGCCATCTCCCATTTTGCTGGGAAAGCTGAGAGAGAGAGAGAGAGAGACAGGAAGGAAGGAAGGAAGGAAGGAAGGAAGGAAGGAAGGAAGGAAGGAAGGAAGGAAGGAAGGAAGGAAGGAAGGAAGGAAGAAAGAAAGAAAAGTTTCAAGCATCCTTTATTATATTCTGCTCCTTCCTTTCACCGTGTACTAAATCTATAGATTTGCTGTCATATACACTTCCATCAGGGACGCAGTGGCTCAGGGGCTAAGACAGCTGAGTTTGTCGATCGAAAGGTCGGCAGTTCAGTGGTTCGAATCCCTAGTGCTGCCCTGTAACAGGGTGAGCTCCTGTTACTAGTCCCAGCTTCTGCCAACCTAGCAGTTTCAAAAGCACGTAAAAATGCAAGTAAAAAAAGTAGGGACCACCTTTGGTGGGAAGGTAACAACGTTCCGTGCGCCTTTGGTGTTGAGTCATGCCGGTCACATGACCATGGAGACGTCTTCGGACAGCGCTGGCTCTTCAGCTTTGAAACGGAGATGAGCACCGCCCCCTAGAGTCGGGAACGACTAGCATGTAAGTGTGAGGGGAACCTTTACCTTTACCTTTATCTTACACTTCCATCACTTGGAAAAGCAGGGTTGCCTTATTTTTTTTTTGAAAAAAAATGGGTTGCCATATTTAAAAGCTTTTTCTAGCAGGTGAGAACCAACCTGTCTAGGCTCCAAAGTTAAGTAAGATCAACCTATTTAGAAACAACACCGTTTTATCAACCATGCACATGAATTGACCATGGCCAATCTGACACACTCTCCAAATATGTGAACCATCTCCCAGAATTCTTAGCAAAAGGTCATGGATGGCTGAGGAATTCTGGGAATTGAAACAGGTACTTTAGATCTGGATGGCTATGGGTATGCAAAATGTTCCTGGACAAATCTTAGACATATCTGTTTGTCCCTTCAATGTTCTTAAAGGCGGCCATTGAAATGGTGTAGATATATTCAGTCTTTTACCACAATCTAATTAGGATTGATTGAGTCACTCTGTCTGATCTTGAGCCATTTTCATCTACCATCATTATCAGTCTGAATCCATCCGTTGTAAGATGAGGGATCTTCAGTGCAGGTTATGGATTGTGATCCATCACACAGATGCAGTGAAGGCTGATAAATACAGTAGAATAGGATAACAGAGTTGGAAGGGACCTTTGAAGTCTTCTAGTCCAAACCCCTACTTAGGCAGGAAACACTACACCACTTCAGACAAATGGTTATCCAACCTCTTCTTAAAAACTTCCAGTGTTGGAGCATTCATAACTTCTGAAGGCAAGTTGTTCCACTAATTAATTGTTCTAGCTGTCAGAAAATTTCTCCTTAGTTCTAAGTTACTTCTCTCCTTGATTAGTTTCCACGCATTGCTTCTTGTTCTACCCTCAGGTGCTTTGGAGTATAGTTTGACTCCCTCTTTTTTGTGGCAACCCCTGAGATATTGGAACAATTGCTATCATGTCTCCCCTAATCCTTCTTTTCATTAAACTAGACATACCCAGTTCCTACAACCGTTTTTCATATGTTTTAGCCTCTAGTTCCCTAATCATCTTTGTTGCTCTTCTCTGCACTCTTTCTAAAGTCTCAACATCTTTTTTACATCGTGGTGACCAAAATTGGATGCAGTATTCCAAGTGCGGCCTTACCAAGGCATTATAAAGTCGGGTTAACACTTCATGTGATCTTGATTCTATGCCTATAAATGTTCTTCCACTTCCCTATTTAGAGGAAGAGGATGAGAAAGAATAGGAGACCCAAAATAGGTACAGCTGAAAGTTGAACTTAATCAAGATCTCTTCACTCCAGAATCTTCACCATGCTGTACTAACTCTCATGTTCAACTATGTCCACTCTAAGTCTGCACCAGCCCTCAATTTATAAAAGAAAAAAGGGAATGAAAACACACATTTAAAATGTGGGTTTCTCAGTGCTTTCTGAGCTTAGTTGTTTGCATGCAGATGTTTCATTAGAAAGTCTGATGATGGTACCTAGTGTGGTAATGAAACCAGGGATGAAATGCTACCGGTTTGGACCAGTTCAAGCGAACCGGTAGTAAAAAAAATGTTACTGGTTCAGGTGAACTAGTAGTAAAAAAAAATGCTACCGCTTCAGGCAAACCAGTATTTCTGATGATCAGCTGTGACACACGAGTTATATTAGCTAGAATTGTCAGATTTCCTGCTTTCTAGGTAATCTAAATCATGTGGCACAGCGGATTCCGCCCCCCTCGCTGTTCTACTTACCTTTGCAGACTCAGAAAGCTTCAAAATGTTCCTTTTCTAACACTGCATGGGAATGCCTCAGGCTTGCTCTGTAGCAGATTCACAGAACTGGCAGCAGACTTCAGAAGATTTCACTGCTGAATGAAACATCTGCCAGAAACCCACCAAACTCAGAGAGCACCAAGGACCCCAACCTTTCAACCCCAGGCTACAAATATTCTCTTCTATTGATGCATTCAAACGTTATTTCTAAAGTCATTTCCTCTTAAAGAATATCTTCCCAAGCATGCATTCTTTCAGGACTGCTGCAAATCTCTTTTCAGACATGTTTGGAAATGAGGACTCTAAAAATGTGCACTTGCTTTTGAATACGTGCATTTTAAAAAATATCTGAAAAACCAGGTGCTGTACTGGCGTGTGTGTGTGTGTGGGCATGTGCACACGCGTGTGTGAAACGCAAGCCTTTTAGAGACAGGGAATATCTGATCCACATATTAATTTGGGGCAGCACAGCACAGATCATTTCAGTTAATACTGGAATTTACAAGACTGTATCCTTCTCTCAAAAGGGTGGCTCAGCGGCTAAGATGCTGAGCTCGTCGATCGACAGTTCAGCGGTTCGAATCCCTAGCACCGCGGAACGGGGTGAGCTCCTGTTACTTGTCCCAGCTTCTTCCAACCTAGAAGTTCGAAAGCACGTAAAAAATGCAAGTAGAAAAATAGGGACCACCTTTGGTGGGAAGGTCACAGCATTCCATGCACCTTTGGCGTAGAGTCATGCCAGCCACATGACCACGGAGGCGTCTCCGGACAGCGCTGTCTCTTCGGCTTTGTAACAAGGATGAGCACCGCCCCCTAGAGTCGGGAACGACTAGGACATATGTGCGAGGGGAACCTTTACCTTTATTCTTCTGTCATCCTGGTTCTTCAAAAGTCTCCTATAATTCGGCTGAGAGGAACCCTGAAACAACCAGATCAGATTTTTATTCGAATGTAGAAAACTGCCCTCTGGTGGTCCAAATGTGTAAACCACGCTTGGTTCCTTCAATGCCAGTTCTGAAGAGGTTATGATAATGAAGAGAACAGCTACAGGGTCAGAGGAAAGAATGACCCATTGCAATAATTTAACCCTGAGAAATACAGGGATGGCATCATCAATCTGGTCAGGAGTCCTCCTCCTCCTCCTCCTCCACCACCACCTTCTCTTCCACCTCCCCCTTCCCCCAGTTGCCTCAGCCCACTCTCCTACTATAAGTAATTTTCCCTCAATGCCTCAAATCACTCTCAATGCCACTGTGGTGCACGTGTGGCCAGCGTGAAGTATGAGGAGGTCACAGCCTCTGTGTCTTCCTCTCGTGTGGGGTTTTCATTAGATGGGAATGACCACAGAATTAAACCAGCATTGGCCAGGATCACTGCCCGCTAATTGCTCTAGTGTGTGCTTTATAGTATCACCACAATTTCCCCTCATCAATACTGGGACTTCTCCACTTAATCCAGCGGCCGTCAGGATTAAATGAAGACGCAAGTCTCCCTTGTTAGATAAAAACCCTGGGCCTCTGCTATTTTTTTAATATATATATATATAATTATTATTATTATTATTATTGAATCATTGTGGCCTCTTCAGTTGTTTAACCTCTGAAGCTTGTAAAGTTGTGGAGCCTTGTCTTAACCAAGGACGCACCAAAGCAAAATCTCTATGGAAATTCTTGGTCATCCAGGTCATGGTTATCCCAAAGGTGCTTTTTCAAGAGGTATCTGGACTTTCTGGTTTTACTTTGAAGATGTTTTGCTTCTCATCAGTGGTTAGTTTCAAATTTTGTTACTACCGGTTCTGTGCGTGTGGCTTGGTGGGCGCGGCTGGGGAAGGATATTGTAAAATCTCCATTCCCACCCCACTCCAGGGGAAGGTTACTGTAAAATCTCCATTCCCACCCCACTCTAGGAGAAGGTTACTGTAAAATCTCCATTCCCACTCCACTCCAGGGGAAGGTTATTGTAAGATCTCCATTCCCACCCCACTCCAGGGGAAGGTTACTGCAAAATCCCCATTTCCTCCCAATCAGCTGGGACTCGGGAGGCAGAGAATAGATGGGGGCGGGGCCAGTCAGAATTTTTACTATTGGTTCTCTGAACTATTCAAAATTTCCGCTACCGATTCTCCAGAACTGGTCAGAACTTGCTGAAACCCGCCTCTGCTTCTCATCCAAGAAGCTTCTTCAGCTCTGAGAGCTTCTTGGATGAGAAGCAAAATGTCTTCAAAGAAAAACCAGAAAGTCCAGTTGTCTTTTGAAAAAGCACCTTTGGGACTAAAGCAAAACCTCCAATTTAGGGAGAGGCCTTTACAAAAAGACACGTTCAGATTCAATCGTTAACCAGGAGCTCACCAGAAAGCCATTTGTATCAGGGTATCAAGTCCTCACCTGGGGATCTTTTGACAGTCACCTTAACCAGAGGAGGTATGCAGCCGATTCGGATCAGTTTGGGCAACAACTTCCAGCATTTGAGGTGCTGTCCCAGAGAAGAGGAGAATTATTCTCCAAAGCACCAGAGGGCAAAACAAGAAATAATAGGTGGAAACTTGTTAACAGAGATCCAACCTAGAAGTAAGAAGACATTTTCCGACAGTGAGAACAATGAATCAGTGGAACGCCTTGCATCTCGGAGTTGTGAGTGCTCCATCATTGAAGGTTTTCAAAAATAGATTGGACAACCATTTGACCAGGATAATATAAACTCTCTTGCCTTGAGCGGGGAGTTTATTTTTTATTTTATTTTATTTATTTGTCAAATAAATAAAAAAATATTTTATTTATTTGTCAAACATGTACAAGATAGCAGGTATAGATGTAAACATAAACAAAAGAAGTAAGTACAGATAAATGGGGACAGCAGGTCAGGGACGGTAGACACGCTGGTGCACCTATGCACGCCCCCTTTACGGACCTCTTAGGAATAGGGTGAGGTCAGTGATGGGATTCAAGTAGTTTAACAACCTGTTCTCTGCCCTAATGATTTCTTCCAACAACCAGTTTGCCAAACTGCTCAGAAAGTTAACATCCGGTTCCCCCGAAATGGTACGAACTGGCTGAATCCCACCACTGGGTGAGGTCTATGGTAGACTTAAGGTTGAAGCTGTGTGTTGTGTCTTGTCCGCTCTCACCGCAGCCGGGGTCTGCTTATCTGCTCCCGAACACAGAGGAATGTATGCCTCCCGGCCCCAGTTCTGGCTCCATGCCCAGACAAGCTGCAGAGGAGGGGGCACCTCCCGGTCCCAGCCCTGGCTCCATGCCCAAGCAGGCTGCAGAGGAGGGAGCATCCCCCGGCCCCAGCCCTGGCTCCATGCCCAGGCAAACGGAGCAGCTAGACCCTCCCTCCTCCACAGCATGTGAGCCTGAGGAAAGTTTACTTCCAACAGCTGATTGGAGTGACCCTCGCATCAGAAGATTGGATAGGCGGAGGCAACAGAAGGAAGGGAGGGGCAGGCCTTAATGAGTGCTGAGTCATGGAGCCACACCCCATGGCCTATATAAAGGATCTGCTTTCTGGCAGTCTCTGAGTCAGGCAAAGTTGAACTTATCTTGCTGAAGTCACTTACTGGTCTCCTGCCTGCTCTGAGGACTTTGCTAGGACTTTGGGCAGAGCTGCAGAGGCAAGCCTGATTCGGATTTCCCTGACCCGGCCGTCAGCGGAGGAGTGGGACACGACACTGTGGGAGTTTGAGGCTGTAACAACTGAGTCAGGTAGAGCGTTCCAGGCATTGAGCACCCTGTTGCTGAAGTTGTATTTTTTGCAATCATGTTTGGAGTAGTTTACCTTGAGTTTGTATCTGTTGTGACCCCAGGCCCAAGTAGGTAGTAGGAAACTCAGTCCGTGAAAAAGCAAACAAACTTTATTCGAACAGCTGAGAATGACTTCATTCCCAGCGTAGTTCAACTAAATTAAAGCAAATTCCTCCCAACACAAATTCCTCAGTCCTATCGCAAACCTTGGTCCAATTAGGCAAACAATTTACCAGCAACGTTTCTAGGGATTAAACTTGGGAAGATAAGATGCACAAAAGGAGGGGAGGGGTGTTCAAGACACAATGGTGGGTGTGAACAGGTCATCTAAGGCTGTTTTGCCTTTTTTTACATGCATTCAAAGATACGATCGCTTCTGCTATCCTGAGATTCTGGAGGAAGTATTTTTGTTACAGCATCCTCCAGAGTCATGTGATCAAAATTTGGGCTCTCGCCAGCTGGCATGTACAGGTGTCCTCAACTTATGACAACAATTAAGCCCAACATTTCTGTTGCTCAGTGAAACATTTGTTAAGTGAGTTTTGCTCCATTTTATGACTTTTCTTGCCACAATTTTTTTTTTGTTTGCATTTATACCCCGCCATTCTCCGAAGACTCAGGGCGGCTTACACTATGTTAGCAATAGTCTTCATTCTATTTGTATATTTATATACAAAGTCAACTTATTGCCCTCAACAATCTGGGTCCTCATTTTACCTACCTTATAAAGGATGGAAGGCTGAGTCAACCTTGGGCCTGGTGGGACTAGAACCTGCAGTAATTGCAGACAGCTGTGTTAATAACAGACTGTCTTAGCAGTCTGAGCCTTAACAATTGTTAAGTGAACAGTTAACAGTCTTAACGATTGTTAAGTGAATCACAGCAGTAGATAAGTTTGCAACATGTGAATCCAGCTTCCCCGTTGACTTTGCTTGTCAAAAGGTCGCAAAAGGGGATCACATGACCCCCGCAACACCGCAATGGTCGTAAGTACCAGGACTTCGTAAGTACCAGGACTTCGTCAACTTCCCGACCTTCGGACCTTCCACCGCGAGCTTAAGACACACTTATTCATTTGCGCAGGGCTGGACTAGATTTTTAAGTTTTTTAAATTTTTAAATGCTTAAATTTTAGATTTGGTTTTAAACTGGGTTTTATTATTTATATGTCTATTTTAATTATTTGGCCGATATAATAAGTTTTTTAGATGAATGTTTTACTTTGTATATTTATGTGTTTTTATATGGCTGTACACCGCCCTGAGTCCCTAGGGAGATAGGGCGGTATAAAAATATGAATAAATAAAATAAATAAATAAATAAGTATGAATCAGTTGCCAAGCATCTGAATTTTGATGGGGATGCCACAAAGGTCATCGCTGTGAAAAGCAGTTCGTAAGTCACTTTTTTCAGGGCCGTTGTAACTTTGAATGGTCACTAAGTGAACTGTTGTAAGTCGAGGACTACCGACGTTTACAAGGGTTGCGGCAGCCTGGAGTCACATGATCGCCATTTGCAACCTTCCCAGCCGGCTTCCAACAAACGAAGTCAATGGGAGAAGCCAGTTCACTTAACAACGATGTGATTCACTTTACAACTGTGGCGTAAGAGGTTAAAAACCAAGCCCAATTCACTTAACGACAGCAATGAAAATCCTGGCCTCAGCTGTGGTTGTCAGTCGAGGACTACCTGTGCATTAACTTCATGTCTTGTTTTTGCTTTAACTAAGTAAAACTTCCCCCATTATATTGAGGCCTCTTTTCTGCAGTCAGGTTTGAAGGTTTTCTTAAACTGTCTGATGCAAAATGAGATTCTGTGCGGTTTGCAGGGCATTTTCTGTTTAACTTGCCTCAAAGTGCTCCAAAGAGCTTCAAGTACATTAGTGGCCAGTCTAGTACATCTCTCTGCTCTAACCCCTAGACCCCTGCCAATCAATCTCACTGACACCCATTAAAATGAGCTCATGGTGCTGATTTTACGGCCGGATTAAGTGGCGTATCTGTCGATCAGCCCATCCCAAGATGAGTGTCACGCTGCTAATGATTTTGTTATTGATCTTTAATGATTGCCCACATTACTATAAGCTGAATTAGCTTTGCAAAGAGACCCTAAGAAGGGAGAGGCTAAGAAATATAATTGATTCAGGATTGGCTGCCGAAGCTTCCTTACTCCTTTGTGATGAGCGGGGAAAAAATCCTGAATAATTAGCTCGATCAATTAAATATATTAAAAATTTTCCTCACTTCCTTTTTTTCCCCCTGCAGAGTACACTAGCAAAAAGGAACACTTGTTTACATATCAAGAGAGAAACTAAACAATCTGATTTTTTTAGAATGTTCACTGTTATGTTGAAAACCGTCTTTTGCTGGTTTTCTCTCCTTTGACCTCTGCCAAGGTAGCAAACCTGGTTGTTAAGTGAATCTGGCTTGTCCCCCCATTGACTTCGCTTGTCAGAAATTTGCAAAAACTGATCACATGACCCGAAGACACTGCAACCATCGTAGGTATGAACTGCTTGCCAAGCTTCTGAATTTGGATCATGAGACCCAAGTAGGTAGTAAGAAACTCAGTCCGTGAAAAAACAAACTAATTTTATTCGAACATTCCCAGTGTCGTTCAACTCAAATTAAAACAAATGCCCCCCAACACAAATTCCTCAGTTCTCTCGCAAACCTTGGTCCAATTAGGCAAACTGCCAAAGGCCTTTCTTGGCAAACATTCACAAGTCACAAAACGAAAGACAAGATGTAGATGAAGCAGAAGACGAAGCAGAAGACAAAGCTATCAACTTTGTTTTCCGGCAAAGCTCAAATGCCAGTTCTGGTTGGTTTTAAACCTTATGGGAGGGGCCAATCATCTCTTGGCCCTACTCCCAAGTTGTCCTTTTTGCTTGAGCTGCTCTTGCCTTCTGGCAGGTCTTCTCATGCGTGCATTAGGAATAGGCTCCTCCTGTTCCTCTGCCTCACTACTATCAGTCTCTGGAGGCTCTGGAATCCGCACCTCACTCCCCGATGGCCCTGGCCTCACCTCAGCCTCATCGCTGTCCGACTCCGTTGCCAGCTCTGTAGGCAGCTGAAGGACCACAACAGGATGCTGCAACGGTCATAAGTGTGAAAACAGTCATACATGTAAGTCACTTTTTCCAGTGCCGTGATAATTTTGAACGGTCACTAAATGAACTGTTGCAAGGTGAGGACTTACCTGTACAATCCTTGGTTGTATAAACCAGGGCTCTCCAACCTTGGCAACTTTGAGACTTGTGGACTTCAACTCCCAGAATTCCTCAGCCAGCTTTGTTGGCTGAGGAATTCTGGGAGTTGAAGTCCACAAGTCTCAAAGTTGCCAAGGTTGGAAACTCCTGGTATAAACAGAGGCACAGAATCAAACTCACATGAAGTATTAGTACCACTTTATAAAACCTGAGTAAGATCGCACCTGGAATTCTGCATCCAGTTTTAGTCACCAGCTTACAAAAAAGACATTGAGACTTTCAAAAATGTGCAGAGAAGAGCAACTAGGATTAAAGGCTAAACATGAATAATGGTTGCAGGATCTGGCCATGGCTAGTCTAGAGAAAAGAAGGACTAGGGGGTGATATGATAGCAGTGTTCCATATTTGAGGGGCTACCACACAGAAGAGGGAGTCAAGCTATTCTCCAAAGCATGGTCAAGAAACAATGGGTGGAAACTAATCAAAGAGAGAAGCAACCTAAAATTAAGGAGAAACTTCCTTACAGTGAGAACAATTAAAGGAATAAAAAAAAGGAATATTAGGACAGAGATGGTAGGCACCCAGGTGCACTTATGCACGCTCCTTACAGACCTGTTAGGAATGGGGTCAACAGTTTAAGCTTAAAGTTTTGGGGGTTTGGGGAAGAAACTACAGGTAGTGCATTCCAGGCATTGACCACTCTGTTACTGAAGTTGTATTTTCTGCAATCGAGTTTGGAGCGGTTTACCTTGAGTTTGTGTTTATTATTTGCTCGTGTATTGTTGTGGTTGAAGCTGAAGTAGTTATTGACAGGTAGGACATTGTGGTAGATAATTTTATGTACTACGCTTAGGTCAGACTGAAGTCGGCGTAGTTCTAAGTTGTCTAAGGCCAAAATTTGGAGTCTGGTGGCACCAGGTATTTTTTATTAACCAGTGGAACAACTTGCCTCCAGAAGTCGTGGGTGCTTCTGCTTCATCACTGGAGGCTTTTAAGAAGAGACTAGACAGCCACTTGTTTGAAATGGTAGAGGGCAGAGCTGTCAAACTCCTGGCCTGTGGGCCAGATGCGTCATGTGCTGGCCACGCCCAGTTTAGCGAAGAGGAAAAAGGTCCTGATACAGAGGTGGGTTTCAGCAGGTTCTGACCAGTTCTGGAGAACCGATAGTGGAAATTTTGAGTAGTTTGGAGAACTGGTAGTAAAAATTCTGACTGGCCCTGCCCCCCATCTATTCTCTGCCTCCCAAATCCCAGCTGATGGGGAGGAGATGGGGATTTTGCAGTATCCTTCCCCTGGAGTGGGGTGGGAATAGAGATTTTACTGTATCCTTCCTCTGCCACACCCACAAAACCACACCCACAGAACCGGTAGTAAAAAATTTTTGAAACCCACCATTGTCCTGGTATGTCATGTGACGTTGCTGTAATGACCTGAATTTGACACCCCTGGTATACGCTCTCCTGCTTGAGCAGGGGTTGGGACTAGAAGACTCCCAAAGTCTCTTCCAGCTCTATTCTGACTGATTGTATGGCCACTGCAGTGCCCCTGCAGTGGCCATACAATTTGGCCAATGTTGTTTCACAGGCACAACATTGGGCAAATTCACGCTTACAACCATTCATAGGGATGTTGCAGAAGCCCCTACTCCTATTTTCCCCTTCACCCTTCCCCACTGCATCCCCCACAGGCCATAAGCCTGGTTTCCATCCCCCAAGCCCAGTGGTGGGATTCAAATAATTTAACAACCGGTTCTCTGCCCTAATGATTTCTTCCAACAACCAGTTCACCAAACTGCTCAGACAGTTAACAACTGGTTCTCCCGAAGTGGTCTGAACTGGCTGAATCCCACCACTGCCCAAGCCCCATAGCTCAGAGGTGAAATCCAGCAGGTTCTGACAGGTTCTGGAGAACCGGTAGCAGAAATTTTGAGCAGTTCGAAGAACCGGCAGCAGAAATTTTGGGTGGTTCAGAGAACCGGCCAATACCACCTCTGGCTAGCCCCAGAGTAGGGTGGGAATGGAGATTTTGCAATATCCTTCCCCTGCCACGTCCACCAAGCCACGCCCACCAAGCCACACCCACAGAACCAGTAGTGGGAAAAAATTGGATTTCATCATTGCCACAGCCTCCTTCCCACCCCTATCGCTGATCTAGAGGATTACTGTATATGAAATTGACTTTCTATATACAGTTCAAATACAGAGACTCTCTCCACCAGAGCAGAGGTGGGTTTCAGCAGGTTCTGACCAGTTCTGGAGAACCGGTAGCAGAAATTTCGAGTAGTTCGGAGAACTGGTAGTAAAAATTCTTACTGACCCCGCCCTCATCTATTCTCTGCCTCTCGAGTCCCAGCTGATTGGGAGGAAATGGGGATTTTGTAGTAACCTTCCCCTGGATTGGGAAGGAAATGGAGATTTTACAGTATCCTTTCCCTGCCACGCCCACCAAGCCACAGCCACAGAACCGGTAGTAAAAAAATTTGAAACCCACCACTGCACCAGAGCTCATTTATACATCGATACCAGAAATGAATCACCGTCCCATGAACTGCCTATATCACCGGTCACCAACTGGTGGTCCGTGGACCACTGATGGTCCGTGAGAAAATTTTGGTGGTCCGCAGAAAAATTATTTGCATTTTTAATATTGCACTAAATCAGGGGTCCTCAAACTACGGCCCCTGGGACAGATATGTGCAATGAATGTTTGCATTGCTGCAGAGTCTCCTCCTTCGGAGTCTTTTTTGTGTGGGTTGGAGGGGGACAGAAATTCTGACCTGGGGTCTGCTTCAGCCTCCTGGTGTGGGGCTTTGGACGAAGGCTGAAGGGAAACGCCACTGGTGGAGAAGAGCCAGACGGTCTTGTTCCAGTGGGACTGCATCATGGCATGGAATTGGCTGACCATCTCAGCCCACTGAGCCTCCAGACGCCGGTACCTGGCCTTGAACTCCCGCAGGTCTTCCTTCTGCTTGAAAAACCTATGCTCCTAGTCCTCAGTGAGGTGCTTCTGCTGAACCTCCTTCTCGGTTAGATCCAATTTGAACTGAGCCAGCTGTTTTGCCAACTTTTTCTCGTGGTAGCTGCTTAGCTCCACAATTGCTTCCCGTTGGGGCCCTAAAGAGCCTGGGCGGGCAGGCGAGAAGTAATGAGTAAAGGCTGGCAAGGTGCCCCTCGATGTGAGTGACATTGAGTTGGCCATGCCCACCCAGTCACATGATCACCTTGCCACGCCCACCCAGCTGGTCATTAGGCAGATCATATTAGTGGTCCATGGGATTTAAAATTATGAATTTAGTGGTCCCTGAGTTCTGAAAGGTTGGGGACCCCTGGCCTATATATATACTGATTTTAGCCATCCCTCTGTCTTGTGGGGGGGGGGGGGAATATCAATTGACATCTAGGTTGCATGAATACAACCAAGTTGGCTTTGAAGAGCGATTAGCCAGCAAAAAAAAAATTTGCCACCCACTCAGGCAGCCTTCATCACAACTTGACTAAAATCTGAAAGTGTGTGTTCTTACGTATTTGCAAGTGGAGGGAAATACAGCTTAGCCACTTTCTGCATGCCCCATGTTAATCATTTTCAATGGGACAGGAAGGCCCTGTGTGGAGGAGTGTAGCAGACAAAAATCTGTCTATTTCAGTTTCACTCAGAGTCTCATTTTCCTACCTTGCAACCTGTTTCTACCTCTGCAAATTCATCAAAAAGAATTCTGCAGGAGCCTTGGTTCGCATTTCCAAAGGGGTCTTCTTCACTCTTCAGGGGCTAAATTTTGCATGTAATGTTTTGAACATGAATCTTTTTACAAGCAATTTTTCTCGAGTCATTTATTGCGTTTTGGCCAATAAAAAATTTTTTTTTTGGTGCATGTGCTTCATTAATACCTATCTGTTTTAGATAGCCATTTGTCTGGAATGATATAGATCAGGGCAGGGGTGAAATCTAAAAATTTTCCCTACCGGTTCTGTGGGCAGGGCTTAATCGGTGGACGGGGCTTGGTGGTCAGGTGACCCGGTGGGTGTAGCTTGGTGGTCAGGTGACTGAATGGGCATGGCCAATAATAAGAAATAATAAAAATAATAAAGTATACAAAACTTGGGAGCGCACCGGTCTACCTTCTTTAAAAATAGAGGCACTGGTCTACCAATTGCCTTTTTTTGGGAGGCGCCAGTCTACCTTCTTTAAAAATAGAGGCACCAGTCTACTAGCCGCCTACAGCACTGATCAGCTGTAGTGCGGCTGTCGTGTCCCACCCCCACTCTGACGAACGAGTCAAGGAAGTCCGTAACAAACTTGGCAACGAAGCCTCTGCAGCTTGCCAAGTTCCTTCGAGGTTTATCAGGGCAGGCAGGAGTCCAAGTTGTGACTTCAGCGATAGGGTCCGATATCAGCAAACTAGCTAAGACTTTGCTTGACTCAAGGTTGGAATGCCAAAAGCAGGTCCTTTATATAGGCTGTGGGGTGTGGCTCCATGACTCAGCATTTATTCAGGCCTGCCCCACCCTTCCTTCTGCTGGCATCACCTCTCAGATCTCCGGAAGCGAAGGTCCACCTTCTCTGAATTGTCGTCAGCTGGATCTGCTGTCAGCGTCTGGGAAAGGGAGGGGTCAGAGGGAGTAGGCCCGGGTAATTCCACCACCTGGCTGGCTTCCTGCTCTGAAGGCTGAGCCAAAGGAACACACGCTGTATGAGTGAGGTTTATTGGGCTTCTCCTTTCACTCCTTGAATCCTCTCCAGCATGGGGCCAGGGTCGGGGGCTGGAGTCATGACAGGCCGTTCATCTTCATTATCAGACTCGGAGTCTGATAAAAGGCCCAGTTGGAGACAGGAGGGGCCCGGCTGAGGAGGGAGGACGAGTCACAACAGCGGCCCTTTGAAGTGCCGTGGCAGTCATTTAAGGCCGTTTGCAGCTATATCACCACCGAGAACTTGAGGGACAGGCGGTGGCCTCTGAAGTCTGTTTCTGTCTTGTTGGGTTGCAGAACCAAACCAGACAGTTACAGAGGTGCAGATGAATATGAAGCTCTGGAGCCTGTTTTCACTGGCAGAGTGCTTGGGCCATCACAGATGCCCCTCCCCCCTATATGAGTGATATCAAGCTGGCCACACCCACCCTGGCCACACACACACACACACACACACACACACCTGAGGTCAAACACAATCCTGATGCGGCCCTCAATGAAATTAAGTTTGACACCCCTGATATTGTGTCTCTATAGTGGATTAGAAGACTTCCAAGGTCCCTTCTAACTCTATTATTCTATGTCCCGTGTTTTGTTTCTGTGTGCTGGGGGAGGGTGTATCCCCCTTAGTCATGTGATTAAAACTTAGATGTTTGGCAGCTGGTTCATATTTATGACAGTTGCAGTGTCCCAGGGTCAAGTCGATCCCATTCTGCGACCTTCTGACAAGCAAAGCCAATGGGGAAGCCAGATTCACTTAACAGCCGGGTTACTAACTTAACAGCTGCAGTAATTCACTTAACAGCTGTGGCAAGAAAGGTCGTAAAGTGGAGCAAAACTCACTTAACAAATGTTTCATTTAGCGACAGAAATTTTGGGCTCTGTTGTGGTCGTCAGTCGAGAACTACCTGTATTGGTTATGGGGAAGCCCCATTTATTCAGTTTTCAAATTGTTATGCTACCCATCACACTTGTGTGACTCTGGGCAGTTTATAGATAAAATGATAAAATCCTACAAAAGCTCCTAGATAAAAACAAAGTTAAAAACAAAATTAAAACAGAGTTTAAAAGAAAGATTGCCAAATTAAAAAGCAGAAGGAGCATTTTTCAACCTACCAATCCTTTAACCAGGGTTGTATAGCTCTCTTGGAATTCCAGGTCAGTTACAAGTAGTCTTCCATTTACGAGCACTTAATTTACTCATTGTTTGACGTTTTCAAGGCAGTAAAAAAAAAAGTGACTTATGACTGTCACTTTTACAATTGCAACCACTGCAGCTTCCCCACAATCACATGAATCAAAATTCGGGCACCTGGTAACTGACATGCATTTACGGTAATTGCCAATCCTGCGTTTACCATTTGCAACCTTCCCAACCCGGTTCCAATAAGCAAAGTCAATGCGGGATGCTAGATTCACTTAACGACTGTATGATTCGTTTAACAACTGCTTAACAACTGTGGCAAAAAAAGGTCGCAAAACAGGGCAAAACTCACTTCACAACTGCCTTGATTAGCAATGGAAATTTTGGGCTGAATTGTGGTCGTAAGTTGAGGGCTACCTGTATACATGCACTGGGACATAGTGCAGACATACTAAATGGTTGTCCCAAAGGTGCTTTTTTTTCAAGAGGCGCCTGGACTTTCTGGTTTTTCTTTGAAGATGTTTCGCTTCTCATCCAAGAAGCTTCTTCAGCTCCAATGGGATAGTGGGGGAAAATGGGTGGACATCATGTGAACATCTCAGGCTACATCACAATTTCTCACAGACATCCAGACCAAATGAACTTCTGCATCAACGCTGCATTCCGTTTTTTAATTTTGAATTTAATCACTCACAGAAAAAGAGGAGCCACAATTAGAAGCCATTATGTGGTGTGTATGTGTTTTTTGCCCCTCCCAATAAAAGCAAAAAATATCCCATGAATTCTGTTGAGAGTCAGGAAGCATACAAGTTTAATTTATTACTACTATGGTTGGTTGCACAATCAGCCAGAGCTTTAGGCTGGCTTTGGCATTTTTAGCCACCTGTCAAGTTTTTCCAAATTGTTATTTCTTCTAAGAGCCATGTTAATTTAAATTTGTTAAATTTATCTACTGCCCATCTCATTCTGCAAACAGACTTTGTGGCAACTTACAATTAAAATCATAAATATTAAAATATTAAAACGCTAGGTTAAATGAGCAAAAGGTAAAATCGGTATGGTGTTGGCATCTTCTCTGTTAGTCTGCCAGCCATCTTGTTTTGCTGCCACCAACAAAAACTGCAATGGTACCTCTGACACCATCATATAAGACCTGCCTGTCCTTGGGAAGAAGTCGACAGGTGTCAGCCACAATCGACCAATTCCACTTGTGAAAATGGAACTTTCAGTTGTGTCTTCATTGTGTCTTACCTATAGTACAAGAATCTCCCTAGACTGTTTGCCTTCCCCTGGGAACAGCCAGATAAGGATTCAAGGACTTTGGGGGGGGGGGTGTCAGTCCTATGCTTCTTGCAGCTGTGCAAAGATTCGAGGCTAGTTCCCCACTTGACCCCTCCTTCCTGATTGGTTAGGAGTTTTGCAACAATGGGTGGATACAAATGCCAAATACATTCCAGACATTTGGCTGGATTGTGCAACCAACCATAATATCAACAATTAAAACAAACCTACACCTTCCAAACATCCTACTTCCGAATTTCAGAGTCTGATGTTGTGACCCAGGCCCAAGTAGATAGTAGGAAACTCAGTCAATGTAAAAACAAACAAACTTTATTCGAATAGCTGAGAATTACTTCATTCCCAGCATAGTTCAACTAAATTAAAACAAATTCCTCCCAACATAAATTCCTCAGTCCTATCGCAAACCTTGGTCCAATTAGGCAAACTGCCAAAGGCCTTTCTTGGCAAACGTTCAGAAGTCACAAAAATAAATGCAAGATGTAGACAAAGCAGCTACCAATGTTGTTTTCTAGCAAAGCCCAAACGCCGTTGCTGGTCTGTTTTAAGCCTTATGGGAGGGGCCAATCATCTCTTGGCCCTACTCCCAAGTCGTCCTCTTTGCTTGAGCTGCTCTTGCCTTCTGGCAGCTCTTCTCATGTGTGCATTAGGAACAGGCTCCTTCTGTCCCTCTGCCTCACTACTATCAGTCTCTGGAGGCTCTGGAGTCCGCACCTCACTCCCCGATGGCCCTGGCCTCACCTCAGCTCATCGCTATCTGATTCCGTTGCCAGCTCCTCAGGCTGCTGGCAGACCACAACATCTGACTTGGAGGCTTTGGCTGCCAGAAAAAGAGGGCTCTGGACTGCCTATCCATGTTGTATGAGAATGGCCCCAACTATGAATGTTTTGAGTCACAAAGATACCTTGTTTCCCTGAAAATAAGACCCTGTCTTATATATTTTTTAACCCTGAAATAAGCGCTTGGCCTTATTGCCATGCACTCAAAAGCCCGATTGGGCTTATTATCAGGGGATGTCTTATTTTGGGGAATTTCATGAGGCAGCCCCTGCTCCAGCCCAACATAATTAGGAAACAAAGCGCCTGGCATACAAAGGGGGTCCTTAGAATTTCTTTTATATTTGCCTTGTACATTTTCAGCCAAGATGGGAATTTACAAAAATTCAAGAGACAAAGTAGAAAAGTTTGGGTGATTTAAAAAAAACAACAACATTCTGTTTCTAAACCAGCAAGCAACTCAACCATGACCAAATTTGCATTCCTCAAGTGCCAGTCGGACCACAGATAATATTCCACTCTAAAAATTGTCACGATTCTGTCTAACACCTGTAGGAAACACAAGCAAATTGAAGGTTCTTTTCAGTAAGAAATTCTCTATGAGGAGAGTGAGCTACTGTAGTGTGCAGGATAGTGTGTAGTGTACAGCCTTCGGTGTACTTTGGGGTGGCAATGCTTGAGACCAAAGGGCTCTTCAAAAGCATTGAAATTACCATTCTTGGGTTTTGCAGCTGAGTTGAGTTGAGTGGCTCAGGGGCTAGGACGTTGAGCTTGTCTATCGAAAGGTCGGCAGCTCAGCGGTTCAAATCCCTAGTGCTGCCGTGTAATGGGGTGAGCTCCCGTTACTTATTCCAGCTTCTGCCAACCTAGCAGTTTCAAAAGCACGTAAAAATGCAAATAGAAAAAAATAGGGACCACCTTTGGTAGGAAGGTAACAGCGTTCCGTGCGCCTTTGGCATTGAGTCATGCCGGCCACACGACCACGGAGACGTCTTCGGACAGCGCTGGCTCTTTGGCTTTGAAACGGAGATGAGCACAACCCCCTAGAGTCGGGAACGACTAGGACATATGTGCAAGGGGAAACTTTACCTTTACCTTATCTGCTCCTAACCCTGCTCCCTTAGTTCATCCCCTCAAAAATTCCCCATTTGGTGAGGTTACCTATGTCAGGACAGATAGATCTCAGTTTATAACCTTTCATTTAGTGATTGTTCGAAGTTACAACAGCACTGAAAAAAAGTGACATGACCATTTTTCACACTTACAACCAGTGGTGGGATTCCAAAACTTTTTCTAGTGGTTCTATGGGAGCACGCTTTGCGCTCGCATTCACGCACGCTTTGCACACATGTGCAGCACTCAAAGATTCCCTTGGTTTCAGCGCTGGTGAGCTGAGCTGTTGTTTAGCGCAATCTGCTCTGCTGCACGAATCAGCTCAGCTACAAAACAAGGGAATATAGGACAGGGAATGGTGGGGGCAGGAGGGAAGAGACAGCCAGAGGTGATATTTGCCGGTTCTCCAAACCAGGGGTCTCCAACCTTGGCCGCTTTAAGACTTGTGGACTTCAACTCCCAGAATCCCTCAGCCAGCAAAGCTGGCTGAGGAATTCTGGGAGTTGAAGTCCACAAGTCTTAAAGCGGCCAAGGTTGGAGATCCCTGCTCCAAACTGCTCAAAATTTCCACTACCAGTTTGCCCGAACCGGTTTGAACCAGCTGAACACCATCTCTGCTTACAACCATTACAGCATCCTTCTGGTCACATGATCAAAATTTGGATGCTCGGCATTCATGTATTTATGACAGTTGCAGCGTCCCAAGGTCATGTGGTCCCCTTTTGCGATCTGACAAACGAAGACCGTGGGAAAGCCAGATTCACCTAACAACCAGATTGCTCATTTAATAAGTGTAGTGATTCACTTAACAACTTTGGCAAGAAAGGTTGTAAAATGGGGCAAAAACAACTGCCTTGGTTAGCAACAGAAATTTTGGGCTCAATTGTGGTTGTAAGTTGAGGATGTAAGTCGAGTAGGTATATTCTCCACCTTGAGTTATTTAGAAAAAATAATAAAGGGAGGAGGTTTTTTTTAAAAAAAAAACTTTAAAAAAAAAAGAATTTTAGACATTTACAAAGATGCCTGAATCGTGATTCTACTTCCCACTGTGGGTTTTTGGTCTCTGGGAAATTCAATGATGTGGAATTGTCCTTGGCTACTCGGGTTTTGAGAGGGAAGCCACAAATGCCTTTCTCTTTCAGGATTTAGATGCTCTTAATGCCTATTGATTACAAAACGGCAGAACCGCCTTCACTTTGGTGCTTGTGGCAACTCAGGTCTGTACCATCAATTGAAGTGACACTGAGTTGGGCCATCCGGGGATGAAGGGCAATTGCCCACACCTGGCAAGTCCCACAAAAAGGGCTAGGAAGAGACTAAGTGCCTTTTCTTATTACACCACAACCACTAAGTGAGCTGCAATGACAGGACCACCAGGAAACAACCTTCAGCTTGAGAAATGACATGGGGAGATGTGATAGCAGTGTTCCAATATCTCAGGGGCTGCCACAAAGGAGTCAATCTATTCTCCAAAGCATCTGAAGGCAGGACAAGAAGCAATGGGTGGAAACTAGTCAAGGAGAGAAGCAACCTAGAACTAAGAAGAAATTTCCTGACAGTTAGAACAATTAATCAGTGGAACAACTTGCCTCCAGAAGTTGTGAATGCTCCAACACTGGAAGTTTTTAAGAAGATGTTGGATAACCATTTGTCTAAAGTGGTGTAGGGTTTCCTGCCTGGGCAGGGGGTTGGACTAGAAGACCTCCAAGGTCCCTTCCAACTCTCTTATTCTGTTCTAAATGCTAGAACTGCATCCATCACAGGGAACTTAAAGGGATAGGACAACTAGATGAAGTACCATAGGCAAGGACTGGGCAACTTCAGTGGGGTCTCCGAGGCCATGATCTGCATCCTGACCTTCTGGAAGGTCACAGGGAGACCATCTGGAGGTCGGATGACATCAAGAAAAGAGCACAATTGATTTGTGGAGGGTAGGGTTTATTTGTAGAAACTTGGTTAAAAAAATGGAGGGAAAGGCAGAACATTTACACGGACAAGAGGATTAATCACCCAAGGTTGCTAAGGCTAGTAGCTGTTTTTTCAGGGATTTCCTACATCTGCATTTTCTGCATCAGATAAGGAGCACATCTTTCTCCTTCTATCTGGGCCACTTTTTACAGAGGAACAATTGAGAGCATTTTAACAAACTGCATCACTGTTTGGTTGGGTGGTAGCAGTGCCTCAGATAGAAAGTCCATACAGAGAGTGGTAAGGGCAGCTGAGAAGATCATAGGAAGCTCGCTTCCCATTATTCAGGACACTGCTTGTAAGCGCTATGTGCTTAGAGCTCAAAAGCATTGTTAGACACACACTCACTTTGTGGTCTGTTTCTGTTGCTCCCCTCTGGGAGGAGATTTCGAAATATTTCTAGCAGGACTATCAGATTCTGTAACAGCTTTGTTCCCTAGGCCAGGGGTCTCCAACCATAGTAACTTTAAGGCTTGTGGACTTCAACTCCCAGAGTTCCTCAGCCAGCCTTGCTGGCTGAGGTAGTCTGGGAGTTGAAGTCCACAAGTCTTAAAGTTGCCAAGGTTGGAGACCCCTGTTCTAGAGGACATCTTTCTAAAAGATTTTCTATTATTGTCATCTCTTTTAAACTTTGTACATTGACTTTTTCCAGTTGGCCCTGTTAACCAAGTGTTCTGGCTCCTGCGCAGGGTGGCCTATTAGCATTGAGTTATAATGCCAAATCCATTCCTCTATCTATTATTCATTGGGAATTTAAAAGCAATCAAAAGGCACTCTGGATCATTTTGCTATTAAAGCAATCTGCTTCAGTGTTTGCCTCCTGCCAAAGCAAAGTTTGTCTCTCTCACTTAAAATACATTAATGCCCCATTACAGGGATGGGATTTGAAGCCGTGCTTATATATAGGAACGTCTTTGGAGATTTTGAAATAGATATAAACAAGCCGTCTCGTTTTAATGTGTTCATTAATATGGGAGATGATAGGGACAAGGGACAAAATATTTCTATGCTCTTCACTCCCAAAGGGTGTCTGGGCCGCAGGAGGGAGGAATCTCTGCCCAGAGATGGCACTTTCAATTAACAATTTGAAGTTTTCTTTACTTTAAATATAAAAAGATAAGGACAACTGTGACTCTAAAACAACCGGTTTCTTCCTTTGTTTGTTTCCCTTCTCTGCAAATTGCCATTTGTCTCCAGCCAATGTTTTGATTTAAACTATCAAGTCTGCCCACAGCTTACCATTTTTTCCTCTTCATTTGCTGATAAAAGAATCATTTTATGCTACTACTGCTTGCCTATTAATTTGCTCTGTACTCCGATTTGCATCAGATTTCTCTGTATTTGTTGCATATTTGTCAAATTGGACACACAGAATGAAAGATGTATTCATACAACAAACTCTAGAAAGAGTGCAGAGAAGAGCAACAAAGATGACTGGAGGCTAAAACCTATGAAGAACGATTGCAGGAACTGAGTAAGTCTAGTTTAATGAAAGAAGGACCAGGGGAGACATGATAGCAGTCTTCCAATATCTCAGGGGCTGCCACAAAGAAGAGGGAGTCAAGCTATTCTCCAAAGCAACTGAAGGCAGGACAAGAAGCAATCGGTGGAAACTTACTTGGACTTCAGTAAAGCATTTGATAAAGTAGACCATAACCTACTACTAGATAAAGTAGAAAAATGTGGGTTAGACAGCACCACCACCAGATGGATTCGTAACTGGCTGACCAACCGCACTCAACGTGTAGTCCTCAACGGAACTACATCCACATGGAGGGAAGTATGCAGTGGAGTACCCCAAGGCTCTGTTTTAGGCCCAGTACTCTTCAACATCTTCATCAATGACTTGGACGAGGGGATAGATGGGGAACTCATCAAATTTGCAGATGACACCAAGCTGGCAGGAATAGCCAACACTCCAGAAGATAGGCTCAAGTTACAGAAAGATCTTGACAAACTTGAACATTGGGCGCTATCTAACAAAATGAAATTCAACAGTGAAAAAGTAAGGTTCTACATTTAGGCAAAACAAAATGCACCAGTACCGTATATGTGGTACCTTGCTCAATAGTAGTACCTGTGAGAGGGATCTTGGAGTCCTAGTGGATAACCATTTAGATATGAGCCAGCAGTGCAGCAGCTGCTAAAAAGCCAACACAGTTCTGGGCTGCATAAACAGAGGATAGAATCAAGATCACGTGAAGTGTTAGTGCCACTTTATAATGCCTTGGTAAGGCCACACTTGGAATATTGCATCCAGTTTTGGTCTCCACGATGTAAAAAGATGTTGAGACTCTAGAAAGAGTGCAGAGAAGAGCAACAAAGATGATTAGGGACTGGAGGCTAAAACATATGAAGAACGGTTGCAGGAACTGGGTATGTCTAGTTTAACAAAAGAAGGACTAGGGAGACATGATAGCTGTGTTCCAATATCTCAGGGGTTGCCACAAAGAAGAGGGAGTCGGGCTGTTCTCCAAAGCACCTGAGGGTAGAACAAGAAGCAATGGGTGGAAACTGATCAAAGAAAGAAGCAACTTAGAACTAAGGAGAAATTTCCTGACAGTTAGAACAATTAATAAGTGGAACGACTTGCCTTCAGAAGTTGTGAATGCTCCAACACTGGAAATTTTTAAGAAAATGTTGGATAACCATCTGACTGAGATGGTGTAGGGTTTCCTGCCTGGGCAGGGGGTTGGACTAGAAGGCCTCCAAGGTCCCTTCCAACTCTGATGTTATGTTATGTTATGTTAATCAAGGAGAGAAGCAACCTAGAACTAAGGAGAAAATTCAGAGAACAATGAATTACTGGAACAACTTGTCTCCAAAAGTTTTGGGTGCTCCAGAACTGGAGGTTTTTAAGAAGAGATTGGACAACCATTTGAAATGTTCTAGGATTTCCTACTTGAGCAGACCTCCAAAGTCTCTTCCAACTCTGTTATTGTTATTCTGTCCTTGCCCCTTGTATGCTGTGTGAACACAACTTGATTAATTTATATTTCAAGGTGCACCTATGCCAGTTAATTAACTAACCAGATTAAGCAAGCTATGTAAATAGAGCCCATAACTACTAACCAGAGATAAAGTTCAAGCAAAATTTATCTGCTTATACAGTTTGATCCTATACATGCAATGTGCAAAAAGCAGAAATTACCATCTTAATTTTGCCTCCCGCATTTTTGGATTCATGAAATCCAGTGGAAGACTTCATGATCCCCACTATTGGCTTTTTTTCAACTGTTGAGGTCATTTACTTGCCATTTACTCATTATCTTGCCCATTAATTAAAGGGAGAATTTTGAAAGGCCTTTCATGCATAGTTCTGTGTCAAATTGCCTGTCTGCTGTCCAAACATATCAAAACAAGAAGGTAACAATGTGAAGGTTAGTGGGTAAAAGGCTTAAATTTACTGGATAATCATTCACACCAGGGGTGAAATCCTCCCAGTTCGGAGTGGATCAGTTGATCCGGTAGCGATGGCGGTGGATGGTTCAGAGAACCGGTAGCAAAAATCCCAGCCCCCCCACTGTCCATGTCCAGCTGAGCCACGTGATCATCACAGCCTCTTTTTTTTACTTTTAAAAGCATTTTTTCTACAACCTCTTCGGCCAAAAATAACAGAGCAACCAATTGAAAGTAAACCAGAAACATTCTTATTAGGAATTCTCATGAGAACATACACCAAAGAAATAAAATACCTGATTTTACATATTATAACAGCTGCACGAATAACATATGCACAAAACTGGAAACAGGAAAGGACACCAACAGATGAAGAAGTGATAGGAAAAGTTTTAGATTGTGCCGAGACGGACAAGTTAACAAAAGAAATTAAAGAGAAAGAAGAAACAGACTATTATATATTATTATTTATTTATTTATTATTTAAATTTGTATACCGCCCTTCTCCCGAAGGACTCAGGGCGGTTCACAGCCAAGTAAAATGCACAATACATACAATTAAAATACTAATAAAAAACTTATTTAAATTGGCCATAATTAAAATTTGGAAGTAAAACCCATTTAAAAACCCATAACTTAAAAAACTAACCCAGTCCAGCGCAGATAAATAAGTAAGTTTTGAGCTCGCGGCGAAAGGTTCGGAGGTCCGGAAGTTGACGAAGTCCTGGGGGGAGCTCGTTCCAGAGGGCGGGGGCCCCCACAGAGAAGGCCCGTCCCCTGGGTGTCGCCAGACGACATTGTCGCACCGACGGCACCCTGAGGAGTCCCTCTCTGTGAGAGCGCACGGGTCGGTGAGAGGTATTTGGTAGCAGCAGGCGGTCCCGTAAGTAACCCGGCCCTATGCCATGGAGCGCTTTAAAGACGTTCACCAACACCTTGAAGCGCACCCGAAGGCCACAGGTAGCCAGTGCAGCCTGCGCAGGATAGGTGTCACTGGGAGCCACGAGGGGCTCCTCTATCACCAGCAGCTGCATTCTGACCAACTGCAGCCTCCGGATGCCCTTCAGGGGAGCCCCATGTAGAGAGCATTGCAGTAGTCCAGACGAGACGTCACAAGGGCGTGAGTGACTGTGCACAAGGCATCCCGGTCAGAAAGGGCGAACTGGCGCACCAGGCGAACCTGGTGGAAAGCTCTCCTGGAGACGG